>NC_067484.1:83343832-83661332 GCF_947179515.1 Apodemus sylvaticus
GACCCCAAGCTCAGTCCAATAGTTGATTGCTAGTTTCTGCCTCTGTATTTGTAAGACTCTGGCAGGGCCCCTCTGGAGACAGCCATGGCATGCTCCTTTTGGTTTTAATAACTGAGTAGAAATAATAAAATACAAGAATAAAAACATTGGCAACTGTGAATTATTGTCAGATAAGAATAAAGAAAATACTAACATGGAGAGATGACTCAGTGAGTGGGAGTACTTGCTATGCAAGTATAAAGACCTGAGTTTGAATCCTTAATGCCAGTGAGAAGCCAGACCTGGCCACACACATGCCAATAACCTAGTGTTGTGTGGTAGAGACCCATTGTAAAGGATGAAAGCAGAGAACAAGTGGGGAACCATTTCCCCTTGGCCTTCATATGCATGCACACAGGCACATGCCCTGAACACATACATATGTACAACACACTCTCACAATTATATTTACTTCCAAGCACCACTTGGAGGGCAGACAACAAAGAGGGGAGGTCACATCTGTTTCCTTTGACATCAGATTATAAACTGAAGTCCTGAGGTCACAAACTATAAATCATCTCTTTAGACTCCATCCATGGCTGCCCTGAAGAGTCTAACTTACTCTCCAGGAAGAAGAGTTAATTTGGTGATAGACACTGGATACCTTCTACCCAGAACACAACATTAACAGAAGAAAAAAAAACAATTTGCTTCCTATTGAAATTCATCAGATATTTCAGATATCTGTAAGTAAGGGTAAGTAGATACGCCCCATACCTACTAGGCTCTTGGGCCTTTGGGGGCACACTGTGTATCCTTCTGGGAAATACAGGCTGATTTTTGGTAAAGAGACAGTATGTAAGTATCTGCAGTCATGTTATAGCCAGCTGTGTGTCAACACTACCCAGTCCTCTGAAGAGCACTGGTGGTATAGAAATATAAGTGGAGGAACACCCTCATAGAAGCAGGGGGAAGGAGGATGGGATAGGGGATTTCTGGGAGGAGGAAAACAGGGAAATGGGATAACATTTGAAATATAAATAAAGTATACAATAAAAAGAAACATAAACAAAAGCAATGTAAGACAAGAAGAGAGGACAAGACTGAAGTAGGCAAGTACCAATATTCTCCATGGAAGGGCCGGAAGCTGCCTCAGCACATCTAATTCTTGTTTGTTTATCTCTGTAAGTGCTGGGGATCAAACCCGGGGCCCTACACAGTCTATACATATTAATACTGGGCCACGTTCATTTCACCCTTTTGTAGATTATATTTTGATACAAGGTGTGACTACATTTCTTGGGTTAGCCTCAGACCTGCAATCCTCCTGTTAACAATGTCTGACTCAAATTAATTTTTGGGTCTTGTTTTCATGTTTTTAAATAATGTGTTAAAAAAGGAACAGGCAACATGCAAGCTGAGGTAGGTCTGGAGGGCAGCAGCATGTGGTATTCACTAGGTACCTCCATGAACTCATCTCTACCCCAGGGTACAATACGCACACCCAAGTCCTCTGCCTTAGTCTTCTGAGTTCTTGGTGGTTCTCGCTCAAATCAGGAGTGCTTTACTCAAAGAGCAAGTTTCTTGGAGATTTTAAAAAGGGGGAAAAAGAAGAGGATCTGTAGCATAAAGATATAATACAGTTTATTTTTAATTTAATTTATTGATATTTATTCTTATAAAAATATGAATCTTCCTTAACATGAAAAATATATCTATGTGATTGATAGATATATTTTTGTTCTCCATTGTCCAGGGTTGGTCCTAGTTATTTATCTATACCAAAGTTTGAACCTCAGTGTTTCCTGCTTGGTCTTATATCTTTAGTCTACATTCATTTTAGGAACACAGTACCAATGATGTGCTTCTAATTGTCAGGCCAGATGCTACTCTGAAATGCAAGCAGATTGTTTTATTGAACAGCTCTACATGCTCTCATTTTAAATACAGAGGAAAGGGAAAAGGATCAGGAAACTGCTTTCAGTGCCTATGAATGTGTGTGTGTGTATGTGTGTGTGTGTCTCTGTGTGTGTATGTCTCTCTCTCTCTCTCTCTCTCTCTCTCTGTGTGTGTGTGTGTGTGTGTGTGTGTGTGCATATATAGGTTCTCTAAATGATGAAAATGCTTTTCCATTGTGACCTCTTGGGGACATTGTTTTGTTCTCCATTGGCCCAGGGTTGGTCCTAGTTATTTATCTATACCAAAGTTTGAACCTCAGTGTTTCCTGCTTGGTCTTATATCTTTAGTCTACATTCATTTTAGGAACACAGTACCAATGATGTGCTTCTAATTGTCAGGCCAGATGCTACTCTGAAATGCAAGCAGATTGTTATATTGAACAGCTCTACATGCTCTCATTTTAAATACAGAAGGAAGCAAAGCTAGAACCTCAATAAAATAGGAGGCGGCAAATCTAGAAGAGCCTAACACTAAATGGACCTTCTAGCTGGTCCTATGTACAAAATTCTACGTCTGGTTAATAATGTCAATGAGAGGAGGTGCAGTGGTTTGAATGTGAATTCATTCTATTCTTAAGCATTTGAACACTTAGTCAACATCTGGTGGCACTATTTGGGGAGGCTTAGGTGCCGCAGCCTTGCTGGAGGAAGTGTATCACTAGATGCCGTGTAATGTGTCTAGTTAATCTCTTTGCTTCATGCTTTTGTATCAAGATGTGAGATCCCAGGCTGGAGAGACACAGCAATGGCTAAGACCATTTGCTACGTTCCCCAGAGATGCTGGTCCAATTCCTAGAATCAAAATGGTGGCACATAGGCATTTGTAACTCTAATAACAGGACACCAGAGCATGAGACATACAACCGGTGTGTGTACATACATGTAGGCAAAATATTAATATATGTAAGTACAAAATTAAGTAAAAATGTCTCTGTACAAAGTAAAAATATTACCACGCTAACTTCAAGGTAGTTGTGTCTTTCTGTGAAAGGGAAGGGAAACCGCTGACTGAATATGCTTTCTCTACAGAAAAATACTGTGATGTTTTCTTATTAAAAAGAAAGGAAAAAAACACTTATGTATAAATATTTCATTTTAGATAGAAAGCTTTCCAGACAATTCTCTCTCTAAAAGGGGCGGGGGAATCCTCCTCCTCTGTACTCTAATAGCATAAATGAAACAAAGCTGAAATCCAGGAGCTTCTGTGTTGTCTTGGCACATTAAACAATAAGTGTTCACTGTATTTTAATCAAGAGACAACAGCAACAATGTAACTTAAGAATGTTCAGAACACAGTAAGCTCTTTATTGAAAATATGAATATCTCAGGCAATGAATGCTAACACTAAAATTACTAGAAATGTAAGCACACTTGGGAGACAGCTGTCTGCGTTGGGGACCAAGAGCAAACACTGTGATTGGTACAGTAAATGTCAGTGACAGGAAACTACCACCACCACCACCACCACCACCGCCACCACTGCATACAGTAAAATATCAAGACTGTATCTGCTCTGCCATGGTGCAAGGGTGAAGGGTCTGCAACCATGCTAAGGAGACTGAGAGAAGTCAAATCAACAGAAGCATCACAAAGCTATGGTCAGTACCACACTGCTGCCAAAACACAACACACCCTGCTTTTGACTATCACTTTCTTCTGTAGGTTAAGATTCCAAACTATAGCCTTGCTTAGCTTCTTCAAAGTTAAAAATATAATCACTCCACATGGTCTTAGGATCTTACCAACCAAATGCCACAGTAGAAAAGAGACAGGGGGCTGGTGAGATGGCTCAGCGGTTAAGAACACTGACTGTTCTTCCTAAGGTCCTGAGTTCAAATCCCAGCAACCACATGGTGGCTCACAACCATCTGTAAATGAAATCTGACGCCCTCTTCTGGTGTGTCTGAAGACAGCTACAGTGTACTTACATATAATAAATAAATAAATCTTTAAAAAGAAAAAATAAAAGAGACAGAGTTCTAGGTAATAATCAATAGACAATTCTGAGAATGTTTATGCAGAACAACAATGAAATTTCAAGGACATAAAATTATGTCCACCACATTAACTAATACCATGATGATTTAAAGATAAAAAAATTCAGATACTTTGAACAAATGAAAAGATTCTAAGCAATAGCCACTGCAATACAGCTTCTTCATAGTTCAGCCTACAGTTGTGATCAGCAGCTCCTAGGTCAGAAAGTGTGTTTGCAATAGTGCCATCCTGTACCAAAGGGTCTGAGCTTAGACCTGGGATGGTATGTCGGCTTTGGTTATGAGTGCTTTAATTATTGTTCTTATATATATTGTGATACAAAGGTGCCTGGTTTGGAATTTGTTTTCAACTGCTTCTTTATATTATAACTATACTGAATCAGAATACACACACAAACAGACACTGGCATGCACACACACACACACACACACACACACACACACACATACACACACACACACACACACACACACACGTGCGCGTGCACTTTAAAAAGAAGTTTATTAAGGAGGAGGCACTAGCAACACATTGACTTGTGTTATGGGATTGCTTTTAAGTTCACATGAATATTCATGAAATAGGTAGATATTCATGGAGATAAAGTAATACCTTCTCTCCCAAATCCTGGTACAACAGACTCTATTTTAGGGCATTTCACCCCATTATCCTCTTGAAAAGCCTACAGGGAAGACCTAAACTATAATGCAAATGACATAATAAAGCCAGGGTCCTCTAAGGAGTTGGACTGTTCTTAGTGTATATGTCTGTTGATGGAGGAAGTCCCCTGGCACCTGGCTTCTCATAAAGTTGGGAGAACTAACTGCAGTTTCAAAGATGTTTTACCATAGAGGGGCAAGAATGAGAATGTAGTTTTAGTAAATTTGTAGTGGTGGATGTACCTGAGCATGAGCCATCACTAAGGGCATGTTCTTAACAAAAGCCATCTGTTTCCGAAATGGTATTCCTAGAGAGCCTACTATGTTGTCCTCCTGACACAAAAGAAAAACAACAAGACTGTAAATTTCCTCGACTTCATGAAATTCGCAGGCAAATGGATGGAACTAGAAAAAATATCATCCTGAGTGAGGTAACACAGGTACAAAAGAACACACATGGTATGTACTCACTGATAAGTGGGTATTAGGGGTAAAAAAAGCTCAAATACCAATGATACAACTTATAGTACATATGAAGCTCGAGAAGAAGGAAGACCAAAGTGTGGATGTTTCGGTCCTACTTAGAAGGGGGAACAAAATAATCCTGGGAGGTAGAGGGTGGGTGGGACTTGGGAGGAATAGAGGATGGGGAGAGAAATAAAAGGGGGGAGAGGATCAGGTGTGGGAGGAAATGGGGGAGATGTACAGAGGGTCAGGATATTTAACAGAGGTGTGTAGCAATGGGGATGGGGAACTGGGGTTAGCCAATAGAAAGTCCCAGATGCCAGGAAAGCAAGAGGCTCTCAGGACCCAATGGGGATGACATTAGCTGAAATATCCAACAAAGGGAAGAGAGAACCTGTCGAGACCACATCCAGAGGTTAGGCATGACCCCAGTTGAGGATGGGGCCACCCACCTTTCTCAATATTTTAACCCAGAATTGCTCCTGTCTAAAGGAAATACAAGGACAAAGAATGAAGCAGAGACTGAAGGAAAGGCCATCCGGAGACTGCCCCACCTGGGATCAATCCCATATACGGTCACCAAACCCAGTCACTATTGCTGATGCCAAGAAGTGCTTGCTGACAGGAGCCTGATATGATGTCTCCGGAGAGGCTCTGCCAGAGTCTTACGGATACAGATGCAGATGCTTGCAGTCTACAATTAGACTGAGCGTGGGGACCAAGGAGTTAGGGGAAGGACTGGAGGAGCTGTAGGGTTTTGCAACCCCGTAGGAAGAGCAATAATACCAACCAAAACCCCCGAGTGTTCCCAGGGATTAAATCATCAACCAAAGAGCACATATGGAGCAACCCGTGGCTCCAGCTGCATATGTAGAAGATGATGGCCTTATCTGGCATCAGTGGGAGGGGAGGCCCTTGGTCCTGTGAAAGTTTGATGTCCTAGCGTAGAGGAATGCTAGGGCAGTGAGATGGGAGTGGATGGGTGGGTGGGTGAGGGAGCACCCTCAAGGTAGAATAGGGCCTTTTTTGGAGTGGAAACTGGGAAAGGGGATAACATTTGAAATGTAAATAAATAAAATAACCAACAAAAATTTAAAAATATCTACAAATAGTTTCAAAACAGCATGATATACTCTATGCTAAAAGAAGGTATTAATGATGAAGATAGCAATTGTAGATTCAAATGTCATCTCTGAGCATCATTGGATTGGTGGTCTTGTACAAGTTATGCTAATTCTTTATGCCTTGGATTACTTGAAAAACAGGCTTATAGCTGGGGTTGGTGATAAATATAAGACGTGGAAGCAGGAGAATGAGGAGTTCAAGGTCATCCTTAGCTACAAGGTAAGCTCAAACTCAGCTTGGGCTGTACAAGACCCTTTCACCAACAACAGCAATAAAGAAAAACAAGAATGGACACGAGTGTTTTCAGAGTTCAAAGGATGAGCTCTAATGTAAACATCAGTTTGTGCAACCATCATTAAAGGAATTTATCTGACTTAGGTGCTATGGTTATGAATGATTTGCATGTATATACAAGCACATGGAACATATATTCATATACATGAAATCATATATAGGCATATATGTACATATTTACATGGTAGTCATTGATAAAAGTTATATGTAATCATAATCACCAACTGTGAATATTGTTTGAATTACAACACAAATGCCTTACATTCGGGCAAGTTTTCAAATGCTATCTTAATGCATCCAGCAATTGATTACCAGGGATCGAGGTAAAATTCTGTAGAGGGTGCTTTTATCCTGAACATTATGTACAATATGAATTAGTTATTAAAGGAGCATGAACATATCTGATCTATATTGAGTCACATATACTTGGTTACTAGTTTGCTACTTGGGTATAAGACAGAAGTTACAAGAAAGGAATAAATAACTCTCTTCCATCATTGCGAAGCTCATATGATGCACTTCTATAAGAAGCCTTAAACTACAAACAATAAAGATATGTTTCTTATAGCCACATCATCTAGTACAAAAAAAAAGAAAAGAAAAGAAGAAGGAAGGAAGGAAGAAAGGAAGAAAGGAAGGAAGGAAGGAAGGAAGGAAGGAAGGAAGGAAGGAAGGAAGGAAGGAAGGAAAGTGACCAGCAACTCACTGCCGAGTCAAGTTTGTACAGCATTAATAATTGTATAGGGTACAAAGGTCTAAAGAAAATGAGAAAAAATGTCGCCAACCATCAGAGTCATCAGACTCTGTCTCTTCCCATTCATGCACAGCAGGACTCACAGTTTGCACATCTTCAGGACCACACACTTTGGGAGCCTGCATTTCATTTATGATCCCATTTATGCTTCTTAAATGCCACAGCCACAAGTGTCCAATTTTGTATCCTTTGTTCTATGCTGTTTAGTATTTTATTACCTACATCCTATTTCCTATTTGCTGCTTCAACGAACATTTGCTTGGGCTTACCTACCTACTCCAGCCTTTATTTCCTAAATTAAAAAGGGATATGAATGCTGATTCCCCATTCTGCTCTGCGGCATCTAAAAATGCTTCACAAGAATCATGATATGAAGGGTAAGTTATCCAAAGGAGGTTGAACCTATGTAGGACAAATACTGTCAGTACCTTAAATATGGATGGAAGTACCATAAATTCAGTAATTAATACAGAACATAACTCAATATTAAGATGGTTCAGCTTCCTTTCTGTATTTCCTTGTATTTTTAATTTTTTAATTAATTAATTCACTTATTTATTTTACACTCCATATTTTACTTCCTACCCCAGTGTCCACCCTCCAATTGTTCCACATCCTACACCTCCTCCCCACCCACCTCCTGTCTCCACATGGATGTTTCCAACCCCCTACCCCACCTGACCTCTACACTCCCTGGGGCCTCCAGTCTCTTGAGGGTTAGGTGCATCATCTCTGAATGAACACAGACCTGGCAGTCCTCTACTGTATGTTTTGGGGGTCTCATATCAGCTGGTATATGCTGCTTGTTTGGTGGTCCAGTGTTTGTGAGATCTCAAGAGTCCTCCTACAGGGTCACCCTCCCCCTCCTCAGTTTCCTTCAGCCTTTCCCTAATTCATCCGCAGGGATCAGCAGCTTCTGTCCATTGGTTGGGTAATATTGAATCTGACTCTTTCAGCTGCTTGTTGGGTCTTCAGGACTGCAGTCATGCTAGATCCCTTTTTGGGAGCACTCCATAGCCTCAGTAATAGTGTAAGGCTTTGGGACCTCCCCTTGAGCTGGATCCCACTTTGGCTCTGTTGCTGGAACTTCTTTTCCTCAGGCTCCTCTCCATTTCCATCTCTGTAACTCTTTCAGACAGGAACACTTATGGGTCAGAGTTGTAACTGTGGGATGGGACCAGTCTCCCTCACTTGATGCCCTGTCTTCCTGTTGGAGGTGGGCTCTATAAGTTCCCTCTCCCTACTGTCAGGCATTTCACCTAAGGTCCTTCACTTTGAGTCTCTCACCTCTCAGGCCTCTGGTGCATTCTGGAGAGTCCTTCCAAACTCATATCTCCTGAGGTTTCATGATTTCATTCTTTCTGCTGGCCCTTAGGGCTTCAGTCCTTTTCCCTCACCCAATACCAGATCAGGTTCCCCTCCCCCTCACTTCTGCCCCCTTCCCAGGCCTCTTTCCCTCCCAGGTCCCTCCCTCCCTCCCCAGTTGTGATTGCTTTCTTCTCCCTCCCAAGTGGGGCTGAGGTGTCCTCACTTGGGCCCTTCAGCTTGTTGACCTTTTTGAGTTCTATGGACTGTATCTTGGGTATTCTGTACTTTTGTTTTTTTGCTAATATCCACTTATTAGTAAGTATATACCATGCATGTCCTTTTGGCTCTGAGTTACCTAGCTCAGAATGATATCCCACCACAGAAGAATGGATACAGAAAATGTGGTTCATTTACTCAATGGAATACTTCTCAGCTATGAAGAATGAGGACATCTTGTATTTCCTTGTTTGAGGCAGAGGTGGTGAGTAGAAGCACCCAAAATCTCAAAGTGCACGTAAGCTGCTATGATGATCCCATACGTAATACCAGCAGGAGTCGGGGCGGGGGGGGGGGGCGTGCTGGCAGTCGAAGGCTAGCCTAGTGTAAAGCATAAGAATCTACCTCAAAACAAAACAGAGCAACCAGAGTGAGCATGGTCAGGAGAGGATGAAAGGGAAGAAGAAGTCCCAAGAGCAACCGGGGGGAGCTTGGCTGTTGGAGACGTCTTTAAAGTCATTTTGGAAAAGATCTTTTCTCTTTCCTTAGTTATCAACACATTACAGGACTGGAACTTTGTTCCTGACTTGATGCAACTGCTAGATGAATGCATTGAACTTGGACAGGAGTGCAGGGTACAGCTTACACACTTAGTATAATATTACTCCACAGCTCCGTCTAACCATGGTACCTCTTTCCTTCTCTGCATAGTTCAGCACTTGCTGGTGTGGTGATGACAGGCAGCTCACACTCACCTAGTGAGGACTGTGGGGCAGCCTTTCTGCATCAGAGCTTCCTACAGATTACCTTCCCTCTTCCCCAGGTCAATCCTATGTGAAAAGTATTCTCAAAACCCCAGTTTCAATGACACTTAAGAGATTCAGAGACCAAAGCGGTTTGCCCAGATTGTCAGAGTGACAGTTATTTAAACCAGGCTGTGTCAGTGACCAAGCACAATATTAAAACCATTACCTCCACCACCCTCAAAACACAAAACAGGATAGGTCAAAGCTACCAAGGTCAGGTACCTTCTATGATATAAAAAGGAGGTTCCATTCAGCATCAAATAATACCCACTAATAGATACTGTGGTGAGAACCAGATGAGCAGGAAGAATATAAACAACATAAACAGATATAATTTTCAAATTATAGAATACAATTGTGAACTCAACTGAATTTACTACAAGGCACACATGCATACACAAACACATGCATTCTTGCATGACTCTAAGCACATTTCTTATTCTGTTTTACAACAGAGGTCTCAGTTTAATTCTTGCCTAATTTTCAATATATAGTAAAATTATTCTACCAAATAGTATAGAAACAGTACCCTTCTTATTTTCTAATCTTAGGTTCCTAGTTACCTTACTGGGTCCCCACCACACCCTTAATCTTCTGTAGGCAGAACTGAGGGTAAAGTGCAGAAGGCAGGCTCTTACCTGCTTCAGGGCCTTTTTGGTGTGCTGCTGGAAGGAAGACACCAGCTTGCTTTGCACTGCCGCGTTCGTAAGGCTGCAGTCTCGAGTGGAAGATACTTCATCCGTTACCTGCTTCGTACACACTAGAAGCAGAGAGAGATAATGATATTACTAATTTGAATTCCTTTTTTTACACCCACTGTAATTAACTCACTTGAAGCTTTTCTCCAGTTGAAAATGGATACTTAAAATACAGCAAAATAGCACAGTGCGAGGAGGCATATCTGGATCCAAAGAGAAGGGATCATTTAGTAACTGTGGCCGCAGTTCCACTTGACTGCTGTCTGCAGCCCTGCTTCCATTCCCACTGGCAATTGGGTCTGCGCCCTAGGGCAAGTAGACCACATATGAATAGCCATGTAAATGCCTTACAAGTTGGGGTCAATGGACACTAGGTCTATCTGCATATGCAGATGCTACATTGGAACCATCTTAGTGAATGGCATTATCTTAAACCCAGGTCCACAGACTAAAAATGACTCTTGAACTCAATAGTTAGTCCCTAGAGAATTCACAGAGGGCCATGCTGTGTTTCTCTTTCTATGGGCTAAGATCTATGATTCTTGCTATCAATTCAAGACAATTGTTTTGTCAAATAATTTACCCTCTACAGATAGCAATGTGTTCTGTCCACTTTCTCAGATTTTGGCCTTTCTTTGGCCTGCCGCACACAGGAAGTTTTATTTCCAAACACTGCTGCTGAGAACTGATGTCTTTCTGAAGTGAGCGGATCCAGGAGCAGAGTCCACTGCTCCACGATCAATTTGTTTGGGGCTTCCTCCTTCAGCCCTGTTCCAGCTAGAAGGCTCAGGGCAGAGATAAGGAGAAGACCCTGCTATCCTCACACGTGAGGAAGGAGTGAGCTTTGCAGGAACAAAGTGGGGAGAATGTAGCAAGACAAGTCACAGAGTGGAGGCATATGTCAAAGGCAGGAGGCAGGAGGAAGTTTCATGGAAGAAAATAGCTTGAGAACATATTGTCAAAGCTCAAAACAAGGCTTTTTAAGGGCACTGGATACAAGATAAGTCAAGACTATTTTCCAAGTGATGGCAACTTGGGGGAGGAGATTTTGAACAGACTTTTTAAGAAAACTACAGAATAAAGACTGTTCAGTTATCAATAACCAGAACACACCCCCAATAAAAGAAATAGTTACTGCAAAATGGATAGAGTCTTTACATAATATTTGCTTTTGAAAGACTTTGGCACATTTCACCTAAGAATGAACATGTAATTCATTGGAAAGTTTTGTTTAAATCAGTGTTAATTAAGTTTTGTTTTAATACAGAAAGTAATTAGGAAGCCAAAATGAACATATTTAGCAAAAAATGTTAATTACTGTTAATTATTTTTAAAGAAACTTTGCATATGGGATCTCAGCTCTTACAGTTTGATTGTTGTAAAGAGGGAAAAGTGTCATCTTGGTGTAAGGAAGAAAGAAAGGCAGAGCCAGAAAGGCTAAGAAAGTCACACAGTGTTAGAGACAATGAACTGACACTGGGGAGCCTAGGCTAGCCCGGTCCTGTAACTGACTGTCTTCCACAGAAAGTACTGGCCCCCAAAGTGAAGATCTGATAAAGAAAATTCCACATTTTAATAAGTATCATTTAGCAGCTTGAATTTAGATGTACTAAGTGGGAAGTTAATAGGGCTTAAAGGATTAGGTTATTCAGTAATAGAGTAATGAAGTGCTACAGTAAACACATTTGACACATGCCCCTTGGAAAGATTACACAGTAGTTAGAAGGTTGTTTTGTTCTATAAAGGACCCAAGTTTGGTTTCCAGCATCTGGGATCTGACGGCTATTCTGATCTCTGCAGGCAAGTGCTCACAAATGTTCATAGAGATAAAAATAAAACTTAAAAAAAAAAAGAGATTTGGGTGCACATGCAGGACAGAGTCTTTGAAGTAGAGGTCAGATGTCTTTCTTTCCACCTGATATAATGTGACAAGTTTCATTAAGGAAGTCTAAATTTTCCAGTAGAGACTCCTTTGTAACACTTCCAAGTACAATGGCTACCAGACTTCTTTCCTGGTATGATTGGTAACACTTCACAAAAGCTTCTTTGGCAATAAGTATTCATCGGATCATGCTCCAAAGACAGATCAATTTGTAAACCAATAACAAAGACTGTTAATGTTCTGAAGTCTCTATAATGTATGATCAACCAAAGTGGTGGCACAGGGCAGAATATATCATCCCAGTTGCACTGACTAAGCCAATGGACATAATAAAACCCTAGCTAAAAGTAAAGTAGGCAGTAGCAATTTTACTTTATGACTTCTCCATTCTTGGTAGCGTCTCCACTCAGGAAACTGAAAACTTACTGCCTGGATTAACCTGGAGAACCGAAAGCAGTCTATAGGTCATAAGAAAATCACAGGAAAAACAAAAATTGCTACACTGAACATGTAGATTCAAATTTATTATCAATTTGTTTAGAAAACAAACTTTTAATAGAAAGTTTTTCTTTAAAACTTTGTTTTCTTGTTTTACTTTCTTTATATGTGAATGTAGGCCTGCCACCGTCCTTGTGTGGAAGTCATAGGACAAGATGCAGGAGTCAATTCTTCCCGGGAGGTCTAACACAAGTCCTCAGACCTGGTGATAGGTATCTTCACTGGCCAAGCCTTCTCTCCAGCCCAAAATAATCAATCTTCCAAACATAGGAGCTGGGGATTCAGACCCCATGAACACTGTAAATTACATCTTCAAGTTGGCCTTCCCTCACCCTAATCTGTGAGCTTTTTCTTTACCCTTCCTTCAAAATGCAATGTAGCACCACCAATAACTCTACCTATGCTTTAGCCACCTTTCCACTCCTCACACCTCCTGTTGTTCTTGATGTTTCTCTTGGCAAAAATATTTTCCCCTAATTATTTGCTTCTGATTAAATATATATTTACATCTATAAATGAGTATACCTTGACTTTGGATATGGACATATTCATCCACAGACTCCAAGCAGTGGCTTATAATAAACATACATTATTTTAAAGTATGGATAAATATACACAAAATATGAACATCACAATTAGTTTACTCGTTCTTTTGCCAGACATGATAGGAGGTTCGTAGAATTGAAAATGCCCATCCACTGTACAGATTCATATTCTGACAAAACGCTAGGCTTTCGTCTTTTATTCTTATCTTTATAGTTGTTCTAAGAATAGGTGTGATGAATAATTGGAGGTGTAAATATTCATCTAAGGGGCAAAGTTTGTTTTGTGAACTGCAAAGTGAGGGTAAGTTAATGTTAGAGAAGAGATATCAGAGGGAATTCTCTGTAAGTGGACTTACAACAGGAGTTAGAAAATCGAACAATTAGGACACATGATTTAACCAAAAAATATTAAGCCTTGACATGCTACTTAGAATCTGATACCTTCTTGGCATTTAAGACAGAATGGGAGCTGGGAATTTTCATTCCTTTAAAACTAAATCAGTATAGTCGTAGAATTAACAACAGATCATTACACGTCAAATCTCATAGATGACATTGATGAACACACTGAAAATGAGGAACAGAGATGCTACTGTGTTCTGCATTTTGCTGCATTTCCATACATGTTGCTATATTTTACTACTTGTTGCCACTTTTTGTTACATTTTGCTCCCTGTTGCTTGTCTACCCAAATTAAGCAAATTAAAAGCATGGTTTAACTTAAATCTACGCTTAAACTTCCCATCAACCATCATTGCACACACCAGCTAGCCACTCCTTACTCAAAAGGGCTGAAGCAAACATTATAAGCAACCATGAAGTATTTTTGATGAGAGACAAGGCGACAAGGTGGCAGCAAACTGGATGTCGCTCTTTTTCTAGGTGTCTCCAAGTTGTCCTCTAGCCTTTCTCATTCCATTGATTTTGAACATGTGATTGCAATAACTGATGTCACACAGCCTACAGGTTTACAGTTGAAAGGTACTGTGATGGTTCCCTTCTAATCCGAGTGTTTGTTCACAACAGAACAAAGGCTCTACAAAGCTAGTTGATCTTCAAACCAAGACACATGAGGGAGGAACTAGAAACAGACTGAATTTGCATGCATTTCTGGTCTCACATTTCACTGGCTTCTATAACTCCCACCACCTCGAAGTAGCAAAGAGGGCAAGAACACAACTTGCTCTGCCATTGTTGCACTGGTTTTCACTGTACCCTCCCTAAAGACTTTTCCTCATTATGCTGCCAAGTAAACTTATCTTGGAAGAGCAAACTCCAACATGTTCTCTACAGGTTCCTCTAACTGCCTCTAAAGCCGCCTTGCTTCTTCCTACCATACACCCTTGGAAGTCAGTGGATATAGTTCTGACAGTCCCTGCAGTGATGGGAGGTGCTCTCATGCTCCCCACAGCAGCTGTGAGCTTAGAAAACCGGGACAGATTTACATGCAAAGACAAGCTCATTACATTGGATTTTTAAATTTGATTTTCATTAAATTCATTTAAAGTATCTATTTTTACAGTTAACTTTTAATTGCTATGCTTATCAAGAACTGAAGGAGAGGAAAACAAAGGTAGTTTGTATAGTACAAATTTATATTTAAAACATTTTAATTAAAAAATCTTTTGAAAAAAATATATATTAAAGTCAATTAAGACACATAGGAAAGCAAACTCAAAAAATGTGCCCTGCAGATGGCTTGGAAGTTGCACAAACATGCAGCAAGCACAGACATATCTCCCTGTGCCATCCTTACTCAGCACCTTACATTGGAGAGATGCCACAATTATTTATTCATTCATTCATTTATTTATTACATATATTCTTTATTTACATTTCAAATGTTGGCCCCTTTCCTGGTTTACCCCCTCCCCCCAAAAACCCCTAACCCATCCCCCCTCTGCTTACCAATTCACCCATTCCCACTTCCCTGTCCTGGAATTTCCCTATACTGAGGCATCCAGCCTTCTCAGGACCAAGGGCATTTCCTCCCTTTGATGTCCAACAAGGCCATCCTCTGCTGCCTATGTATCTGGAGCCATGGGTCCCTCTATGTGTACTCTTTGGTTGGTGGTTTAGTCCCTGGGAGCTCTGGGGGTATTGGGTGTTTCAAATTCTTGTTCCTCCTATGGTGATGCAAACCCCTTCAGCTCTTTGGGTCCTTTCTCTAGGTCCTCCATTGAGGAAGCTGTGCTCAGTTCAAGGGTTGGCTGAGAGTGTCCCCCTCTGTATTTGTCATGCACTGGCAGAGCCTCCCAGGTGACAGCTATGTCAGGCTCTTGTCAGCAAGCACTTGTTAACATCCATAATAGTGTTTGGGTTTTGTAACTGTACATGGGATGGATGCCTATATGGGATGGGGCAGTCTCTGGATGGTCTTTCCCCCAGTCTCTGATCCACACTTTGTCTCTGTATCTCCTCCTGTGGGTATTTTGTTCCCCCTTCTAAGAAGGGCCAGAGTACCCATACTTTGTTTTTCCTTCTTCTTGAGATTCATTTGGTCTGTGAATTGTGTCTTGGGTATTCCAAGCTTCTGGGATAAAATCTACTTATCAGTGAGTGTATACCATTTGTGTTCTTTTGTGACTGGGTTACCTCTTTCAGGATCATATTTTCTAGTTCCATCCATTTGCTTAAGAATTTCATGAATTTATTGTTTTTAATAGCTGAGTAGTATTCCACTGTGCAAATGTACCACATTTTCTTTATCCATTCCTCTGTTGAAGGACATTTGATTACTCTCTAGCTTCTGACTATTACAAATAAAGCTGCTATGAATATCATGGAGCATGTGTCCTTATTACATGTTGGAGAATTTTCTGGGAATATGCCCAGGAGTGATATAGCTGGGTCCTCTGGTAGTATTATGCCCAATTTTCTGAGGAATCACTAAACTGATTTCCAGAGTGGTTGTAGCAGCTTGCAATCCCACCAGCAATGGAGGAGTGTTTCTCTTTCTCTACATCCTTACCAGTATCTTCTGTTACCTGAGTTCTTGATCTTAGTCATTCTGACTGGTGTTAGGTAGAATCTCAGGGTCGCTTTGATTTGCATTTCCCTATTGACTAAGGATGTTGAAAATTTCCTTAGGTGCTTCTCAGCCATTTCATATTTCTCAGTTGAAATTTTTTTCGTTTAGCTTTGTACACCATTTTTTAAAAGGTTATTTGGAGTCTACCTTCTTGAGTTCTTTGTATATATTGGATATTAGCTCTCTGTCAGATGTAGTGTCGGTAAAGATCTTTTCCCAATTTGTTGGTTGCCGTTTTTGTCCTATTGACAGTGTCCTTTGCCTTACAGAAACTTTGTAATTTTATGAGGTCCCATTTGTCAATTCTTGATCTTAGAGTATAAGCTATTGGTGTTATCTTCAGAAAAATTTCCCCTGTGCCCATGTGCTCAAGGCTCTTCCCCACTTTTCTTTTCTATTAGTTTCAGTGTGTCTGATTTTATGTGTAGGTCCTTCATCCACTTGGAGTTGTACTTTGTACAAGGAGATAAGAACGGATCAATTTGCATTCTTCTGCATGTTGACCACCAGTCGAACCAGCACCATTTGTTGAGAAGGCAATCTTTTTTTCTACTGGATAGTTTTAGATCCTTTGTTAAAGATCAAGTGACATAGGTGTGTTGGTTCATTTTTGGGTCTTCAATTCTATTCCATTGATCTACCTGCCTGTCACTGTACCAATACTAGGCAGTTTTTACACCATTGCTTTGTAGTACTGCTTGAGGTCTGAGATACTGGTTCCCCCAGAAGTTCTTTCATTGTTGAGAACAGTTTTAGCTATCATTTTTTTGCTGTTGTTATTCCAGATGAATTTGAAAATTGTTCTAAATCTATGAAGAATTGAGTTGGAATTTTGATGAGGATCACATTGAATCTGTATTTTGGCAAGATGGCCATTTTTACTATAATAATCCTGCCAATCCACGAGCATGGGAGATCTTTCCATCTTATGATGTCTTCTTTGATTTCTTTTTCTGAGACTTGAAGTTCTTGCCAAACAGATCTTTCACTCGTTTGGTTAGAGCCACACCAAGATACTTTATGCTGTTTGTGAGTATTATGAAGGGCATCATTTCCATAATTTCTCTCTCAGTCTGCTTATCCTTTGAGTATAGGAAGTCTACTGATTTGTTTGAATTAATTTTATATCTGGCCACTTTGTTGAAGTTATCAGCTGTAGGAGTGCTCTGCTGGAGTTTTTGGGGTTGCTTAAATATACTATTATATCACCTGCAAATAGTGACAGTACTACTTCTTCCTTTCCAATTTGTATCGTGTTGACTTCCTTTTGTTGTCTAATTGCTCTAGCTAGAAATTCAACTACTATATTGAATAGATATGGAGAGGGAGGGGAGCCTTTTTTAGTCCTTGATTTTAGTGGGATTGCTTCAAGTTTCTCTCCATTTAGATTTTATGTTGGCTACTAGTTTGCTGTATGTTGCTTTTACTGTGTTTAGGTATGGGACTTGAATTCCTGTTTTTTCCAAGACTTTTAACATTAAGGGGTGTTGGATTTTGTCAAATGCTTTTTCAGCATCTAATCAAATGACCATTTGATTTCTTTGAGTTTGTTTATGTAGCGGATTACATTGATGGATTTCCATATATCGAACTACCCCTGCATCTCTGGGATGAAGCCTACTTGATCATGGTGAACAATCCTTTTAATGTGTTCTTGGATTCGGTTGGCAAGACTTTTATTGAGTATTTTTGCATCAATGTTCATAAGGGAAATTGGTCTGTAGTTCACTGTCTTTGGGTTTTGCATGTTTTAGGCATAAGCATAATTATGGCTTCACGGAATGAGTTGGGAAGTGTTCCTTCTGTTTCTATTTTGTGCAATAGTTTGAAGAGTAGTGGTTCTAGGTCTTCTTTGAAGGTCTAAGAGAATTCTGTGCTAAAACCATCTGGTCCTGTGCTTTTTTTGTTGTTTGGGAGACTTTCAATAACTACTTCTATTTCTTTAGGGGTTAAGGGACTGTTTAGATGGTCTATCTGATCCTGATTTAGCTTTGGTATTTGGTATCTGGCTAGAAAATTGTTAATTTCCTCCAGATTTTCCAGTTGTGTTGAGTATAGGCTTTTGTAGTAGGATCTGATGAATTTCCTCAGTTTCTGTTGTATCTCCCTTTTCATTTATGATTTAGTTAATTTGGATACTGTCTCTGTGCCCTCTGGTTAGTCTGGATAAGGGTTTATCTATCTTGTTGATTTTCTCAAAGAGCCAGCTCCTGGTTTTGTTGATTCTTTGTATATAGTTCTTTATGTTTCTACTGAGTTGATTTCATCCCTGAGTTTGATGATTTCCTGCTGTCTATTCCTCTTGGATGTACTAGCTTCATTCTCTTCTAGAGCTTTCAGATGTGCTGTTAAGCTGCTAGTGTATGCTCTTTTCAGTTTATTTTTGGAGACACTCAGAGCCGTGAGTTTTCCTCTTAGCACTGCTTTCTTTGTGTCCCATAAGTTTGGGCATGTTGTGCCTTCATTTTCATTAAGTTCTAAAAAGTGTTTAATTTCTTTCCTTATTTCTTCCTTGACCAAAGTATAATTGAGTAGAGGATTGCTCAGCTTCCATGTGTATGTGGGCTTTCTGTGTTTTTGTTGCTATTGAAGGCCAGAGTTATTCCATAGTATCTGATAGGAGGCATGGGATTATTTTAATCTTCTCATATCTGTTGAGGTCTATTTTAAATGGACCAATTAAATGGACAATTTTGGAGAAAGTACCATGAGATGCTGAGAAGAAGGTATATTCTTTTCATTTAGGATGAAATGTTCTATAGATATGAGTTAAATCCATTTGCTCCATAACTTCTGTTAGTTTCACTTGTGTCTCTGTTTAGTTTGTGTTTCTATGATCTGTCCATTGATGAGAGTGGGATGTTGAAGTCACCCTCAATTATTGTATGAAGTACAATGTGTGCTTTGAGCTTTAGTAAAGTTTCTTGTATGAATGTGGATGTCTTTGCATTTGGAGCATAGATGCTCATAATTGAGATTTCTTCTTGGTAGATTTTTCCTTTGATGAGTATGAAGTGACCCTCTGTGTCTGTTTTGAAGGCTTTTGGTTGAAAGTCAATTTTATCATATATTAGAATGGCTACTCCAGCTTGTTTCCTGGAACCATTAGCTTGGAAAATTGTTTTCCAGCCTTTTACTGTAAGGTAGTGTCTGCCCTTCACACTGAGGTGTGTTCCTTGTATGCAGCAAAATGCTGGGTTCTGTTTATGTATCCAGTCTGTCAGTCGTTGTCTTTTTATTGGGGAATTGAGTCCATTGATATGCACTCAATTGACAGATATTAAAGAATAGTGATTGTTGCTTCCTGAAATTTTTGAGTCATTTATGTCCTTGAAATCCTCTATCAGCATCATGAGATGCAATTTTAAATCTGACTCTTGCACAGAAGGCTGTGGAGCTGCCTGGCTCCCTGATGCCAGTTTTATGTGTTTATTTACTTATTTATTCTTTATTGGCATAAGTAAATAAAATCAAAATTTCAAAGTCAAAGCTAAAGTCATTAAGCAACATAAAATGGCAGGAGTAGTGTGGGTGCAAACCACAGTGCATGCTGGGTCCTGCATTGTATTCAGCCACTGTCATGCAGGCTTTCACTCTAGTCACTGCTGTATGTCCCACTTGCCCACCCCCACAAGCGACAGCCATTTGAGAGATCTGACTTCAAGCACCTCCTACAGGAAAGGGTGCTGACCTCAACCATTTTCATTTCTATTCATTTTCTTCTTTCTAATGCTTCCTATTAGTTTCCTAAAACAACCAGAACTGATACTCTCAAAACCAGCACTTTCCTGAAGAAAAGTCACTGATATGTCAGCTGAAAAATACTGCAATGAATAGATATCAGAGAACTAGACACAATTCTCTGTCATCCATGTGGTCTCAGTAATTCTCTAAAAGTGAGTTGGTCCTTATTAGGTCTTATTGTTTATTTATTAATTGTTAGTTTGGTCATTCAGCTTTTACTAAACACTTTCCATCATGTGCAGCACAATATGAGATGCAGAAAAGAACAGAGTAAACAGACAGTATAGTGACAGTTTCATGATGACAGTCGTGCACACACATTAGACATGGAGCAGATCCCCTCACACACTTATACTCCCCTTTCTCTTCCCATCTTTAGCCCTTGCTGTTAGGTCTCTTTGCTCTCCAAATAGTTATGTTTCTATTTATAGCATAGCTGTATGTATGTATGTATGTATGTATCATGTATGTATGTATGATAAATAGATAGAATTGAAAATGAAGAGAAAATATATGTTTCCTGAATATATTTAATTTGCTTGATAGGATAATCTCTAATTGGAACTAAATAGACCATTCTTAAAACATTAACAAAGAGCTAATAAACATACAAAAATATCCATGATTCTACTGTGGGAACATGAGGTTTATCTTTACTTAAATCACCATATAATGTGTGAGATGTCATTATGTTATTTTAATGTATGTGTTTATGGTTCCTTTACCTGCCTTTCGTCTCTCCCACATCCATCATCTGCCCATGGCTCTGCAGAGAGAGACACTTTTCCTCTCTCATGTCCCATGCACCCTAATACCCACCTCACCCCTCCTTATCACCTAATCTTGCCCCCTCTTGATTTCCTTTCTAGATCTGTAGATTTTACCCACACATACAGCTGATCAAACATACATGTACACATTATAAAACCAAAGTAATTTTGTTATAAAAAAGAAATTTTTGTTCAAAGAACAATGGTATAGAATGACTAATTCCAATGATAGCTCTGCCCATGGAAACATAATAGTGATAACTCTACTTTGTCTTGACAGATCAATAAGTGAGTGATTCCAGAGTAGTAGCCACATGGGAAATTGCCCAATGGTCTCAGCATGGATTACAATGTGTTCTCTGCATAATACTTGCATTTGAAATTGTGTAAGCAGATATTCTGGATCAATGCAGCAACTAAATGCATGCCAGAAAGTATAAAAACTGACATAAAAAAGAACAGGCAACTCAGTTGACCCCAATTAAAATTTCCTGGACTCCAATTCTTTCAGAGAAAGGTAATTCCTTAATCCTTTTTGGATCCAGTCTATGGAGAGAAGTCTGCTCTAAAATGAATCCTGTGCCAAGGTGGGGGCAGTCAACTGGACCTAAGCAAGCTTTCTTGCTGAAATACACACACACACACACACACACTCCAAAGACATGATATGCCAAAACAAACTAGCAACAGAAGACTGCTAGCAATAAAGTAACAGAAACAGCAATTTTCCAAAGAAGCCATTAAAAGTCTCAATACATTAACTATTGAGAATCTTGATATTATTCAATACAATAATGTATATGAATAAAATATAGCCAAGAGAAGGAAAGTCTTACTATGTTTCCAAAATCTGTTTCCTTAGCTCTGTGGAGTCTTATCTCAGAAAACAAAGCAAAACAAAAACAGCCAAAAAAAAATAGTAATGGGGAATAAGGTGTTAATATTATATTTTCCTAGTTTGCCTTTCTATTGCTATGATAAACTCATGTCTAAAAGCAACCCAAGGAGGAAAGGTTTTGTTGTATCTTATACTTACAGGTCATAATCAATCAGTGAGGGAAGTCAGGGCATCAACTAAAGGCAGAAATCTGGAGCAGCAACTATGAAGGAGTGTTGCTTTCCTAGCTTGTTCTCTGGCTGTCTTAGACACCTTATTTTCAGGCTTACCTCACCTGCTAGGGATGGCACCACCTACAGTGGTCTAGGTTCCCCTATGTCAATTAGCAATCGAGAAAATGCCTCATACCCATGCAATCCAAAAGAGGCAATTCTTCATTTAAGGTTCCTTCTTCCCAGATGTGACAAATTAATAATAAAATCTAACAAGGACATACATGTGTACATGTTCATATGCCTGTATACATATGTGTATTTCTGCATGCATGTATACATGTATGCATGTGTGTGCATGCATATATTATGCATGTGTGTGCATTCGTGTATATACTGTATATGGGTGTATATTTTTAAGTACATTGCACTGTGTATTTACCTGGATGATTGTCATAAAGTCTAACTCCTTATTCTTCTTCACAATTTTGTGACTGATATCAACTAGAAAATTGCAGCTGCCCATCACAGAACTGGGTATACCACAATTGATTCAGAATGTCAAGGAATGGTCAATAAACATTTTGGTTTATACTAAACAAAGCACTGGAGCTCCAATGGTAACTAGATATTTCCCACACAGATGTGGTAACAGGAATCACTCTTTCCAAGTATTGATTAGTCTGCCATTCCAACTTAATCCTGCTAATATCTCTGAGTTATCTGTCAAAGCATCCCTTTAAATATGGATTAGACAAAAAGAAAGCATCAACCTAAAATGACATATTTAACAAGAAAAGCAGTTACAGCTTCTTGCTGTGTAACTCTTAAGCTGTCATACAAAGGGGAAGGATTTCTCAGAATAATGGAAAGAAACAGAACAGATTCTGTTTGTTTGTATGGGGTAAAACCCATTTTAGATTGCTCTCTGGCAAGGTATGAATGTGTGTGTGTGTGTATGTGTGTGTGTGTGTATTTGTGTTTAAATGCACTTGTATGAACATCTCTGATGCCTTTCCTCAGAGATTGCCCACCTATTCCTTGACACAAGTATCTTATCAGAACATGAGATCCATTCATTCTGCCAGGCTTGCTGACCAGTGATTCTCCCAAGTCTACCTACCCAATGCTGGAATGTTAAGCATTTGTCACAGCACACATATTTCAATGTAGGTGATGGGAACCAAAGTCAGGTCCTCACACTTGTGGGGCAGCTACTTTACCATCTGAGCCATCACGCTAGCTCCCCAATTATTTCTTTTATACTAGCATGACATCCCAAGTCTTTCATGCTACTCAGTTTCCTACAATAGTTGCATAGAAATAGAACAATAGACCCAGAAAATTAAACATAGGAAGGTCCACAGAAAATATAAAAGCAAAGGGTGAGTGTGGACCAAGGGCAAGGGCAAGGGCTTCAGTAATGAGCTTATTGCTAATCACCTCACATGTCAGTATGTAAAGAATCAGGCAAGGCACACAGATAACTGTTTGAAAAACACTTATAAAGAGTCACTTTACAGACAGAAAATGGAGTATGTGGCACCAGGGAGACTTTAAACAGAGAGACTTTAAAGAGCAGGGCCGCCTTATCCTGATGTATGTCTCAGACAATATAAATCTAAACTAGCTCGTTAAGATGAATAATTAGGGGATACCTTTAATTGTATTTTCATTTGAGGGAGCTTGTTTTTCTTATGAGATCACACTCCTCATCTTTCTTGTTTTATAAAAATTTCCCCCTTGTAACACAAGAGAGGTTGGGAAATGATATGTAATGGGAGAACTTTATCTGCACTGAAAAGCAAACTTTCTCTTCCTCCATAGCTCTGAGCTGTTAAAATTGACTAAAACCCATTTATACATGAACAGAGTTCAGAGGTCAAGGAGGGAGATTTAGGAAAAGGAGGCCCCTGATGGATGAAAGCACTGGAAGGAATATTTAAATCATGTTTGAAGGAGGGGGAGTGAGTCATTTGGAGAAGACAAGGGGGTGGAGAGGAGAGGGTAACCAGCTGTTCTCCATCATGGGGCAGCAGAAGAAAGGAGAAAACTGCTTTAATTAAAAGCACAAAAGACTCAGCATAAGGAAATCCTTCTTTGCCATAAAGGTTATCAAAAGCACAGAGCAAAAAAACGTAAGGACTGACTGGAAGATTCTTTTCCTCCCTTGGTGTGTTGTTAAAAATCTGTCTTCTTAAATGGACTGTGTTTAAGACAAGTCAGAGCACAATGCTCTTTGGAAACCTCTTTTATTTCTTCATGAACTATGAAATCTGTGGGCAGAGATGAAAGCCTGAGGAATGGGAAGGCGTGGGCAGAGGAAGTTTTCCATCCCACCAGTGGTCATTTCTCTAAAGGATTCTCTTTCCTCTGTGCTTTCTTCCATATGTAGCTAACACAACAAAATTTTCACACACTTAAGTTCCTGGAGCCCACCAAAGTAGAGCAGGTGTCTCCATTAGTTAACAAGCTGTTGACTAAAATGCATAAATGCTAGATAAGAGACAAATTTATTTATCACCCCCGCAAAATAACCAGGTGGCCTGCTACAAAACCAGAAGGAATTTCTTTTACATGCCCACAAAATTCTTAGGAATGGATGCCAGACAGATCATGACCATGCTCTCTTCTTCAATGGGAAATTGGAAGCCTGCTTAAACATCCTACATATCCCACCCCAAACACATGTGTGTGGACATGTAACACCTCTAAACATGTAAAACTAGGGCACTGCAAGTAAATAGCAAAACAAGACGCTATGGTGGTTCATCTTCAGTGTCAACCAGACTCAAGTTAGTGTCCCCTAGGAGACAGACATATGGGTGTAACTTGTAAGAGTGTTTCCAAGGAGATTAACTAAGAAGGGCAAAGTACCTTGAATGTGGGCTGGACCATTTCGAGGGCTGAAATCTGGAGTGAATTAAAAAGGAAAAAAAAAAAAAAGAGCTGAGTACCAGCATTTATCTCTGCTGCCTGGCATGGGGGGAATGTGAAACACTGCTTTGTGCTATGCATTCACTGCTCAAACTGAGAGGAAAAAATAAATAAACCCTTCCTTTCTTAAGTTGCCCTTGTCGGGTATTTTTGCCAAGGCAGTAGGAAAAGGTAACTAATGTAGTGAGCTCAAGCCATAGTCCCCTGTGTAAGCTTCTACCTGTATCCCCAACCCCTTCCAATGTGAGTATGCTATAGGATAAGTACACATTGTGAGCACTTCTGTAGGGAGCCTGAGCGTTCCTTAGAAACTTTCCATGTAATCCATGAAGCTCCTGGTCTCTGTGCAATTGATTTATTAGCAGAGATATTACCCATACACTTGAACCATCTTAAAGCACCTTTTACTTTTAATAGTTTTATTACACACACACACACACACACACACACACACACACACACACACACACACGAGAGAGAGAGAGAGAGAGAGAGAGAGAGAGAGAGAGAGACCCCCTCAAAGTGTAACCTCTGAGCCAAAGAAAATAGTGACTTGAATAATGTTTCATTACATTAACACAACCCTGCCAAGAATCACACAACCAAAATCCACTTATAAAACTAGCCATAAAGAATAATGGAAAAGGGTCATATAAAATTCTTGAAATGCTGAAATCATTATCCATACTGGGATTTAAGGTCAACATATTGAATATGAGTTTGTGTTTTTCTCTGTCCCTTTGTCCCTCCATCCCTCCATTGTTCTCTCCTTCTCTCTCTCTTCCTGTTCCCTCTCCTCTCTTCCCCTGCCCTCTCCTCTCCCTTCCTGTAAATGGAAACTTCAATAATACTAATTCCCTGGCTTGAGTGTGGCTTCCTCCCTGTTGCCATTAGGGTTAATAGCAAGCAGAACTTTTTTTCTTTTCTCTCCCCCACTCCTTTTTTGATCTCTGTAGATGAAAATTATATATTCTTCAGTTTCTTCATTATAGGGAGTGCTTTACTGTTTATCTTAAGCATGAAATGCATTACAGCTATAAAAGAGACATTTTTCTCATTAATAACAACCTTTAAGTAGAGGATAAAGAGGGTCAAGACTGTATACTGATGCTATTACTTAATATAAAATATTATGAGTTCTGCAAGAGAGTAATGCATTATAAACCAACTTAATATGTGAGGAAAACCATGATATACCTGTGTATTATACTCAAAAAACAACTCAAACACAAACACAATCATAAATCTCTGCTTAAAGTAGACCATAAAATTCATAATATTTTCTTTGTGTGACACAGATCTATACTTATATAGGCATAACTTGTCTTGGCTTGTCAACACAGATATATCAGCCGATCCACCTAAATCACTCTTTGATCTCCAGAGCTTAGCTTATAAAATTTGAGCAGTTTACTTTTTCAAGTCTATGTGTTCAATACTTGTCCACTTCAAAGACTGATCAGAAGTCAAAGAAACATGTGTGCAGCCATAGTTTTTTGTTGCATAAATTCTACTGTCAAAAATACATCTCTTTTCCCACACTGTAGACTGTTTCAACAAAACTTTAATAAATGTATATTGTAAAAAAAGCTGACATTTTCTAAGAATTGGTTTTTGTGGTCAGCTGACTCCAAGAGAAGGTTAAGGTAGGCCTTCAGTGCTTTGAATTCTACTAAAAAGGCTGGCAATTCAGATACTATAGCACTATAATATATATTGGTTCATATAGCTTTATCCTCAGGGTTTTCTTTATTTTAAAATTAAGCCTTTGTGTGTATATCTGTTAGTGTTAATATAGGCAAGAAGAAGGGGTCAGATCTTCAGGAGCTGAAGTCAGGAAAACTGAGATGTGAACTCTTGAAGATCAATAGGCACTCTTAAGCAGTGAGCCATCTCTCCAGGCCAGTCCACTGTCAGGCAATGGCAGACATGTTCATTTCCTATACAGGTTTGCTTCTCTTGCTGGTGGAATAACAAATGTCAATTTATCCTTATTAATTTTAAATAACTCAGTGACACCAGGCTGTTTTTTTTTTCAATTGTGCTACAGGTATTTTACCAATTACTGGTTATTATCCACCTACATCTTTTTAGTCTCTACATCAAAGAGGCACTACGAGAGGATGCTGTCAGAAGGACAGAATGAGGACCCATCTCTCTTCATCCTTCTTTCCTTTTCTCTCCCACTTCTCCCTTACAAGTGGACAACATTCACAGTAGGATGATGGGAACATATCAGTGCTCACATTGGAAGGGCAAATTATCTCTATCACTACTTCATGACTGTTCCCTGCTATTCCAGTCAGAGCTACAGAATACTTTGAAACTGGCTTGTGGTGTCAGACAGATAGATACCTTAGCTTGAATACAGTGTGAAAGAGAGGTTTCTATTACTGTTTGTTCTTTGTGATCAATCAAATAACAAAATCTTAACAACTGTCTACATCACAGAAATTCAATAAATATTAAAATATGTGTAAAGACATGCAAGGTAAGATGGTTGCAAAGGCTGGGCATAGCACACACTTAATAGATTTTCTACTCTCTAGATTTTCTACACTATACATGGTACTTTTTTGGATAGAAAATATGCTTGTCCTGAAAGGAGCAATTATGGTTTGCAATAAGATACAAAGGTGGGTGAGCCAAGGAGTACTCAAGGAAATAAGCTATTTACTATTCTTTCAGTGATTTCCCCAAAGCAATTTCCCTAATGCAACTTCAAAGGCAATGCCAGGAAATCTAATTTGGGTCACATTTGCTGGATATATGTGGGTCTGAGTTATTCTGTGAAGTAACTAATCACATGTCAAATTAGGGAAGTCTGCTTATCCCTGCTTTGAGTTAATTACTGGCTGAGGGCTTCTCCCCTATCTTCTATCTCTGCCCAATCACTAAAATCCTCATCTCCCCTGGAATTCAGGGTCAGTCATTAGCAAAACTTCTACAATCTCATCATTTTCTCTGAACCATTATTTTGCCTCCTGATTGACAAATCTGGGTTCTCTCTGGTGTGTACCAGGACCCACATGGTAGACTTTGTCTTTTGCACACATCTTGTACTACTGGGCCTGGAAATAGGATGTAGAGTGATCTATGCAACCTTACTGTTCCTTTGGACCATTCTCTGTCCCTGTTCATTGGATGCCCCAGTATTGTGTTTCATGTCGTTGGAGCATAGGTATCAGTGTGACTCATTCTGGGAGCATACAAAGGATCAGTCCACATCCAAGCTGTTGAACCAATAACGTTTACTGTAATTCATTACAAGAACAACAGATTACTCAAAGGCAGTTAGACCACAGAGCAATCCCTTCCCAGTCAGTCATTTTCCTCTTATAAAGTAGCTGCCAGACTCTTAGAGGCCAGCCTCCTCTCTCTCCTGTTATAATGCTTGAGCCAGTGAGTATTGCTCATGGGTTACCACAGCTGTTCTACTTCAAGGTACCCTTGCCTCTGCTCAGTCAGGTAAGGTAAGTGTGCTGGTTATAGACTTCTGTGGCTAACTGTACTTTGTACCTTCTGTCCAACCCTCCATTTCTGGAATATTTTAGCTCTTACTCAGTAAACTTTATCCATACTACTCCTATTGTATTCTTCAGCTTCAATATTTATGAAGATCACTCTTGAATTCCGTACATGCAATCCATCAGATATACTAGCAACATCTTGCTTAACCACTGTGGAAACCATACATTCTCCATTCCTTCATTCTTAGGTTGCATCATCAACCACATTTAGCAAGACCCAACAGCCATTGAATCTACCTGTGGTCCACAATGTTAACTCTTGAGAAACCACAGTATGGCTGCTGTTCTATGACACCCAACATTGATAAATGTAAGAATATGGCCTTAATGCTTTCAAATGCATAGGCAGATTTAATTATTCTTTTTCTTAGGTCTGTGAGAGCACTTCTCCTATACAAACTATAGCTTACTAAACTGACATCCTTTCCATAGAAAACACTGAAAAGGGCAACTTCTTTATGTCCTCTCCGTACATGTTTATACAGACACCTCTCCTACTGAGTTTCCTGCTGACTGCTTTCCATTATGCCTATACTGTTAACTAAGCCAGCTTCCTCATCTGCCTAGATATCATTCAGTCATCTTCTTGGGCACATGACAGTACAACATCCTTCCCATGGGGTCTGCTTATCCTCCACTGGAATTTTCCTACCAGTAAACAAATAATGACTCTGATAATTAGTCTTCATTAAGCAAAAACAATTGTATGGATTATACCCTACTCCCAAGCATTTCCCACTTCTTTTTCTCTACCTCCAAAATTGTTAAATCCTTGAGATTGTCTATACTCCTTTCTGATTTCTTTTCTCTAGCTTTCATGTGCCCATCACATGCAAGCTATGTGTAAAGACATCAAAGCTGTCTCTTTCTTAATCGTGTTTATCAAAAATGCATGATCCCAGTAGACAATGATTTCCCCATTGTTCCCACCTCTCTCTCCCCTTCTCCCTTTACACCTCCTCTCATCTCTGGACAAGGTTTCCAACCAGGACTGGCATCAAGCATCCTGTGCAGCTAAGAATGACAATGCACCCATTCTCTGAGTCCAGAGCTAAGCAGGTTAGACTGGTAGTTATTACATGGGAGGAAGTATTGCCATTTTTCAATCTCTCTTCTTAGAAACACATTGTTCTCTCATTGTTCCCATACAAAAAAAAAAAAAAAACCATATCCTAAATCTATCTCTTTGTAATCTTACTTACCTTTTCTTAGAGACTCTCCAACCTCTTGAAAGTCAACTGCCCTTGGGCTCAGCCTTTGACCCTCTTTTCCTTGTAATTTACCTTTAGAGACCTCAACCAATTTCATGTCTACAAATAATTCCAGTAAACAGAAAATCTCCAGGTGTCCATTCTTAGCCCCACATTTCTCTTACATGTCAGCAACCATTTATCCCATCTGGGATCACAAACACAATTTCATGTTGCACACCCTAACCTGATATCCTACTCAAGAAACCTTCCCCAAACCAATTCCCATTAGGAAATTTAACATTCTAGGAAGGACAGTTGCTATCTATCATGAAGTTGACAGGATCTAGAACCGCCTCAGAGGCATATCTCTGGGCATGTCTGAGAGGAAATCTCTTGATGAGCTTAACTGAGATGAGAGAACCCACTGAAATCTGTGGCTTGCACTATTCATGGGGCTAGACTCTCAGGTAGAATAAAAGCAGAAAGCAGGCGAAACCTCATCTGCTTCCAGAAAGCAAGTGCAATGCGGTTGCTGCTCCAGACTGCAGCTTCCACGCCTTCTTGCCATGGTGAACTGCACACTTAAACCATGCACCAGAATAAACACTAACTTTTGTTCAAGCAACAATAAAGGTAAGTGATCCAGAAGCTAAGGTATTGAGGACAATGCTATTCTTTGTCCACCCAAAGTCTAGATTTGAACTTAAGCCCTTCACTATAATTCTACATTTGTTAGCAGCTCCATTGGATCCCTCAAATATATCATGACCACCCCATGCACTGCTTTTCTTTCCCTGTCAGCACTGTCCCCTTCCCACTAGACAAAAGCTCTCTAACTCTCCTCCCTGGTTTTTGTAGATGTATCTCACTTTCTTTATACTTGGTGATTACAGTAGAATTCCATAGAGGCCCATTGTCTTTCTACCTGAAAACCATGTAATGGTTTAGTATCTCATTTAAAATAATATCTGGATACCTCAAGGTACTATGTAATATACCCCTGTGACTTTGTATCTTATTAAAATCTCCCTTGTGTATCCATCTCTTGCTATTTCTGTAATATTCCCAATACTCTACTGTCTCTAGGTCTTTATAATTGCTGTTCCCTCTACACAGACCTCTCAACCCGTAAATCCTGTTCCCTCATCCCACAAAGGAGTTTATCCATTCCCAAGTAGAAACTTGTTTATTTCACTTCTTCATATCAGTTGTCACCATTGCATAAGCAACAACCTTTACCTTTTTCTTGTGTAATTGTCTGTCAAGTTACTCAATTTTCACTAGAAAGTTCTTTTTTTTTTTTTTTTTTTTGCTGTTTCTTATTGATGAGAACAGTATTTGCAGCATTTGGATCATAGAAGATGAGAGCATATGTTGAGAGAGAGAGAGAGAGAGAGAGAGAGAGAGAGAGAGAGAGAGAGAGAGAGAGAGAATATGAGAGAGAGAATATGAGAGAGAATATGAGAGAATATGAGAGAATATGAGAGAATACAGACTACTCACACACATACAGTCAGCATAACATTAAGACTGACCCAGGTAGACTCCCCTCCAACATGTACAAACACAAGAGGAGACCCTACTAGCCAGTCCATTTAGAATGCCAGAGCTCTGTCTCTCTGCCTGGTCAAAATACTACCCCGGTGGCAAAAGGAGGGTTCAAAAGGGAGAGGAGCATGGATACTAACTCAAGTACACCATGTATGAAACACTGTAGCCATCTAGTAAAGACAGAATCTCTTTGAAATGTTGAGCCTACAAGCTTGTTTACAGTTCAACTAGAAATGAAGTAGCATTTGGCTTCTGACACCTAAAGAGCACACAGACTGTTAAAGGGCTAGGTTGTTCACTATGCTAAGAGCTAAATGGATGACTTGTGCTTATTACTGAAATGCTATATTTTTGCAAAGTTTGTTTGTTTTAAAATAATTTATTAATTCCTATGAGTCCACAGATGGGAATGTAATGTGGTAGTCTTCCTCCCCAGGAGTGATCTGTGGCCATTAGTGGGACCAGAGAGTTGGCTGAGGTTCAGCACAGTAGCTTCTGTGGATTGAAAATCTACCGTACATTGTCTTGATTTTTTGAGGAATAGCAACACTAACTTTAACTAACAATAAACAAATAACAAAAACTAGAGTCATTAGGCATAAGACAATGCTGATCTTAGTCCATCATTGAAATAGAAGTAGAAACACTACCCGACTCCTCTCTAACTACCTAGGAGTAGTATATGGATTCTGGTAACACCCAAGAAAGTTATTCAGGAAAGGGACTATTTAAAATAAACAAAAGGGGAAAGAATATCATAGTTTTCTTTGGTGCTAAGCTTTTAAAACAAAAATGATGGACAGTAAGTCTTAAGTGATAAAAATGCAGCAGAAAATTGTATCTGTAATGGTGGAGTAAGCCAAGTAGTGGCTTCTCACTTAAACAATACCACTTTTAAAAGAGTGAAGGTGTGTTCACGTGCAGGAGTCAGGTGTACTCACCCCTGTTCTCCTCTCCATTGGCACTGGCCTCTGCCATCTCAGCGCCATCCAGGTCTGGGTCACAGACTAGATCCAACGTTCCATCCACTGGGCATGATGACTCCTCTTTCTGTATGATTGTTGAAAACAACAGCAACAACAAAATGATTTACAAATGTATTAGCAACTGAATGCCACTGAATAATGTTTTCAGAATCCTGAGGTATCATCAGAATTATATGTGAGTATGAATTATAGTACCAGTTGACTTTCAATGGAAAAATTAGTCCTTAGGATAAAAGAAGGGAAAAAATAGAGCATTGAAAAAGCACCATCACTAAGGTAAATGTTTCTAGATAGTCCTCTAAAATCTACACACAGGGATGGAAGGGCGACACAGCAGTTAACATCACCTCCTCTCCATTTCCAGCACCCACACAGTGGCTCACAACCGCCCGCCCGTAACTGTAGTCCTATGGGATCCAATGCTCTCTTCTGTTGTGCATGCATGTAGACAAAACAACCGTATACTTAAAGCAAACACCTACATAACTATGAAAGAAACCTAGACACAAGATCTCCTCTTGATATATATAGTTTTCACTTTTCAATCCTATGTTTCTTCTGATAAAGACTAATGGATAATGGCTCAGAATTTTGACCAATAAATGAAACACCTTGGAATCTATCAAAAACAAATGGAAAAATACAAGTAATTTTAACATTCTTGTATGTTTTTTTTTAATAACATACAATGTAAGACTAGTTACGGAAGAATTACTTTGCCAGGTATATCTCTTGGCATTAAAAAGAAAAACTTTTTCAAAGGAAATTAATGAACTTTAAAAACAACCCATCACTTATTACAACAATAATGTGTTTTTAATTTAGCCAGTCTTGTAGAACACACCAAATCCAGTTATTATAGTAGATTATAGTTATTTTGGTAGATCATATTCTTAATTATTTTGGAAAAAGCTACGGTTCTGAGGAATTTTCTATTTCATTTGTCACTTCCCACTCTCAAGAGCAATGAGGAGTCCACTAAACAATTAAGTCGCATTCATCCAAAGCTTCTTCTAATATTGAACTACATGCCTCATAGTTTAAACTTTTTATTTTCTATAACACATATGTTATACACACACATTCATTATTGGTAGAAAACAAAACAAAACAAACAAAACCCCCAACTTTCTCCAGCTTATTACTTGCTACCACATGGAATATCTGATTTAAATCATCATAATCTCATACAGGTGCGGAAGTGTACAGAACTGACTGCAGGAGGTCAAGATGTGTCTGGTAAGTTTGCCCAGCAAACCCTCCCAGCTGATGCTCTGCGACTTTCCTCCCTATAAGTCTCAGAGAATGCAGAGGTTCTGCGGAGCTACAGCTCTTTCCACTCCCCCATGTTATAAAGAAAACTCCAAGGTTTTCCTTAAAGAAACCTGGCACCATTAATCATTCATACAGAACCCTTTCTAGGGCATCCAAAAACCTTCTGGGCACAGAGGTCATTCATAAAAATCCAGTTGTATTTACCTTCATGTATTTCAACACAGTATGCAAAACAATCCAACTTACTTTGAGAGCATAGAGGCCCGACTTTCCAGGGATTTTGAAGAATGTGCCATCCCCTATGCGTGTGTTACTGTGAAGCATGGCATTCAGGCAGGCTAAGGGAGAGGTTCCACTGGAAAAAGGAAAGCATGCAGAACATGAGCCCAGCTGAGACACAACTTATTAAGCAAAAGCATTCTGAGTCAAAAAAAAAAAAAAGAAAAGAAAAGAAAAAAAAGAACGAAAGAAAGAAAAACCTCTTTACATGCCTTCTTAAAATATCTTCCCACCCTTGAAACATCTACATTACAATGAAGGGCCAGTCCAGTTTCCCCAAAGTTAATCAGATTCATCTGTTTTACAGGCTTCAGGCAAAAAGTCTCCTAAACACAGATTTTGTTTTTATTCACAAGGCAACCAGCATTTTACTTTAAAGAAACCAAGTCTCCAACTTGGCTTTATGTGATGGTGTTTTGTAAAATGGCATGATGAAGCCTCAGTTTTAAAATATTTCAGATAACCTAGTGGTTGCACTTGAATGATCAAAAAAAAATCTTCTCAGAGACTGAAAAATAACAAAAGAATAATAAGAAACCAGTGGAGAACAGATTTGAAATTATAAGTATTTAGGCTGCTCCTAGTATCAAACTGCTCACATGGTAAATATAGAATTTGCATCTATGTTCTTATCTTTCATACAGCTTCTACAATGTCATATGTGGAATAAAGAAATGTGTGTTTGAACATTTTGTACAAATAACAATCACTTCTGTACTATCTATGTGATGCAATGAATTGTTACAGCAATATTTAAAGAAAACAGTTACACTTATGATTGAAAATATTAGCAAATTCACATACACATGCACAAACATTTGTGGGTTGTCCTCAATTCCTTACAAAGATGTTAATTAAATGTACTGTGTGTGTACTGCAAGCTATAAGTGAAAGATGTAGACATTGCTTTAGTTTAATGGCTATGTGCACACACATACCGTGTGACTATGTGCATTTTATTTACCAGTAGTCCAAAAGATCAGTATTTGGTGAAATCAGTATTGAATAGAACTTCCCTGCCCTACTCCACAAGCCCCTTAAGACTTAAATGATTCTAACCTCAAATATTTTGAAACAAAGGAGCCTTTAAGATATGAATTTTCAAATTTTGAATTATTAGGTTAAACTAAAATTGTATGCTACTAACTTTTGCTAAAAGCCAAGATGATTAAATCTCTTATTTACTATGAAAGCGTGTTGGTAAAAATTAAAAAAAAAATTGCTGAACTGCAGGAACACACTATTGCAAGTCAGCATGGATATGCATTGTATCCTGAAGGGTTGGAAGCATTATAATAATGTGAGTCTTTATTATTTTAGGAAGCAGCTTTTCTGTGCCAACATATAAATATAATTCCATTGGGTTTGACAGGAAACAAGAACCCTAATATAAGTCTGGTCAGAGGACATTGTGACTGTAACCGTTGACTCACGTGGGAACCACTATGGCCTTGTGTAATGTCTCTCTTCATGAAGATCCTACAAGCTCACTGCCCTCATTTCATTCTTTTCCCTGATAAAAGATGTTTGCTCATATATAAGTGGGACCAGCCATAGCTATAAAGACAAAATAGATTCATCTCCCTAGAACTCTCTCTCTACAAATGAATTCCAGATAAATAATGCAACACATTACACTGAGCACTGCAAAATATGCAATTTTTATATCCACTATCCAGACAAAAATCTCAGAAAAAAAAATGATGCTGGGAATGAGTGTGCCAGATTTCAACAGTTTTAAATTAGTAAAATTGTCAGAATTGTAGACTTTCTGCAGGGACATGCCAAGATGTTAACATGACAAGTCACATAGAATGTAAGCCAAAAAAATTACACACTATAGATCTTTAAAGCTATAACTTAATACAATGGTCCAGCTGACATCAAACTCCACAATAGCATTCCTGCTCTTCATACAACATTATTAATGTACACAATTCCAGGTGTGTAGATTTAGAACATTAAAGAGGAATGTAGATTTAAAGGCAACTGAGAATACAGAACAAATATAACACCACTCCAGTTTACGTTTTCTAAGGTAAACATGATTGCAGATGATAAATTGGCCATTTAGTAACAGCTTCATGCTATGGTTAGTGTCAGCTAAGGTCATACAGACAGTAAGCTTTAATGGGTACAAGTACATTAGTAAGTTATATTGTTTACTAACTTAATAAGCTCAAGATTTACCATGGAAAAATTTAAAATATATAATTCACAATTGTAAGCTGATAACACTCTAAAGGATTAAAAATACACCTTTTAATTTCCCTAAATATTTTCCAAAAGAAACAAATAAAATGTTTTGATTTAAAATTACATTCACATTCTTGATGAAATAAAGTTTTTTTGCAATTCAAGTCAATCTGATTAGTCATCCCTATGGACTATGTAAGTTCTTAATTGCATTTCTATATAAAATTATCTATATATCATTATTTTGATATATCTCATTTAAAAACAATAAAATGTTTTCATCTAAAGATACCAATGTTTATTAAAAGGAATAAATACAATATAATATATTCAATGAGAAAAATACACCTTTAAAGTAGTCTAGCCTACGTCTTTATTTATTGTTATTAATCTCTATTCCATATTCTAGATAACTCAGCCTTCTTTTCTTGAAAAACATGTGTGTCATCTCACTTAACTGCTGTATAAAGATAAATGAAAGCCATATTTGTATAATTTTATTATTCTATATTCATAAAATGTAGAGTATCACACACACAACTATGGCTATGAAGGAGGTTAAAACACATCTGCGCCCCCAGAGGGTTCTGTACAGTTGAGACAAGCATTAATCTTGACCATCAGAATTGAGCACATGAGCTCCAAAACAGAACATATATTGTAGGCGGAACCATAAAGCATCAACATTTTAACAAAATAGTTCAAAAATATCAGGAGCTACTTACTTTCTAGCAGGATACGTTGGAGGAATGGTGACATCCATTGGTGAAAGGGAAACAAAGGACAAAGAAGGAAATAAAATTAGTTATGTCATACAAAGAACAATTTACTTCACCATGTCAATAAGTAAGACAATGTTTGAGAATGGGACTAGAGTCTTGGATTTGGCTGCCTTGGGGAAGAAAAATTGAAACATTAGGCTCTAGGGTGACTGTGACTCCTTTGCTAAATTTTCTAAGATGTTTCCACTTTACTGACAATGTGCATCTATTTCCATATGAAAAATATAAGAAGAAATAAATAGGCAGGGTGTTTGCCCCCAACCTCTGCCTCACAGGGCCTGTAACTGGGCCGTTTGCTCTACACCTGCCAGAGAAGAGCTACTGTGCTTGCTGGCTTTCCCCTGGACTCAAGGCTTGTGGAACCCTTCTGGTTTGTTTCATTTCCCACAACCCCTGAAGCAGAACAGGGGTGGAATTTGGAGGGAGGGAGCAGGCATAATTTAAACTGTCTAGACATCAAAGAACCCCCAGAGACACTTTGCAGAGCTCCGGTGCTATGTGAAATACAGAAAAACCGTTTCTTTCTACCATCCAATTGCTGATGGAACACATAAAATTTACTGACAGCAAATTCTGAGTGCTGAGAATGGACAGCATGTCTATTTAAGTAATGTTAAAAACCAGGAAGGATGCTGGGAAATGTGACTGAAAGAATTCTGACAAAGACTATCTCAACTGCAGGTGTCCACTCCTTCACACATAAATACACATAGTATTTCAGGAGAATATTTAAGTCATGAAAATCTTAAACTATTTTATTACATTAGTGTGGCTTTTGATAAAATGATAGAATCTCCTTCTGGTAAATGTTTTTAAATTTCATTTTTCAAATATATGACTATGAAAAATCAATGTTATGCAACTTAAGTCTAAAGACTCAAGAAGTTCAATAAGCAATTATGTAGCACTCTTATTAGAGAAAAGCTATGCTAAGTGCTATTAATATAAATAATTATATGTTCACTCTCCTTTATGAAAGGAATGAATAATAACTTCTTACAAACATTTCCACTGTAAGGTTTGATAAAATAACTTCATTTTATAAAGAATATTTTTAAGAATAAATGATGTGATATCTGTTAATACACATTAGAGTATAAAAATAGATTGGGGTTCTTTTGGCTTACTGGTGAAAACTGAGCTGTTTATGCTCAGAAAGTGTACAGTTAACTCTACGTCATATTTTACAAATCACATTCTTGAAATATTAAAAAAATGAAAAATGCATCTTTGGTTATTTTGGCTATTTGAATGCTTACTACAAATAGGCCTGCCAATGGAGAAGAATTGATCATATTGGCAGTGAATGAGTTGCCTTGTGGGCATATTGACTAACACAAGGTATGCAAGTAATACATCAGTAACATAGATGATTAAAAACACCCTAGAAAATCAAGAACACACTAACTTGCAGCTGTGAAATATTACTGTCACTAAAAACCAAAATACTTTCAAAACTAGATACCTGTGAATACATTATGTGACTAATCAGTGTGTGTAGAATGACAGATGAATAACCCCACCACAGAATGTGCATTTCACAGGACTGCAATAACCCTGATGTTTGGATTTTGAGAACAGAATCTACATGATTTGTGGAAGAAAGTCTCCAGGGAACCCAGTGGAGTCTGAGAGGTGGGGAATAACAGGACTGGAATTTAAAAAGTGTAAAATAAATATGAACCAAAGTGAGACGGCTCAAAGAAGACATGTTGTAAATTTATATGGGAACATATCTACATCATAATTTTTCAGTACAAGACATCAAGCCCAGAGCTCTGCACATATTAGGCAAGGATTCCACCACTGACTTTTATTTTCAGCTCTTCCATGACTTTCAGTATTCATTACATCTCTAAGGAAAAGTTAAAAATGTAGTCTTATCTTAATACTCCTTTATCAAGTAGAGCCACCTAGGCAAGAGATAATTATCAAATAGCATGATTTAATTGTGTTCCAACTTAATGCATACATTTTAAGAAGACACTTCAGATTTAAAACTTTAACACACAGCTCTGATTGCCTGTTGGCTTATATGAAGAAACGTCTTCTTAGAGTATTTGTTATTCTTAGTATTGAAGGCTAGAATTTTCTCCACTATATAAAGCCTACAAGTCTGGCTAATGGACTTCAGAAACCCATAGAAACACTTACTGCACTGATATGTCATCATGGAAAACAAATTTTTCTGTGGAAGGACAAGAGTTTACTCACTATTTTAATTTATTAGTGTCCAAGAAATCTTCTAAATTCATTCTAAATATAAAAGAGGATATAATCTATTATATAAATTTCAAAGACTTTGTTTAACATAAGGCAAGGTTGCTCCTACCAATTACAGACATTTTGTGGGGTATATTCCACAAGGGCACATTGACACTGGTAAATGCCTCATACAACTGCTACACACTGCCATGCCACCTGGACTACTAAAAAAAGTAGTCAAACATAACAAGAAAGACTCCAGAGTCAGTTGAGGTACAACTGAAATTGGGCTATTTGCGAAATGTATCATATTTAATCGGACTATTATGAAATAGTAACTTTTGCTATTCCCATTTTGTATTTGAAGGACCTAGATCATAATGAGATTGAGCTAAAGCATTGATAAATTTGAGGTTTATGTTGGTAAATTTTAAGTATTTGAGGTCTATCTGGCTATTTCAGAGATCATGTAAAAACTTGGCTAGGTAAAGTTTTATTTAATTTCTATTCTTTTTTTTAACCTCATAGTAAATAACTCTCTCTCTCTCTCTCTCTCTCTCTCTCTCTCTCTCTCTCACACACACACACACACACACACATACACACACACACACACACATACACACACACACACATACACACGGAACTTGGTGAATAGCTTGTTCTACGTAATATTGAAAATAAATGAGAAAGATAGCAATGTATATCTGTTATTTTGATCGTCATATATTCAGAGCACCTATAGGATGTCTAGGCCTTTGCTATTATTCTCCATATTCCGTAGGGTCACCATAGAGTGTCAACACAATCTTCAGCCTTATGGCTGTGACTGAGGCCTGAACACTAAGAAAGATATCAAATGACAGCCAAGTTCTAGACCAAATTCAGACTTTATTCCTAGGCCCATGCTCTCTGAACCATCAGGCACTCAAACCACAGAACTGCCCCTCCCTAGAATACTAGAAGGAAAAAAGAAAGAAACAAACAAAAGCCAGATACTGTAGATGTTAAGTTAGCGGAGCCTGCCTTCACTTGACACTGCTTATGACAACCATTTCCTAAGGCTTGATTTCAGATGTTATAACGAGCTGGCCTGTAGAAGGTAATGGCTGCTTGTCTTCCTTAGGTAATACTTGTCATGAAAATTAAGGAAGAAAAGGCTTTGGAAAAGCAGAGTGGAGAATCCAGACCCATAATTGAGATGCCTCTGTAGAACTAGATCATTAAAGAAAAAATTTCTATTCATTGAACAAACATTTGCACAAACCCTATATAAGTCAAGCTAATCCTCAAATAAATTTACACTCTGACAGTGCTTTGCACATAATAGAAATGTATGCTGAGCTGAGATGAATTTTCTGAGTACATATGAAAGGACAGGGGAATCAAGAGAGGCAGCCTTAAGGCATGTTTCAAAGCAGAGGAAAATCATTTGGAATTTAAATGCTGCCTTTAGTGTACTCCAAGGGGATAACTGCCCTTAATCCAAATGCAAGATTTGGATTACACCTACAGTCAACCCATGGAAACTTTGTATCATTCCCCATCCACGACAGGACACAGGACATGTTCCCAAAGAGAGATTTCCAAAAACTGGTCTTCCAAAAAATAAAATATTGAATCCATATACCAGTGGGCAGACATTAAGCCCAGCATGATAGACTGGTGTCATAGTAAAGTGGATGTACACACTGTGCTCTACCTATAGCTCTCATCCTTTCAGACAGTGACAAAAGCCTAACAGCCACAGTCCCACAGCCATCTGTGATATACTAAGCCATGCTCCAAACAATGCTGCAAAATGGCGTTGGAAAACACAACTTGTTATGTCCCCTCCTCCAAATTAACCAAATAAATCAACAATGCATATCAAAATTAGGAAAATTTTACCTTTGTTTCCTACCCATATATTAAAAGAATATTCAAAACACAACCCTGAGGAATGTGTCCTATTTTGGGATGACAAAGCATGAGACAATTCTATCTATATTTACATGATTGAAATCACTAGGAAAAGTACTTAGGAATATTCAGAACATTTAGTTTTATTGCCAAAATGATAATGATATTTTCAAAAGCATGCAAAACATCTATTTATAAAGATGCAGGTTTTTTTTTAATTTTATGTGTGTGACCCCATCATGGAGTTAGGGAAAGGACTGAAGGAGCTGAAGGGGTTTGCAACCCCATAAGAAGAACAACTTTATCAACCAACCAGCACCTAGAGCTCCCAGGGACTAAACTACCAACCAAAGAATACACATGGAGAGACCCATGGCTCCAGCTGCATATGTAGCAAAGGATGGTCTTATATGGAATCAATGGGAGGAGAGGCCCTTGGTCCTGTGAAGGCTTGATGCCCCAGTAGAGGGGAATGCCAATGTGGTAAGGTGGGAGTGGTGGGTGGATGGGGGAGCACTCTCATAGAAGCAGGGGGGATGGGATAGGGGATTTGTGGAGGGGATACCAGGAAAGGGGATAACATTTGAAATGTAAATAAATGAAATATCCAATTTTAAAAAAAGTATTATGCATATGTATTACCATGTGTACCTAGTGCCTGTGGAGACCAGAGGACAATGTCAAATCCATTAGTTCTAAAGTTTGGGAGAGCTGTAAATCTTCATGTGTGTGCTGGGAACCATACTTGAGTCCTCTACAATGGCAACATGTGCTATGAACCACTGAGTCATCTCTGCAGCCCTAACCACTGAGCAATCTCTCCAACCCTAATCTCTTAGCCATCTATGCTCTCAATGAGCCATCTTGCCACTCCCTAAAACATCTTTTTATCACAAAATATGATGCAATGTAATGATTTCTCCCTGTACAAATTTTAGAAATCAAAATACAGATATAACCAAGAACTTTAGGTAGCACTGAAAAATGTACCTATTCATAACCGAGAATGGCATGACTTCAGAATTACCTTTACAGAAGACACACTGGGCAAGGAAAAACCCCTTTCTCCTGATTCCTGTTGGTTCCTTCCCACCATCCCTAAATAAAGCAAGGGATTATTCAGTTCCTTTCCCCTGTAGGAAGCCTTACTAGAGTTCATCTTAAATTCACATTCTTTTCTTTCACACATTCTAATCACTCTGTCCCTCACTCACAAGAGAAACCTTCCATTGCCTCTCAGTGTCCTAGCTGGTTTCAGTTCCTCCTGTTTCAATTTGTCCTACACACTTGGCCAAGCAATTTTTCTCCTCCTACAGCCATAGCAGTCAGGGACTGATTTTGATAATTGGTGACTTTCCTTTCCCTACCAGAGGAAATACTGATTGAGTACAAAATACAGTTGAGTCTCCTATGATGCCCTTGACGCCTACCTCAGCTTCATCTGCTCCATCTCTGCATCCACTCGGCTATGCTCAGGAAGTTGTCATGCTTCTATGATTCTTTGGTCCACGGGAAGCCATTTGTTGGGAATCATCACTCTCACCAACAATGCTTAATTTTTGCACTCAAAATACAAATTCCAAAAGAGTCAAACCGCCATATGCATAATGATAATTTTGTGCTCCGAGAAGCTGCCCCCTCCCCTCGGAAGTTCTCAAAACTTTATTTCTTTCTCATGCTATTTCAAACTCTTCCACAGTTTATCTTCCCAACCTCACCACTTGCAACCAGTTTGAAAGAAAGGGCTGCTATGCATGCAAACATAACATATCTACCCTAGGCTGTTTGGTATCTAGAAGATTGGCTCACTCCTCCTTATTAATGTGATTCTAGCATAGCAATCAATGAAATAGTCTTGGTTTCTCCACCAGGAATGATAGCTGGATGTATCTCTGTGGACATAATGATTAGGAGTTTTGCATACTTTTTGCAATATTAATATAAAAATATAGAGACAACATAAGTAACTTTCAGTTGGAATATTAGCAGTGAAAACACACACAAAAAAAACCAAACAACTCCTGTGTGTTTAACCTCCTCAGAGCCTACTGAGAATAAAGCTAGCCAGAGCAAAGTGAAACCATTCCTAGAATTAGAGAAGGGTAGACAATGACGTTCCCAGAATCCCCTGCATCAGATATTGAAAATGAACCACAAGATGACTAAGTTAAATAAAGCAAAATTGGTCTGCTTACATCCTTACCTGAATAATAGAAAGCCCAAGACAAGATAACTTCACCCAATCTATGACTTCCTTATCTGGCACATAAAATAGCACAGATGTAGGGTCTTTTAAATTACTTTACCTCATTTACTTTTAACTTCTTCCTCATAGGTAAATGTGTATAAATGTGTGCCATTGAACACGTGTGGAAGTCAGAGGATGATTGTTAAGACCGGGTTTTCTCTTTCCACCATGGTAGTCCTGGGAACTGAATTCAGGTAATCAGGATTGGTTGGAAGTGTTGTTACCCACTGAGCCATCTTACTGACACAACCAGAGCTTTAAGGATCTCCTAATACATTTATAACTAAGGTTTTAAATCAACCTGTAATTGTTACACTGCTAGCTTTTCAAAGTATATTCCTACTGGCTACTTGACTGTATGTTTCTCTGCTGTCAGTATTCTTTGTTACCAAAAGCACTAATGGCTTCTCCTGTCTATCATGATCTTCCTGCCCACTACAGGCATTACAGTGTAAGCTGATCTGACAGTGTGAGCTTCTGGCCAGTCTGACACTACGTTGCTACTGCTGGCAGTCTGACTCTATTAACGATTCTCTATGCTCCTCACACATTCAGGAATCATTGATAAGCTAACATTTCACAATTTACAGAGAAGAAAAATTTGGAAGCTTGGCAGTTCCAAAAATTGGCTGAGCCTATCCAGACATGGAGATGGTGAAATATTCTTCTGAGAATATAAGCTGATACAAACTAATTTGGAAAAACATTTGGCATCATTGAGTGAAAAGAGTCTTTATCTATATGTTCTATAGATTAACAATCCTATATTTTTGTATAAGCCCTAGGAAAAAACTCTTATTTTTCCTGAGAGTAGCTACAGGACAAAAATTATCTAAATGTTTAGTACATATACCTATGAATGTAGATAAATATTTATATAGGTAATCACAGTAAATTATGGAGTCTAAAGTATAATAATACATAGCAAATCTTTGATATCGGTTGCCTCTGAGGAGAAAAGGAACTCAAAGAGAAGTCAGCTGTTTCTATTGAAATGCCTTTAATGAATCAGAAGCAAGCAAGCATGAAGACATGTCCACATGTGAATTACAAGTCAGTTTTTCCTTTAGTATGGAAGTATCTAATTATTTTCAATTTTTTTTCAAACTAGAAAAAAAGTCTGACTTTTATTGCTAGTTATTCACAAATTTTCCTAAAATTGTATCATCTATTCTCCTGTGATTTTATTTTTAATTGTCATTTTATACAAGGAAATAAGTAATTATTGCCATGGGAAGTATATAGGTACTTTATTACAAACAATTAAAAGTCTTCTCCACACTTCCCTGCCCCCCAACATAAATTCCATACATTGTACCAGGAGGAGTGAGTACAACATTTTGTACTGAAATAGATACAATCAATCAATCCTATAGAATAGGCATCTCTTCTAGTTATTGCCTTACAACAGGCTTGTCTTTTTGCTGTGACTGGGAAATTTTCCAATAGAAATATTCTATTTTGGGGGTTTAATAAGTAATAGAATCTTAGATGGTTTTAAAAATATCTTATTATGTAGAAATACTGTGTAACATTTTAAGTGTTTACCGTAGAACATTTAAACAGTAAAATAATATAGAATACTTAGTTTGCATGCCATGTTAACCATTCACACACTGAAAAAGAGACTTGTATATGCTGATGATTATCGTATAGCTATCCTTCAGAAACAAATTCCAAAAGTTGAGTTTTTTTACTTAAAGTGTCCATTAAAATTTTTCGAAGCTACCTTCTAACAAAAGTAACTAGTCAATGATGGCTAATATCCATCTGTAAGCCTACACTAACCTAATACAGGGTGAGAATGAGAGGTTGTTCCAAATAGATGGAAAAACATATAGGACGTGGACAGGATAGAATACCCCATGACGCACTTTGATGTGGTGCTGGATACTTAGCCGACTGCCAGGGGCTAGTGAAGATAGGCTGCAATCTTTGTATTTTGTTTTATGTTGTTTTATCAAGGCAGTTTTTTTCTGTATATCCTTGGCTGTCCTGAAGCTTACTTTGTAGATCAGAGTGTCCTGAACTGAGAGATCTGTCTGCTTCTGCCTTCCAAGTGCTGGGATAAAAGATATAATTCACCACGCCTAACTAACATGATACAATCTTTTTAAAAATCATGGATACAGCCTGCTCTGAATGTGGAAGATGACAGTGTACCCGAGAGGATTTCAGCATGAGGACAGATTTCAACTTAGATAAGCCTAGAAGAAGATAGATCAATGAGGAACCCATACTATGGGAATGCAGTAGAGATGGTAAAGAATTTCGCCACTACAACCATGGTAGAGATGTGTTAGGGCAAAGTTGTGGAGGACAACTCAAAGAACTTGTGGATAGAGAGGGCATTCAGCTCCATGCTACAGTAAATACCAGCAAGGGTGAGGCCCTGGGTTCTATCTTCAGCAAAATGTAAATGCAAAAGGCATCGACAAGATAAATGTTGGGGTGATTTAGGATTGTTTTCAGTACTATAGGTAAACTGCAGTATTATTAATTAAGGTAAATAACATAGAAGAGGAAGTTTTGAAGCAATGGGAAATTAGCTTCTGAACTTTAAGGATAGGCAAACAAAATTCATATATACACATCAGGATTGATGTTGGAGATTAATACTTGGACATGATATATAGAAGACATTTAAGGTGGGGACACCTGAGGCATCTAAGATAGAGGAAAAAGGAGAAAAATCATTTTCTCGCATTAATTATATTTCAAACTTCAAAACACAAATTTAAAATATTCCTGACATCAAAGAAAGTGGAAAATGATATAAAGATTTCATTAAATATTATTAAATAGACCTAATAAAGTACATGATTATTTTAGAAGCCAGAATAAGTCTCGATTTGCCAGTACAAATAACCTATGCATAGGAAGTAATGAAGAAGATCTTGCCAGTAAGATATTAATATAATTTTGCTTTTAAAAAAATACAAGCATGCAGCTAAACATTTGCCAATGAATAAAAGAGGAAGAATCATGCCATACCACATGCCTCAAATATTTTAAACTTTGCATTTTTGCAAACTTTCTTCTAGTCTATTTTGCTTTCTCCCATTTTAAAGTTATACTTTACCTAAGTACTACCCAAGAGTATTTCACTTTTTAAACTCATTCTTTTTGATACTGCTATAAAAGCATCATAAATTAAATGTTAAAATGTTGATTGGTTGAATATTCTACCTTCTTGCTTCTCATTCAATAGTCTTCAACCTTTCTATACATTAGACTTCTAGGGGAACTTTGAAATGCCAACCTCAGGGTTCTATATCTACTGAACAATGGCAACAACAGAATACCAGTGAAGCCCAAGAATCAGTGATCCCTCTGCTCTTTCTAAATGACCTTTGCACACAGTTAAGTGTCCCACTGATGATACCTGGGAACATCTAAATGTATCCAGCATTGAAATAAGTGATGATTGGAATCTCTCAATCTTCATCTTTTTCTTATAACTAATTGATGTTCTTAAAATAATTTGTAGATATGAAATAATTAACTCATAAGGATATGAATTATGTAATTACATAAAGATCCTTCTGCTTAAAGCTCCAAGAAGTTTTAAAAAGAATTGTTTTGTTCTGTCTTTACCAGTAATAAATGGTTGGCTAGAAGTATCATTTGGAAATAAAAGTGCATGAATAGAATAATTAATTAATTAATTAATGGATTAGCCAACTAAGCACATAAACAAACAAAAAATAACCAAGGATAGCTTTATCTTATTTTTATTAGTAGTAGCAAGTCCAAATGGTGATCCACATACCTGTGAACTCCCTTGTTTTACACATTAGCACATCTTTGTGCATGTGACTGGGCCATGAAGTTCCACTGTCATTATGTTCTTCCTTATTATCTTAATAATTTCTGCCAATACAATTAACATATCACCAATGTGTCTTCCTAGTGAGTAAATTTCCATTTGTTGCAATTCTTCATACACTAATGCATGAGAAACCTCGGGATGCTTGTTCTTCTGTTTGTGCCTCACAGCCATGAAAGCTTACTCCCCGACCAAGGACATATCTTACAATTCTTAAAATTCTTCACCAATAGTGTGACTACCTGGCATCTTAGTTTTCTACCATATCTGTATCTCTGCCAACATCAAACACACTAGTACAATAATTCAATAAGAATGTATCATTTGCAATGGCTCCAAAGCTCCGAAAGGAAGAGAGGCACTCCCCTGTCCATTTCTTCCCATCTGTTCCCTCCTAGAATTCTCTCTCTGGCTGGCCTCATCTAAAATTCCTTCATCAGCAGAATGTCAGGAGAATTCAGCTCAGAATTTTGCTGGCTATGAGAAAATTTTTACCTTTAAATGTTTGACAAAGGAAACAGCTAAAAATAATTAGAACAGCCATTGCTGTTTAAGACTGGTGTTCATAACGATGATTTAAGTTAGCTTTTTCCTTTTTATGACCAATTATTTGCAAGATACTTTGTTTACTGATCTAATTTTTATTAGTAAACACATGTGCATATTTAATAAATATACCCTAGTAAAATGCTTGATGAAATTTATGTGTCATAGCATTATGCTGGTGTGAAATACATCTGTAAAATTTGAATCAAATTATATAATAAACTATTTTACAAAACTCCTCTCAGGGTAAGGCTTCGTGTGAAAGCTACCTTCTGAAACAGAAGTTTTAATAAAAAGACATGTGAATACAAGTGTTCTTTCCCTTCCTCAAACTTAATATATAACACATGAACACAGCAACAAAGTTCAGATCTAATTAAGGTATAGTTCACACGATTCTTGCTTTAAGTCCATCATCGTGGAAAAGGGATACAGAAGAGACAGAAGTGGCCTGTAGGGATTTTGGAAATGTTTAGGCATGGCACAAACCAAAAGGAATAGTCTTAATTCAGAGGGGGAGAATGCGTGCCCAGTAAGACAAAGAGGAGTATGGAGAAGATCAGTGCAAATACTTAAAGAGAATAAATAGTAATTGTATTATGTGTGTGTGTGTGTGTGTGTGTGTGTGTGTATAAAACTGTATATGTGTAGTAATGTGTGTGTATACATGGGCAGGTGTGCAAGCATATGTGTATATGAGTGTATAATTGTGTGGGTATGAGTGTGTAATTGTGTGGGTACAATTGTGTGTGTGTATTCATATATATATATATATATATATATATATATATATATATATATATATATATATGAACTTTTGCTTTACAATAATATCTTCCTTAGGAGAATATGTATTTTGACTACTTCATGAAAATAAATGCAGTTTTAAATAAAACAAACTTTTGGATACTGAATTTTCAGGCAATACCATTCCAACCAGTTTCACAAAGAATTTCCCAAGAGGATAATTCTCTCCCAGCCAGGATGAGGGAGAAAATGGGTAGAAAGCAAGAGAAGGACAAGCTAAGATGCTAGTGCAAGAAAAAACACTGCAAACCTGTGCTTCTACTTCAGTGACCATTGGGAACTGATTTAATAGCTGTGGATGCTCTAGAATACTACCTCCTTATGTAAATGTAGGAGAAAGGTTCTTATCTGCCTTGATCTTGTAATCCACCTAAACACTAGAACTTGGGATGTCATGGCTTCTGGCTATTTGTCAGACATTAAGTACGGAAAGATCCACTGTACTCACTGAGCGTGAATTGATATTCCGGAGGCTTCACACTGCCAATTATTTAAGCTTTCAGGAAATAGTTCCTTCATGCACTTGCCAACCACTTCTTAGAAATCAATATTTCACTACAGCTAAGTCAGGATGTCGCAAGGTGCTGTGTCCATCTCTAAACACCACTTCATAGGTTGCCAAGATACTGTGGATGCTGAACAGATCTCAATTTAAAGAGCTTTCTGGGTGAATCAATTGTACCTTTAGGTGCCAGTAGCAGTATCAGCATATTGTGAGTGGCAACTACAACAACTTAAATACCCTTTGTATAATTTCCTAGGGTCTAACAACAGTTTATAAGCACAAGGGTGCATTGTATCAACTCTGGGGTTATCAGGTGAGGAGGCTGGTGAATCCATTTTGTGGTGATCCAGCCACATCAAAACAGAAACCACCTGGAGGGCTCCAAACTTCATAGAAATGAAAAGACCCACCATAACATGTGCAGGCAGAATATCCAAAATCTCTACCCTTGGTTACACATAGCTCTACATGGGGAACATGCACAGATATAGTTTTTTTTAAAGAAAAAAACTTCCATTATAAACTGTTAAGCACCTGGTGTTTGTCTTGAAGCACTGCATTTGCTTGAATAATGACTTTACACATTGATTATTAATTTCCTAGGATACGATATAAGGCATCATTACTTCATTTTCAATACACACACAGTGAACAAGTATCAGAGCAAAGCCTTAAAATACAAATTCTAAATCTGTTCCTCCCAAAAGGGAAACATTTGCTGACCCTAAAATGGTTCCTTTGTCAGAGCTTGTCAAAGGGGAGTTTTAAGCAAGCTCTGGAAGTTTTCAAAATAAACAGTTAGCTAGTACTTTCCTGTGTCTCCCATTTCCTCTTTGGTTTGTTCTTGCTTCCTAATAGGCCTGTTTTTCTTCTTATTCCCCCCCCCCAACCCCCGGGGATCTGGACTTGAAATCCAACATTTTTGTAGCCTATTGTGATGGAGAAAACAAGCCAAGGTTCACAAGTGTCACCTCTTCCCAGTGACACTGTGAGGAGCTGGACCAAATACATGACTTCGCTTAGCATCAACTTCCTCATATATAAAATAAAGAACCAGCACCCTCCTCCTCCACGCTTCTGTGAAGATTTAATGAATGAAAAAATAGAAAGTGCTTGGCCCTCCTCCTAACACTGATCATTCACTGCACAAATGTGAGTTTCCCGCCCTTTTGCCAGGATGACATTCAACCAGCAGCTCTAATGATATTTACAGACACACACATCTGTGTTTCCTTTCAGGTCTCTACCTGAATTTCCTGGATGTTCAACACTCAACACACATCATACTCTAAATGAAAATAACTATATAATATTATGTGCATAAATAACAACCAAGGGGAAGCACTGAATTTCTGAGGAACATATCTGATGTAGAAGAAATTCTAGATAGAACATTGTAAAAAAAAAAAAAAAACTTAACAACGCTTGAGCAGCACAAAAAATAATAAAGGCAGGACATATGCTACAATATACCTTAAAGGTACAACCCAATTTCATTCTTAGCATAGCAGCCAGAATAATGATGTGCTTTTGGTGAAGACAAAAATAATACATGCGCCCTTAGCCTCAAAGGTAATCATTAATGTAATCCGGCTACTATCCTGTAAAGCATCCTAAACAAATGGGGAATGAGCAGACTACAACTTATACAAAGAAGACCATGTCAATGTAGTCACTATTCACAGGGAAGAAGACATGGAGATATTCCAGGGAGAAAAATAAATAAACATTTGTATCTAATTTTAAAGTAGGATTATCATGATTAGATAAATTAATGTATAGCATATGGCCACACAAGTTGACAAAGACATAATTCAAGCAGAGATATTAAAATCACTCTACAGCCTTTCATATTTTCACTTCCCAACACATCCCACTTTCTGAGTTTCCATGCTAGTCCACAGTGTCACACTGGAGAAGCAGAGATGACAGATATGAGTGACTTCTGTTAAGGAATCTCTCTCATCACCTTTTGACCCAATCACTCAGCTTGCACCACCTGGCCTTTGGGCATCCTGTGACTCTCTCATGTCCACTAAATATAAACAGGGGAAGTGAGTGACTGCTGTGGGGTTCCATACAGGAAGTCCCTCAATGTCCATTTCACCCACAACGCTACCTGGTACCTACCCGGAAGGAATGAACGGAACCACTCCAATGCAATCCCAGCCACTCCTGCTAGTTCAAGCATTCGGTTCAGCATCACCTCATGACCACCACGAAAGCAGCTGAGGCTCTAATACAATCATCATGGAAAGGTGTCCCAAATCCTTCATTCCAGGAAGAGCCTTCATACACACCAACGCTGTCGCCAAGCCATGCCGGGGTCTGAAACCAGACTGGAAAATATTATATATGTGTATATATAGTAAAACTCCCACAAACCACTCTTCTACTTTGTCATATTTATTTATAGCCGCTAAACCCATCTCTATGTGTTGCCTTTTCAGGGTGGAGATATGAACATTCAAGGAAAGGTTCTTTCCAGTAGAAAGGAAGCAATAAGCCCAGGAAGACCTGGTGCTGCCTGGTAAGGTTCTTGAGGTGATCCCAAATGGAACATACTTTGTCCTGAAGGGAAGAGAGAAAACACAATGTAGGTTTCCAAGCCTCATCTTCTAAATTTGTTAAACAGGATCAAACTATGCTTATATATATTTAAGAAGTCTTAGCTTTCCCAGGAAATAGCTAGGGCAGATTAATTTTTGAGGCTCCATTTTTTACTAAGCATCTCAGGACCTGCCCTGAATTTTACCTTGTGAGCAACACTTTCATAATCCTAGCAACCTCTGTTTCAAAGGCACACCTAGACTGTCCACTGTGAAGAGCTTTAGATCTATCATAGGCACAGGGCTCGGAATCTTAGACTGAGCAAAAGCTTCAGCGGCATAAATGACTGGGCTACCCCAAGAGCTATTCTATCTTAAAAAGTAGAAAGAACTAAAACTAACATAAACTCTGTCTTTCTCCTTACTGAATTCTTACTTGAATTCTTACATGATTTCTCAAGGATTGGCCAAAGAGTTATCTAGTTACATTTTCTTGGGTACTTTGTTGAAAGACTGTCTCCTTAATGGCATGTCCCTTAGCTTAAAATCATGCAATACTAGCTACTACCTATAATTTTCAATCCCACCACAAAATTTTTCCAAGTTCTATGTTCCTAGGATATGTTGAGAATAAACTTAAATGATTTGGATCACCTCAGCTTCAGCGTCTATGTATTCACCCTACATTTAAAAAAAAAGAGGTGTGATATGCAAACTGTCTGTTATAAACAATTCCATTTAAAGCTAATAGAATACTGCCTCTCTGTCTCTACCTTAATCTACTAGCCAGGCTCATCTCATTCTTGTGAGCAATATTCAGTTTACATTAAGATGAAAGAGCTTTAAAATGGCCATCTGCTATATTGCCTCTGCTGCCTACCTCATACATGCATTCACCCATTGCTCAGTATTCTGTATGTTTAATATCCAGAGATCTTTTAGACAGATCTGGACCTGAGATTTCTACCAAACATAATACTCATTATATTTGTCTAACATAGTCTTCAGAAACATCATCACATCTCATAGAAAGTGGTTTGTCTTTCACTAAGATTCATGTGAAGAATTATGGGAAAAATCAGAAAATATTATTTTACAATCATAGAGATACAAAATAAAGACATAATCTATTAGTTGCATAGTTCAAATTTACAATAAAGTGGGACCTTAGCAATATGTCACTCACATTGTGTATCCTATGTCTGATCTATCACTGATCCCCGCCTGTACAACCCAACGTTCTGACTATCCCTTAGGCAGATACTTGTTACAGGTGCCTACAAGTAATAGATATTTCATCAAATAAGTGTCTGCTATAATAAACCCATGATCTGGGAATAGCAAAAAGGACTGCAAGTATGAAGGCGTGTGTCAACGGCTTTCTAAAAATTCATAACTCAGCTAGGTTTAGAAAGACATGCAAATAAGATAACAAGTACAACAACAACACGTTGAAGACTACTCACTGGACAGAAAAGAAGCAAATTAATTTCTGCCAAGGTCCTATGGAAAAGATATCCCAGGGGAGGTGACAACCTGTACCTCACTTAAATGGCAAACAGGAATTATGTGGTTAATGGCTACAACAGCCAGCCAAAGCATTAGATCTATGCAACTAACAAGAACTTTAAAAGGTACTACATATAACTGAAACAAATTCTATGCTATGTGCAGTTTACTGGGCAATAAATCTACTTCAATATCAAGGAAAACTCTTAACATGCTGTGAACCTCCAATAAATATTAGCATGTGAGACACAATGACAAAACACAAGTAACTAGATAGATTTACCAAGAAATGATTCCTTACACATATAGAGGTAGACTTTCTAAGATGGCATTCTTGTTCTCTCTTGAAACCTATCCTCCTAAATTTCATTTTCTGTGCTTAAAGCTTTTTGATCAAATCACTAACAAAACTTGAACGACTCTAAAAATCTGGTTCAATGAAAGATGTACTTGCCATTAAGGTGCTCATCAGGGAAATCCCTTCTCCTGGAATGCAAAGCACTTGGCTTCTATCCCATGAAGAAACAATTGTTTCAAATGTTGTGGTGGATTCTTAATTAAGAATACAAACTAAATAGCATCCCCTTTTCAATTCTAACAAAATTTTATATAAAATAAGAGGCATAAACTATTATATTTTTCTTTTTGCAATTTGAGGCATTGGCTGCCAAAATGCTACTGCATACTATTTCAGAATACAAGTTGGGCCCCATTCCATCATGATTAACTGTTTCCAAGTTAGAAACAAAGCAGCCAACAGTGAAATTTTCTGTACTAAATATCTTAAACTTGGCGGCACATTTTCCAAGGTTTTCCAAATTACTTTATCTTCATAACAGTCTTATGATGCAAATAAAGTTGAATTTAGCCTATTTTACTGAAAAGACAAGAGAAAAATACTGAGTGACTTATCTAGGATAACACATTATGTTTGAAGCAGAAATAGAGCTAGAATTCACATTTCCATTCAGTCAATCAGAAAATTTCATCAGCCTATTATATGAAGGGAACCATAGGAGAAAGAAAAATCAATGAGACATAAATTCCTGTATGAGTGAAATGGCAGTCCTATTACAACATGGGAAATTTAAGAGCTTATTAGACACCACAGTAAAGGAACACACACATCACATTAGCATGAAACAGTGGAGATAAAATGATAAATGAAGGCTACTGGCCGAAAACCTCACATTTGAATTGGGCTTTGAAGGTGGAGATAGAAAGACTCTCACAAGCCAAGTAGAGTCAGATAGAGGTGGAAGTGCATGTCATGTGTAATGGATACTTGTCTAATATAAATCAAAACTGAAAAGTAAATTTGAACGAAAAATAAGTTGAAAGAACGGCTGGCGCTATTCCCATATTAGGGTCCTTCCTTGTGACTTCCCCCTCTTCTCTCCATCATCTTTATTTGGGAACACACCTATCTCCCTCATGGGTGCATGAAAATATATCCCCTAACTTCCCTTTTAGATCAATACAAATGTGTATGAGGCTAATGGGGCATAGGGAAATGGATATATGCTTCCAGAACATGCCTTTAGAGGGATTTCCCATTTTCAGCTCTAGCCGCTCTCAGATGATTGGCTTTAAGAGAGATGGGAAAGGGACATGATCCAAGGACCTGGCGGCATAGCATTCAGGGACGTACGTGCAGAGCCAGCCATTTCGTTGCTCCTTGGTTCCCTCTGTAGATGTTAACCTGAGACATAAATTTAAATGTGACTAAGCCATTTGTTCTAGTTGCCCACAACAGCATCAGATGCCTAAGCACTTGCTTAGTTATAGTTTAAAGCAGTCAGAAGTCATTTGTTTGGTCTCAATTCTCCAAACCCATGACAAACTATCTAAAAGTCATAACTAAATATGGATATCTTCATAATCTCAGGATCTTTAGAATATGCTTTAAAATTTATTCTCAAATTTTAATTTATATTTTCTATATGTAACTTTTCTATAATTGAGGAACTAAACAGTATATGATAAATTAGTTGAAAGTGAGATTTGATAGCATCAAATGAAACTGAATTTAGCCATATTTAGTCAAATCACACATGCGCGCACACGCGCACACACACACACACACACACACACACACACCCTCTATCCCATGCCACACTGATAACTAAAACTCCACTCATAAGATGACTCAAATGATTTTTGCTACTGGGAAAACCTGATGAATAATTTTGCTTCAGTTGTTACTAGGTGACAAATTTCCATTCACTTTTCAGGCTCTTCATGTCATATTATGAACACACAATATTTTAATATAATTATATCTATCTAATACATGTAATTGGTCTTCAGTTTGTTTATATAGCAATAAGGAGATATAAGTAAAATAAAATAACAGCATGATATTTTAAAACAGGACTACATAAAAATCACAAACACATGTGATCTGAGAATAAGAAAAATATGTGTGCCGTAGAAGCCTTTGGATTTCATCACTTTGCAGGACCATGTTCTGTCCCTTGCCTCACGCATCTTACCCTTACATGGCATTGTGAATCTTTTCGTATGTTCTTGAAAAAAAATAATGAGCTAAGGATGGTCAGAAAAAATGCTCTTGCCATTTTGTAGACTCCATGACCCTGGCTGGGTTCATCTGACTCTCTAATAAGCCCATGGAGGAAACACAGGACCAACCCCATCTGTTATGGACCTCCCTTGGGTAAGATCTTGAAGCCAAAGAAGAGTCCACAAAACCAAACCCAAGAATTTTAGTTACACATATAAATTCTCAGTGCTATATCTCTTTCATCTTATCATCTGCCAACCAGTTCAGAAGCATGTACTGCTGGAAGTCAATCCAATGAGCTACAGGTCACTGTGGCTTGTCAGTGGAAACAAAACATGAGAAGGGCACATCTCTCCAACCAGAACTTAAACAAGACATATGTCATTTCTTCCTTGAACAGTTCCTCCCTGTCTCCACTACACTGCTTTTGTAGAATGGCCTCCCACTCCAAAATGATCAGTCTCTTTGAGGTGGAAAGAAAATGTGAACATTCGCCAGCTTTGTTAGTAGAGACAGAGCATATACATTTTACAAGCCAAGATTACTTCTTTGTAAACACAAGAGCCAAAGGCTATATGATATGTCAACACAAGAAGCAAATCATTATAATTCCAAGTGAAAATTCACTCACAGCTTAGCTTATCCTGAAGCAGAGGGGCTTTGAATGATCTGACTAACAGGAAAGTCGTGATCAGATTAACTTCTCGAGCTATTTTTATGTTGTAAAAGTACTGACCTCAATAAATGGTCTTCTGTAGAAATCAGTCCTAATACCCTCTCTCATATAGAGACATAACTCCCTCCATTATCCAGAACCAGCATCCCCTACATTCTCAGGGGAAGGCAGTTTCTCAAAAAGGCTACATACATATTGCTTGAGTAGGTGAACAGGGAAGAGTGGGTTTTACATTTGAGGCAATTTTTATTTCAGATAGTTCAGAAATGCCTCTGAGAAGTTTTTCAAAATCTCTCCTCTATTTCATACAATATTGAAAAGTACTGTACAACTACCATATTGTACAAGGTAATTTTTGAGAAGTTGAAAATGGAAAATGATAACTGTCTTTTTGCAATATAGTATTCAGGAAGACAATAAATTAATATTAATCTTGGTAATTAAGCTAACATATAAAATATCATAGTTGGGCTTCAATTGGGAGCAATAAGCCGGGAGTGGCTATACCTGCTAACCGCAGCATTTGGAATAGAGGTGCAGAAGGAACAGGAATGCAAGGTGAGTCTTGGCTACATATCAAGCTTGAAGCCACTGTAGACTCATCAAAAGAAACAGAGCAAAACGAAAAAATCAAACAAGCAAACACAAGCAAAAGCCAAAAATCAAAATCAAAAGTGAGCAGTAATAATGAATTTGCTAACTCCTAAGAGAACTGGGTTCCTGACTCATAATTTCTCTTCTTAGAAGGAGGGGGTTGGGCATTCCAAAGGGACCTTCAGTGCCAACTCCAGCAGAGAACAACTTCATACTTGAGCCACTCTCTTGACTACTCATTAGCTACAAGCTGTTTCAGTGGCTCTTTGTGAATGTTGTTGTTCTATTTCCAGTAGCTAGCAAGTCACCTTCAATGAGTACGCACTGGATCACAAACTGAACATAATTCATTACGCAGATAGGCTATATTTCACGTGGGAATGATAATGAACAACACAGACCTGAATACTAGATAACCACAGAAAGTAAATGGATGGAGGCAGGAGCATTGCCTAATGGTCCTAGTTTAGATTATAAGACTAGAACATTATATGATGATTCTTTGAATGAAGAATTGTCCTAAAGAAGGTAGTGGTGTCATTTCAACGATTATACTCATGTGTTCACTTGGGACTTCTTTTCCTATCCACAGCCCTGGAAAGAATTCATCCCTCTATACAACTTATTTGTGGTTCACATAAGAATCACCCTTTTTTATTCATTTTCCCACACAAGAATACAGACTACAATCACCTAAAATCATTCTTTACATTATATACACATTTTGCTAGTAACCAGGCTTTGTCCATAATTTTCCCATTCCCTAGAAACAATTCTAAAATGAAAAGGTGAGTATTTTATAGAGTTCTAAATCTCTAACTACCCAAAGCACGTTTTATATCTTTGTAGTATCATTTTTCTACAGTAAGAAGCTGTATCTGAAATGTAGACTCTGATTCTGTAGCCCAGATCTCCAGTGCAAGTCACCACCTTTGCCTCTATCAAGAATGGCATTCAGAACATGCCCACAGCTTGAACATCCACCAAATCTATATGAGCTATGAAGTGTCTATCCCCCACCCATCTACCATACTAATAATGAAGCCATTAACTCATGAAATTATCTGAACATACTTATTTCAAGACAGACTTTAGAATTAGTGATATCAGTATTATATATAATCTAATATGTATATAAGGTACCCATCTTGCAATAAACTACTTCCAAGGGTGGTATGTATGTATGTGTGCATGTGTATGTGTGTGTGTGTATGTATATATACATATATATGTATAATAGAATCACATGTGTATGCACGTGAAATAGAATTGAATCAAATCATTGACAACATCTGAATGTGTATGTGTGGTGTTGTGTGCACACATGCAGGTACATTTGTATATGTGAATATGCATATATGTGGGTGTGCTTTCAAAAGTGTGTATGGGTGTTCTCAGAGGTTGACCGCCTGTTCTACATCATTTATTCTCTACTTTATTTTCTGAGGCATGGTCTTGATGAACCTGTAGCTCACTTAATTGTCTAGTCTACCTAGGCAGCTAGGCGACAGGGCCCTGGATCCATCTCCTAAGCTCTGGGCCTACAGGTAGGCTACCGGCCCTGCCTGGTTTATGTATTTCTGAAGACCTGACTTCTCGTATTAATTAATGCATGGCCAGCACTTTATCCACTGAATCATCTCTGTAGCCAGATTTTTTTTTTTAATAAAAACAACTATACTTTGGAGTCAGGCTCCAGGTGTCTCAAAGGGTTAAAGGACTGTATCTGTGAATCAAAGCCTAGAACTTCAAAAAACCCATGTTTAGCACTTGCTATGAAATGAAGGTTCTCAAATTTCTTCATCTGCTTCCAGATCTTTATTGCCAAAATGGGGCATGGCAGTCTCTCTATTCAATCACAGCTTGCTTTAACAAGTGATTAGTAACTCATGTAACATGTTCTTAGCATTAGGCACAACAGAAAACCCTAATAAATGTCAATATTGATTTCATTATTGAAAGCCTGACATTAATCTTCTTGCAATAGCTACAGGAAACAGGCTATCTCAGTCCTATGCTAAAACCAACAATGGATGCAAGCATGGAGTAACTTCCCTTAGCGAGCTGATGAACGCAGTAGTTAGATAATACTTCCTCGTATGTTCCAATATCATACATTTATTAATACTTTGAAAATTAAAAGTTCCCAAACATAAAAATCTTAAAAGACAGCATGCACTGTGTTTTAGAGTTGCTTGCAAAGAAGAGGTTTCTTTACAAAGAAAATTCACACTGACGACTCTCAAATAATAGACCATAATTTTGCTCCTGTGTTTACCACAACAGTTACAGGCTTGAGAACACAGCAATAGCCCAAAACATGTGAACAGATCCAATCTTTGTCTTAAAATATTCTCAAATTCTACGGCCATTTAAAGTAAACACTACTCTCCCTTGAATCATCTTGTGTGATGATCTTTTTCCTCCATGAATTTCTTTTCCCTGCTGCCCTGTGATGTTCCTCTGTCCTCTCACTATGATACCCTTTCTGTCTGACATCTAAACACTATAGCCACACATAATTGCAGACTAAGAAGCAGCCCATGAGGCGGAGGATAAGTGCCAACTTAAATAGCTTTGAAAGTACATATGAAACTTTGGACTTCATTACATGTAGTACAGACACACACACACACACACACACACACACACACACACACGTATACAGATATATATTTATGTATTAATGTCCTGAACTTGAGACAGAACTCTAGACAATAAGTATCAATTTGATTTTACTTAATTATGTAGGAGAGAGTATATGATAGTCTTTTGTTACCTAAAAGACTAAGACTTATTAGGAATCATTTGCTGCAGCTTTTAGAAATCATTGCTCCACAAAATTCTCTTCCTTTTTATTGCCTGTAAAAACAAATCAATGCTAAAAAGAAGTCTGTATGTCAGCACACCAAGTGTTTTGCATTTGAATTGTACCATCAAGTTCAAAACACTGAAGCAAAACTGAAACTGCTTTTGACATGTGACAGTTAAGAATGGAGAGTGATGAAATGAGAGATGAAGCCAAAAACACACTTACTAAGGAATTAAATAAGATATCCCAGGTAAATGTCATCTCCTTTCTGTAGAGTTTTACCTGAACAGGATACTTGGAAAGACTCGTGCACGGGGTAATTTTACATCCATTTCTGGTTCTATTTCTGCACTGAAATATTTATAGGGTATTCAGTGTTTCTGGAGTAAATTATACCTAGATCTTGGTAAAGCTGAAATCACTTAAATTACCTTTTTTTTGTTCAATTACTTGGAAGAATAGAGAACGAAAGCTTGACAGAATAAAATGTCGTATTAAGCAACGGCCATTTCGTGGCTGTAATTGCACAGCTTAGTGGATATTGATGCCTTCAGGGTTGTACGCAGTCACCACAGCATTTTTTTTTTTTTTTACCAAAGGCTTCAAATAAAATCCAAATCAATTCATATTATTTAAATATATATATTATACTTGAATACAAACCTTCTTAAGCTGAGTATTGCATTGGTTGGTGCATTAGAAATAATACAGGAATGCACACATTCATGGTGCATTCGATGGAGATGCAGCACTGTGCTTGAACACGTGGCTGTGGGTTCCTTCTAAAGCAAGCCGGATAACCAAGACTCCAGACAGTCATACAGTGCCTCAGAGATTCTGGAAACGTTCCAAATCCTGAGTCACTCTTACTGATTGAATGTTTCTGCCTCACAGAAATTCATAGGATGAAACCTTAGACCTGAGTGTGACTACACCTCTATGAGAGTAATAAAGGCATGACCATGGAGTTATGATCTGATCTTTGTAAAACTGTAACTGAAGAGTATGTGGCTTTCTGTGTGGTTTCCTGAAGAAAGGCAAGCTGAAGACCAGCAAAAGGTGGGGAAATACAAGACTTATGAGCTCTCCAGAAAAGAGATCACCAGACTTCAACTTGAGATTTGACAGCAACAGCAGACTCAGAATTACTCTGGATATATCTTAACCTTGCAATAGGAAAAGTTACCCTGGAAACTTACTACATCAGTGTGCAGCATAGCCTCTGACAGATACAGAAGTCCAACTACATAGCACCAATGTGAAAAATGACAGAAGAACATGTGAGTGTGCGGGTATAACACATACACATCATACACACACATACCACAGATACATATACACATGCACACAGCATACACATATACACGTAAGGTACACATGAATACTGAATACATATATACACATATGAACATATACATGCATGCACACATATGCTCACATGTATGTCATATACACATTCATGTATGTGACACACATATACATGCATGGGCACATGCTCTACAAAAAAGACATTTACCATATATATATATACACACATATATATGTACATATATATACACACACATATACATAGATGAACACATGTCATACAAATACATACATGAACACTCTGAACTTTATGAATGATGTATGGGTTCTATACATATGCATACACACACACACGCATACATACACTCACACACATATATATGTAAGGCCCCCATTATGTAGGCCAAGATACTCCTGGTCTCTAACCCTATCTTCTAATTCTTAAGAAACACTGGAGAAAATTACATTATAAAAGGTAAACAATTAACTGTAGTAGCAATATCAAATGCCTGCTCTGAAGGCTTCACAAGTCCCCAAGTCCAGCTGGATTAGAATTATTCAGAGAAGCTCTAAGCATACAGAGAATCATTCCACATAATTGTGTGTTAACTTGCAAACTGTTTTACCACTAATATGTTATACGTCTCTCTTGGGAATCATTTCAAGAGCCAGTGAGATGGCTCAGTGGGTAGAAGCAATTGCTGCAGATCCTAATGACCTAAGTTTGGTCCCTGGGACGCTCCTAGTGGGAAGAAAGAATTGATTCCAGCAAGTTGCTCTCTACTCCATGTGCACGCTGTAGGATGTGCATGCACACGTGTGCATGTGCAACTGCATGCACATGCACGTACACATGCTCGATAAATAAGTAAATAAATGTAATTAAAATTTAGAAAATCTTTTCAATTATTCTATAGCTAAGCAAAATTTTTATGATAGACTATAGTCATATTAAAATAATTAGTCATATTCATGTTTAAGCTATATACATAATCCATATTCTATCACTTAATAGAAAATCATTTTCATACATAAGACATAAACCATCAACAAAACTTTTAAACTGATATATTTTTGGAAGCCAACAGACATATATATAAACTTTCAAAATTCAAATTTTTACTTACTTGTAAAATATGAAATATGCTTTTTCTTTCAGCATAAGCTTTATATTTCAGAATGCCATGGATTTATTTCAATGACATTATTAGAAATGAAGTGCTGAACCTAATTTCATGTAATTATCACAGAATATGACTTAGTCCTTATTACTTCATTAACTCACAAACTGGCCTATACTGGCCCTGGAATAATTTGCAGTTATCAGCTCAGAAATGCTACTCTAGAGGACAGTAGCTGTTGGAGGGAAAAAATAGATTGGAAAAGGTGTTTTCTGAGATCTAGTGTCTAGATAAGAAAATGGTACAATAATATATATCAAAGTAAGTGTCTGAATAATGGAAAAGGTGGAATGTGGACCAGGAGGGGGGTAATCAGGAAGCGAGGCTGATATGCCTCACGAAGCAACCGGGCAGCGTAGAGAGTGGGAGAAGGGCCAGGGGTGCTCTCATGCAATAAGTAAGGAAAATCACAGGCTAACCAAGTACTAGCTTACTCCAAGTGCTTGCCTATACACAAGTGCACACACATAACCATATGCAAATTGGGCTGTGTTTCTGTCTAATCACGCCATTGTCACACACATTCCTCTCTCCGTGGCTGACTGTGCACAGCATTTCCACAATGAGAGAATTAGATGTTGACAAATGGTGGGGCTGACACCGTGCACTAACACTGTAATTCCAGGAACGTTCCGACACAAACAAACTGGGCCGCCATTTCAGCATGAAGGGAAGGCTGCTAACGTGGACAGTGGAGATAAGAATTGATTTTGCAATAGAAATTATTTGTGTTTCTTATCTCTAGACAAAACATTTCAGCACCCTGGAAGAATCACCTCCTATAGTGCTAATTAGCAACATAAATCTCACCAAGAGCAATGTCAGAAGACTTTATTGTTTGTCACTAAATGTGGTAATTGAATTTCTGACAGTTTATCCTTTAAAAATGCAAAATCTTTAATAAACCGCAGTTTAAAGTGGAGGTCCCAATTTCCACATATCATCACCAAGACTCACAGACAGAAAAACATAAAATGCATTTAAAGTAGGAGGTAAAAACAAATGTATTCAGAGAATGATCATGGCGGTAAAAAGATTCCCATACATGTTAGAGTAATTACAAAACCTTCATTTGTCAAACGAATATTTCACATGGAGAATTCTGGAATGTGCCTGCCTTCTGAGTAATGCCAAAACAAATAGACATTGTTTAGGAAACTGTATAAGAGTCCCGACTGGGATGTGTAATTACAGTAAAATATTAATGAAATCTTTAACACATTTTTATATAGGATAGCATTTACATCTATAGGATTGTAAAAACATATTTATAAATACTACCCTGTCTCTAACCCTCAAGACACTGAGTTGATAATTTCTTTGTGTGGGAGTGTGTGTGTGTGTGTGTGTGTGTGTATGTGTGTGTATGTGTGTGTATGTGTATATGGGTATGTATGAGTATGTGTGAGCACCCATGTATGTTCATATACTTGTATATATCCTTTATAACCCTATTATCCTTATTAGGAATTATTTAATTAATCTCTTAAATAATATAAAAACATAACAGCCTATGTCACTGGAATCTTAAAATAGTGAACCCTGCCCATGGTGAATGGTTGCCTTATTTATTTATTTATTTATTTATTTAGCTCCTGTTGGGTGACAAGCCTAAATCCATGACCTTGTGACCTTGCAGCTTTTGTCTATGTCATGCTAACTGAACATTATTTATTGATCTTCACCTTTAAATTACATGAGAAAGGACAAGAAACCTCCTGAGGTAACAAAACTACCTCAGTGCTCCTCCTACAGAAGCAACTTCTGAATAAGCAAGTCAAATACAGAAAATCAGCAGTAAAACTTGTCTGCCACCTTCCCAAACTTGCGGATTGGATGCAAATGTTATTTCTGACTGCAGATGAAAGCCCACCAGCTTCCTGTCCTGATGACCTGGAAACACCCAGCTGAGGAGCTCACAGAGCATCAAATATCCACCACAGCACAGCAGGGTAGAACGTGCCCACTCTCCCCTCTATCAAAGCAGCCTGACTATTTGATTATAAGACAAACCATCTGAACAGCCTTCCAAACAGTTGTGACTGATCGATTGTGACAGCCAATGGGCCTGAAAGACCTAAAGCCTAAGCATCATCAGAACCAGAAAAACATAAACACAACTGGACCAGATGTTTTATAAGACAAATGATACTGATGCATTCCTTCATACCAGTATATGAAGGTAGAGGAAAGGTTAGCAAAGATACCCTCCTGGAAAAGAGAATCTAGTCTATAGAAAGCTGTAACTTGATCGATCACGTTACCAACTTCTCAACAACAGCATGCAATTTATTATGTGCAGATATTTAAAAAAAAAAAACTCACACATTGTCTTTTCCAGTTAGAATGTAATCACAGTCTATGTATTTCAAAAATTACATGGAAATGACACACAAAATCTGTGTACCTTTTATCATGACTACATAAAAATATGCAATTTAAAGTGTCGCCTGCGAAGAGGGAAAGTCAGTATAAAATGTCACAAGTGTCAAGGTCACACTATTTCATATCTGTTAAATCTATTCTAATATCCACATTAGCTGTGTCAGAAAAAATGGCTTTGAGATTTTGTTTAAATTACACATTTAATTTTTTTATTGGATATCTTATTTATTTGCATTTTAACTGTCATCCCCTTTTCCCATTTCCAGTGCTTCTTAAGATATCTAAGAACAAAGCCACAGAGCCACGCTCCCTTCCCTCGTTAACAGGTAATCTGCAGACTCTCAGTATGTACAGGTATTGAATGGGGTTGCTGTAGACTCGGCAGTCTCATTTTGATTTCAAAACAATATTGAACAGGACGAAACCACAGCGTGCTGCTTTGCAAGAAGAGTCTAGTGCTGAGTGTAAGCCAAAGTAGTCACTGGGAGCCAGCCAATGAACATCTTGGAGAAGAAGACTATTTGCTCAACAACTATTTATTGAGTATTTTCCGAGTGCCAGGAGAGTTGGATACTTTCTTTGCCCTTAATGAGCTCACAAGGTCCAACAAAATCCTCAATGCAAAACTTCAGAACGAAACCAATTGTAGAGGTGAGCCTGGCTCAGAGACAAGGAAAGGGCCCATAGTGCTACATAGGAATGTTCTCAGTTAAGTGCTTGGGATGTGGGAGAGACTCTGCTGAGGACACTTCCTTTAAAATGCTCCAGGCAGTGGTGGACCATGCAGGGATGATTAACATTACCTGTCACCATTAGAGCACTACAGACACATCAGAATCCCCAGGATCACTTGCCTGAACTCTATCAGACATATCTGTGTTTCATGAAAAACACACATTAATAAAAAACAAGAATTAATCACCCAAGGTTGACCTTCCGATGATAGAATTTGTAAACTTTACCTAGGAAAAAATACATACAGCTACACTTCATTTATTCAGCTACTTTAAATATTTGGAAACATCTAAGAACAACAAAAGTAGCAAAACGGTTCATTAAGCAGATAAAATAAATGTCAGCACCTGCTCCCTAAAAGGACACAGGTAAAGTATAAGAGGGTTCCAAACTCACTCAGTGTCTACGCGGGTTTGCTTTAGAGGTTATTCTAACAGGCAAACTAAACTAGAAATCAAGGGAAGATTGGACAGAGACACGCGGGCAGTCAGTAACAGATCACAGCTAACAGAAAGGCAGAGATGGAAAAAAAAAAACAGAAGAAATAAATGGAAACATGAAATGCCTGTCTGAAGCCTTCGAAGCAGAGCTGGCTCTATGGATGGCCAGTGTTAGAGGCTCCCTCCTTGCTGTTCCCTTCCTAGCCCACCTGCGGAGTCCTTTTAATAATAGTGCCAGCCTACTAGGACTTGTAACAAGATAATTTTCACACAAAAGGACGCAGCATTAATGATGCACTGAGGGGAGATGAATTTAGGGACACCTGAAGTTGTTTGTATGTTCCATTTCAGTGTTCTTAATTACTCTTTAAAGACTTTTTTTTTTTTTTGCTTTACAGTTTTGACTGGTTTTGCTAACTACATAAATGTAGGAATACTTTTGAGCACAACTGCAAAGAGGAGCATTTTGAAAACATGGCGTGTCAGTATCATGATCATGATGGCAATTAAAATACTGTTGAGAACCACACTGCAGTAACCATATATAGTGATCTCCAAATAACAGTGGCAGTCACAACACCTTTGGATAAGAATATCTCTCTCTCTCTCTCTCTCTCTCTCTCTCTCTCTCTCTCTCTGTGTGTGTGTGTGTGTGTGTGTGTGTGTGTTGTACGTGTCTGCACATGCTCATGCATGTATGCATGTATGAGTGCATATGCATGTGGAATCCAAAACTCAATTTCTGGTTTCTTCTGCTATTCTCTACTTTATATTTGGAAAACCGTCTCTCTCTGAACCTATAGTTCACAGAATAAGCTAGGCTGTCTGGCCAGTGAATTTGAAGGATCCTCCTATTTCAATTTCCCTAGCACTGGGATAACAGGCACATACCACCATGCCCAGGCTTCTGTATGTTTCTTGGGAATACAGTTCCTCAGGATTATGCCACAAGCACTTTAGCCATTGAGCCCCCAGATATATATCTTAATGCATGAGTTTCAAACACCTCCTTTTAGGAGTACAATTCATAACCATGTTAGCAGATTTCTGTGGAACAAGGCTCATGCGACTGACATGTTTAGATGGTGACTCCCACCACTCCCTTCGACTGTGGCATGAACATTTTCAATGTTTTCTTGATAGCATAAGTAGTTTTAGGACTATTGACAGGTTGGCAAAGAGAAAACTGTCAATTTTCCCCATCATATCCCCTCATTTCTCATCCAGCATAAACCCAGATTTCCTACTGAGGTGCTTTTGGGTACTGTGAGCAAATGGAGTCCCAGGGCTGCCACCACTGTGGAAACAGACGGGCAACACAGTGTAGTTACATCGTCTCATTCTACTTCTACACAGAGGCCGAAAAATATCCATCAAAGTGAAATGAAAAATTGATCCTGGTATCCTACATCCCACTGACTTGTCATATCTATAGATTTAACTTGAAAAAAAAATGCCATTCATTCAGCTGCAGACTAATAGTACTTACACTTCAGATTTAATAGGCATCGCAGGTGAAATCCATGTGGAAGAAAAGCTGAACTCGGGGATCCTCAGTCTTCTCTGCCTATCTATCTGAACATCAGAGCACTAAACGGTATCTCAGTAGGTTCAATCCCCATCAATGTATAACCATTGCGACTATAATGTTGCCAGTTCCATAGTATCCAGATAGCTGACTTGCCCAGATGTCTATCTGATGTCAAATGGCTGATGACAAACATATACATCAACATGACTACTATGCCATGTGACAAATACGCTTTGCTCTTTTTGAGGGGTACCATTTATATGGTCCCCAAGAGCTGGCCAAAGCCAAAGCTGTAAAAATAATACATAGACACAAATGGTAATCAGTGTAAACAGAATGTTGTGTGTTTATACAACAGAAAATTGTTTGACAACTAAAAGGAATGAACTCTTAGTGTATTTTACAATAACCATCATTATTGAAATCATTAACAATGGGGGAAAGCCAGAAGGCTATATTTACTTACATGAATTCTATCTATAGAAAAATGCCAGGACAGCAAATCAATAGGGACATTTAAGATTAGTGGTTAAAGCAGTAGGGGACAGGGGGAGACTGGTAAGGACAGGGCATGATTTTAGGACGATGGGAATGTTTTACAGTAGTGAGGATGACTGCAGATACAAGCCACCGAAGGGCAAATTTTACTACACGTGACTCCTATCTTAATAAAGCAACCATTAAAAAATAAATAGAAAGGCTCACTATCTGATAAAAGTCACTCATGGTAGAGGCCTTCAATATAAGAGGACTAAATTTTCAGCCACATTTTATTGGCTCTTTGAATTTTATCAGAGTCTGCTCATCTTTATATCCCGGGATCTATTAAGCCTGTAACAGTGTTTCTCTTCTATTGCTTTATTTCAGAAACATTATCTCCTCTTGAGGGAAAGAGAAGTAACTCTTCTGTGGGGCTAAACCACAATGGCTTTCTTTGTTACCAGTGACCATCCTGTATCAATCCTCCAAAGGTGATGTATTATGTTAACAGGCAGCTCAGGGGAAAACTTTTGTCACACAAGTGTTTTGCAATTGCCAGAGAATGTGGGGGTAGTTAGTTTACCATCAACTACAGGATTAACTCTAAAAATGCTCTGACTCAACTAGAGAAGGTTACTAAGGTCAGCAAACAAAACAACAACTTGAAAATGTCTACTAACCTTGTCTCTTTTAAGCCTTCTTTCTGAATGACCTCCAGAATCTGCTTTGCTGTCATTGGGGAGTTGGGGTGTTTCTCTAGTGCCTAAAAGGAATAAAAATGAGCATGAGACTCTCAGATTAATACATGGAAGCATGCAGAATTAGAGCTAGCCTCAATCCCATGGTCTCCTTAAGTTTTAAAGAAGAGAATTTCAGACAAAGTCAGCCCTCACTGAACAACTCAGGAGAACAAAGGGAGAAATTCTTCTCCATTTGGACTATTAAATCAACAACTTCTGTAAGATTGGAAGGTAGCGGAGTCTTTAAAAAAAAAAGTCACAAAAGCATACATGTCATAAAACAAGAGTCAAAACCTGAAGAAAACAAGTCAATCAAAGCATGTGATGTTCTGTCTTAGAACAAAACTCCTAACATTTCCTAATATCAATTTTGCTCTGGTGAAAGGCATATTTAGGATGATAAAGTGTTTACTCCATTCCAAGAGCCATGGAAAACCACAAACCGAATGTAATACAAAGAACACAATGCTAGTCAGAAAACAACCATATGTGATTCAGTTTGGCAAACCTTTGTAGGATGTTAAAGAGGAAAAGATAAAACCTAATATTAAGAGAAACAGAGGTCCCAGCACCCCCCTTGCCATGGAATACCCTGGTTCAACTCAGTTTCCTTGTTTTTGTCATTTTTTCCAATTAATGTCAGGTGAGCCTCCCCCTCTTCCCATCAAGCCCCCTTTGACCTTATGAGCTCAGTGTCATTCTCATTCCCTCTTCTTCTGCCATACTCTGTCTTTGTGGAGATGCCTTTCATAAGCAAGGATGCAGACAATGCATGAGGTCCCTGATTAGTTCATGGGCACCAGTGTGCTACGCAAGTTCTTGCATTTCTTCTGGGCTTTGGGCCCATGCAGGGGAGACTGTGATATAGCAGAACTAATGCTGCTGACTCCTCAGCAACCACAGGGACCATATTTGGAAATGCATAACCTTACAATGACCTTCTCTCCAAGGGAAGATGACAGCCATTTAAAGCACTTACAGTAGAGCTTCACATAGAAGCCATGGCCCCATGCAGCTTAATGATACTAAAGTTCTCTCATTTCTCATTATTTAATAGAAGGATCATGGTTACTAAAGTAATAAGGTCACACTAACAGCCTTCCTAATCTTTTCAAAATAGGTCTGTGATTTCTTCTCCTATCAATGACCAAATTTCCATTATCCCACTCGGAAAGACTGATCAACGTGGTTAACAGGTGGCCCTTCTTCAAACTTCAGACTCTCCCCAATATGATATCTGCAGCTCTTAATTTTCCTACCACCCATCTCTTGATCATCATCTTGCTAACAGCTGATAAATCACTGAAGGGCTAAAGAAATATTAGCTATGCTTAGCAGAGGAAACCACTATGTCAATAGGCAAGGGAAATCGACCCCATGAGGGATTTCTCTGGAGAGACAAACTGAACATGAGAAAGGGGGCCTTAGGGAAAGCTGTACAAGATGAAGCGTAGGGTAGAGAAACATTGGGAGAAAAGGCAATAAGGAAACTACATGACATAGCTAAAAGGGGAACTTGATCACACAGAAAGGGGAGAGAGTAAAGAGACACAAAAACAACAGCAACAACAACAAAATTCCAGTAATTATAAGTAGAACAGTGTGCAACTATCAGTTACTGAAAGGATATGCTGAGGTCACGGGAGCTCTGCACAGGGCGGAGTCATCCCACGGGCCATGTGTTGCTGGGAACATTCATGAGATCTCATAGTAGATATGGGCAGAACAACAGTAATCACACGTGTTTGGGAAAACAGGGAAGACGAGATGGAGAGAAAGGAGGAAAGACAGCAAGGCGGGAGGGAGGAAATCTGAGCTGACCTGGCATCACCTACAGCCAGGCTCATTCAGTCTGGCAAAGGGCTGAAGAGGAAGCTACTCTGTTCTAGAGAATGTTTTAACAGAAATGTAGGTGCACTTATAAGTGTGGTTTACTCACTGTGGAGGATTCAAGGTTTGTCTTCCTGAGTATAGCACCCTCCACATACCTGAGAAGCTCCTCCAAGCAACTGAGAAAAGGTGGACAGCCCTGTTCCCTTCTCTGTGATATCACTTCCTACGCTACAAAGGAAGTAAAAGTGCCAAGAATTACATCAGGAAGTTGAAGAGGAACAGGAAGGAGATGAACCCACAGAGAGCTGCAGAAGTCACCCTCCATCCCTGAAAGAGGAGAAAGAAGAGTGCACGGTTCCTGGGTGTGAACAAGTTTTACTGCATATTAGCACAAGATAGGGAGAAATTCCTGTCACAGAACCCAGCATTGGCATCATCTAAATGATGTATCACATGACAGAATCAGGATCAGACTCTCAGGCAATACGGTCTTCTTATTAATTCATAAAAACATACTTTCTTTCTAAATTTCCTTTTAATAATTATTTTTGATTAATTCTTTGAAAATCCCATACAGAGCGTTTTGATCATATTAACCCCCAACTCCTCTACTTAAATCCTCCCAGATACACTCTCCATTGTGTAGCTCCAATCTTCTTTTCTTGTTGTTCTAATAACTAATCTACTCCAATTTGTGCTGTCTATATAGTCCGGGTACGGGGTGTCCAGTGGAGAATGATTGAGAAAAAATGACTATGAGGTTCTCAGTCACAAGAACATTTTTATCACAACCTCTCCCTAAAGCTCAGTGATCATCTTTAAAGATGGACAGAATTGTAAAACATCTGTGGTTGGGGAACACTGCAGCAAACCAGTGTCTTCTGCACATGATAGTACCACTGCATTTGTGACTATATAGCAGTTGTTGTTGCCTGTGCAAGACCAGCACACAATCAAGCCAATTCACATTTTAATATGGAGTGGATATTGAATTTTATATCTAGGTGAAATTCCAAATTAACTTCTTCCACCATTTATTATAAGTCATTTCTGTTTCTCCAGTTGGATCTGTTTCATGACACACATGGTTACAGTGAGACATCTTCTAACATGTAGCATGTATGGCAGTATATCTCCAACATAGACATCCTGAAAAACACACACAGACACACACACATATACACACATACACACACACATATATACATACATACACACATCTGCACACATATCTACACACACATACACACACACACACACACACACACTTGATAGGCTGGAGAGGAGCAATCAGAGCCTCATGCTCACTCCTAGATTTTGGAATGCTGAAGGCCTATAACTGAAACCCACTGCTCTGGGACGTGTCCAGGGTTGCTGCTGGTTCCCGTAAACCATGAATTGCTGGAAGAGCTGTAAAACTTCAAGAGACTTCAGTGTTACAGAATACTAGAAGCTTCTGATTCCCTGCTAAGTGCTCACCTCTTTAGGGGAAACTGAGATTGAAATTAAACCATGTGATTAAACCTTGTAAAAAATTAAGGACCAGTATTTCACTTGGTATTTACTTAAAAATCATTAATAACCTTTCTATTGACTTATTTTTCAGCTACAACTATAAGTAACTCTTCTAACCTATTTTCACATTTTAGTGTTAATACTACATAAGCCACTGAATTGTGTTAATTATTGTCAATATGAACAGGTAATTGAACTAATAGCTCCAACAGAAATGGATTGAGGTTTTTGTTTGTGTTTTATAAATCATATTAATTGTTCTCCTTTTGAATGCTTTTGTTTTATTTCTCTTTTCAGCACTGCTTACTCTGGCTAAAGAATGAACCTTTATTCCAAATCCATTCCAAATCAACATGTCCTAAAAGCTTGAATTGCTTTATCATTTATTTCCTCTTGATATCATTACATTTTGCTTGAGAAAACCTGTATCCAAAACTATTAGAATCAGCCCTGCAAGAAAGGATGGGAACAACTGGCCAGATGCCACATCTCCTCTGCACAAATCAGACTGTCTCAGTGGTCAGTCTTTAGATCAGTGTCTTTCTAATCCTCTGTGAAGCAGATGTTGGGCCCATATTGAAGCTATATTTGCAGTTATAGTTTGCTTAGTTAGCGTGCCTCTCTCAAGTCTTTTTACTCCTCAGCCACTTCTTTCCACATTGCTAAGCACAAAAGCGCGCGCGTGCGCGCGCGCGCACACACACACACACACACACACACACATACACATCATCATCATCATGCATTTGATTTCTAATGACACTTTATTTTTCACCAGAAGTGAGCAAATTCACAGAACTGGCAATTATGCCACTGGACTTCCCCCTAAGCTCATGCAACTCCATTGCAAGACAATCTCAACCCAGCAATCACCTCTTTAGGCCACATGATCCAGTAGAAATGCACCTTCAAAAACGGGGGTACCACTATACCGAAGGAGCAGGAGGTGACATCCACTTAAGGCATGAGCTGCACGAAAACCTTAAGTCTTTTTCTGATCCTGGATCCCAAGTCTGTCATTTAAAGGTTTCCTCCAAGATTATTTAGTGCCTCTCAAATAGAAAACTCATTCTAAGTGTATCTAAGATAAACACATTAGATCAGTGTCCACTTGAAGGTTAACATTTTGGCCCTTTGATCTGTACATAAAATGTTCTGAGAGCCATTATTTCCTTGGCTGAAAAGGAAAAAAAAAAAAAAGCTTAACAATTTAGAAATCATTTCAGAGTTGACTTTTGTACGAACCTAAATGGGTATTCATGGCCAAGTTTCCTCACTTTTACTAACGTTCAGGCATCTTCCGCTACTCCAAACTGGATGCTCATTAAAGGGGTTAGATGGCAGAGGCCTTACGTCCTGGATAAAGGGCTACGGAGCTGGAACTACAGGTTACTTTCACATAGCATATACTATTTTATTCAGTTTTACATGGCATATTACCTTATTTGATTTTTTGTTGTTTTTTTCTTTTTTTATTGATATATTTTTTGTTTACATTTCAAATGATTTCCCCTTTTCTGGACCCCCACTCCCCGAAAGTCCCATCAGCCCCCTTCCCTCCCCCTGTTTTCCCACCCAACCCTTCCCACTTCCCTGTTCTGGTTTTGCCCTATACTGCTTCACTGAGTCTTTCCAGAACAAGGGCCACACCTTACTTGATTTTTAAAAATAACTCTGTGAGATATATAGAAGATATTATACACATATATGTATAAATATGCATATATGTATGTGTATATATGTATGTGTACATGTAATATATATATGTATTATACATATCTTCTTTGAAATGATGAATTAACACAATCATACAATTACCATTAGGACAAACAGAATGCACAGTAGCAGTAATAACAAAATGACTGACTTACTTAAGGCAGCTAAACTTACCAAAGAACACCTGTGTGCTAGGTTCTCAAAGGATTCTTCATTCTGTAATCACAGACCCCAGAAAATCTTAAAGTCTTTTCCTATTTATACTACTCCAAAGCTCAGAGGTACCAATAAATTTGTTTTAACTAGAATTTAGATCCATGGAACTATTCATATGAGAAAGTAAATCATATCAAACATCACAGCACCCTGTCAAATGCCTGATATCCACAGTTAAACTAAGTTGTTCTCAGCTCCTAGCATATTTGGTTCCTAATTAAGGGTTTAAAGATGATGCTTACAATTTTCTGTCCTATTTGAATGTGTTTTATGGGAAAATTACATGGTGCAGCAGTATTCATGAGAGTGTGACTTTAAAAACACGGAAAATATAATGATAACATCCCTGAGAATCTTCCCTACTTTACCCCAAAGCAGCATGAAGATAATATGCCTCAAGATCCCACAGTGGGGAAAGGGCTGGCCAAATCCTCCAGATGTGGGTATCTGCTTTTCCTACCCAGTTAAGATTCCCACAAGCACATAGCATTTTCCAAAATCAAGGCATTACAACTGAGATATTAAATATAGCATCTAACTCTCAAGCCTTCTCTAGAAATTCCACACAACATCCACCATTTCCTTGAACTCTATGATAATGGTTTAAGCAGTATGCTTCCACGTTATAACCTGCCAAACCTGTCATTGATTAGTGTAGCTACTTAATGATATCCTTTCCAATATTCTGAAGGCCTCATGAGATCAAGGACCTTGGTCCTCATTCATGTCTACATTACGCTGCAGCAGTGCTAAGTAGATTTCAAAAAATCAAGACCAAGTTAATTTGGAGAGAGACTGTGATTAATTCTGTATTTGGAATGTTTTATAGAATAATGGTTTTAGGTTATGAGTTTCAGAGTCAGAGAAATCAGGAGCCCCTAAGCCACTACCTGATGTTAGATAATATGCTTAACCCCCTGAGTCTCAGTTTCTTCACTTCATCATTCATAAATGTGTCCTGAGGACTGAATGAGAAAATGAATGGGAAGTGCTTATTATCCCAATGAGCCAAATGACTTCCTACAGCAATGACAGCTAATCTAATAGCATTGAGGGGGAGCACTCTGTATTCAGCCTTGAAACACAAATCTTGTCAATATCTTCCCACCACGATAAAAAGGGAAGCTTTAAGACAATGATGGGCAGTAGTTATTATTATGCTACCCAAATATTCCCAGTCCTCATTCCCTAGCCATGGCCAAATATATTCCACCAGATATATTGTACTGTATAGTTTCTCCTGTCAGCCTGGCAGGTGTGATGGTTTTCATTGTACAGAAAAAGAATGAAAAGGGAAAGATACCTCAGAGAGATATACACCTCCAAGAGTAAAAGTAAAACTGATTATCATCGCTTTTATATCATATAATATATATCATATATTTTATGATATATTATATATATGATGTGCTATATCATATATATCATATAACACACACACACATATATATATATATATATATATAATTTGCATGAAAAATAAAATTTTCATAAGGAAGGAATACCCTGTGACAGAACTCATGCAGAATCCACTGCATGCTAAAACATCTTTTTCTGTGCATCCAAGAAAATTTGTGCTTTCCTCTTACTTCCAAATATTCTTAATACTTCCAACTGAATATACAAGATTATGTCATATGAAAATAAAATCTATGTCTAAACAGATTAGGTAAAAACAAAACGATGGGGCTAGAAAAATGGCTCATTGGTCAAGTGTGTTTGCTGTTGTTCCTGAGGTTCCAAGTTTGGTTCCCACCACCCAACTAGCAATTGCTTGTATCTCTAAATCCAGGGGATCTGACGACCTCTTCTGGCCTCTGTGGGTATCTGTACTCATACATGTATACACACAAGATATTTAAAATTAAATGAATAAGCTATGTTGAATAAATTCACAAATAACTTCCATTAAACATATAATCACACAATATGCTATTGTGAATTTTTAACATGACTGGGGACAAATCTCCATTAGTTTATAGGTTATAGTCCCTCATCAAATGCAAATAAAAGATTTTTCAATTTCAACAATACAAATCACCCTTCATTGTACAGTCTTCAGTTTTCCAACATCGCAAAAATGCACATCTTTAAGAATGATACTCATTAAAATATATCAGCTAAATCCTATGAGAAATAAATTGTTTCCTTTAATAAGTACATAATAGAGGTAAATTATCAATTGTCGTCTGTCTCTTATAGGAACATGACAACAAGCTAATATAACACCTGCTCTTGTTAGCATCCACTTTATAAAGTGAAGTGAAAATTTCCAGGTCTTTTGACACTTGCATCTAAAATTCTAATGCTACAGAGATCTGAGATGTGTTTTCCAAAACTGACACATATGTGTGTATATATATATATAAATGTATGCATTCATGCATACACATCTTTCTCCACCCTACTTAAGTTTAAATCCATTTGTATAGCCTCTCAAATCTTACCAGTCACAAATATTTCTTTCCAATATAATTGCTTAATACCCCCAGAAATCTCCTCCATCAGATTTCCACAGAGCACAGGAGAAAAATCTATAAAAACAGTCAGTGATCTTGGGTAATTTTATCCATTTAACTACAGTCTATTGGTTTAAGCTTATAAAGTTCATTTTGTGGGCCAGCTGTTCAGTTCCCTTTTCGTTCTCACAGACCCACATGCTTGGCAAGTGTGATCTTGATGTATGTCTCCACAATCTTCACAACACACTCAAACTGGGTGATAGAAAACAAAGTCTGTGGCTGCCAGTGGGGACCAGTTCCAAACTGATCATGAATACTCAATCAATATTCTTGGCTATAGATGTTTAATCTGCTACAGTGTCATTTAATTATACTATCAGCCAGTTCATAATTGTACATCACTTCTAAAAGAGTTTCACAATAGAATCAAGTCAAATTTAGCACTAACAGGCATATCTTCCTGATGTGTAAGTCTAATAATCCTATCAAAAGTAAATTAATTTAGTTTGACATGAATTAGCTGAAAGAATCCATCATGCCTTCCAGGGATCTGACTTCCATTTGTAAATGCTTACTGCCATCTGTTTCATGATTTCTAGAATTCTACTTAGAGTTCAGATAAGGCTCAATAGTTCTGATTTCAAAGGTTTGGCCCTCTTACCTTCTTAAAAACAATACCAGAGGTCTGGAGAGATGGCTTAGTGGGTAAAGCACTTGTTACACAAACCCAAGGACCTCAGTTCAAATCCCCATGTTTCTGGACATAATAATACATGTCTGTCCTCCCAGTGTTCCTAAAGAAAGATAGAAAGCTGAAACAGCAGACTCTTCAGAAGCTTAAGGACAATCTAGTTTGTGTACGACTGTGAACAATGAAGAGATCAGACCTTAAGTGAGGTGGAAGGCAAGGACCAATATCTGGGACCAGTACCTCTGATTTCCATTACTATACATGGGAACATGCAATTCTATACTTACTCCTATAAACATGTACATACACACATACATACATGTATGTCATATATATATATATCATACATGTAACACAAAGGGAAACAGAAAGACAGACAGATACACACCTTTTATAAACTAATAGCAAATACTATCAGTTCCTCTATCCAGTCTCCTCGTAATAATAACTCCATCACACAGGGACCATTATCAATTTCAGCTTTTACATGGCACATGAAAATACAAGATGTTTTCATCAGTAAGTGGCTCACTAAATAATCTTAAGGACCTGGGATTGATCCCCAGGAGCATTTCATTTGGAGTGTGGTTGTACACACTTAGAATCCCAATGTAGAGACAGAGAAACGGAGGTCCCTGGGGATGGCTGGCTATACAGTCTTGCCAAATCAGTGAACTCCGGTTTCAAGGAGAGACCGTGCCTCAGAAACTGATCTCTGTTCTAGATTCTATTTGCAGACATTTTTCCAAGGTCTGTCATTAAGCTCCTTCATTATTTCTTATTTGATCTACAGTTGGGGTCGCATCTCTTAGCATCACTTTCCTTCCTACAAACAATTAATTCATAAAATTCTTAGGCAAATGGGAGGAATTAGAAAATATCATCCTGAGTGAGGTAACCCAATCACAAAAGAAGACAAATGGTATGCACTCACTGATAAGTGGATATTAGCCCGGAAGCTCAGAATACCCAAGATACTATTCACAGACCAAATGAAGCTCAAGAAGAAGGAAGACCAAAGTATGGATAATTTGGTCCTTCTTAGAAGGGGGAACAAAATAATTATGGGATGAGATATGGATACAAAGTGTGGAGCAGAGACTGGGAAAGACCATCCAGAGATTGCCCTACCTGGGGATCCATCCCATATACAGTCACCAAACACAGACACTATTTTGGATGCCAACAAGTGCTTGCTGACAGGAGCCTGACATATCTGTCACTTGGGAGGCTCTGCCAAATACAGAGGTGTAGACTCTCAGCCAACCATTGGACTGAGTACAAGGTCCCCAATGGAGGAGCTACAGAAAGGACCTAAGGAGCTGAAGTGGTTTGCAGCCCCATAGGAGGAACAACAATATGAACCAACCAGTTCCCCAAGAGCTCTCAGGGACTAAATCACCAACCAAAGAATACACATGGAGGGACCCATGGCTTCAACTCCGTATGTAACAGAGGATGGCCTTGTTGGACATCAAAGAGAGGAGAGGCCCTTGGTCCTGAAAAGGCTTGATGCCCCAATATAGGGTGCTAGGACAGGGAAGCAGGAGTGGGTGGGTTAGTGAGCAGGGAGAGGGGGGATGAGATAGGGTGTTTTTGGAGGGGAAACCAGGAAAAGGGATAACACTTGAAATGTAAATAAATAAAATATCTAATTAAAAATAAAAATTAAAAAAATGAATCTTCAAGAATTCACAAAAATGAACATGTCATAGAATATGTCTAAATACAGAAATACTGTCAGATGATGGAGTTTCTCTGACTAGACCAGAGCCTTGTCCTAATATCAAGACCATTCCAAAATGTAGAGTTAGGGAACTCAAACTATCAGAGCAAAAGTATAAGTCTATCAGATTAGCTAAATATCTTATATTTCTAAAGTAAAAGAATTACCTCATAACAATATATTTAGTCATGGGTAGAAATGGTATCTTCATTGAGTATTTCATAAATCCAGCATAGAATATAAGACATATGATGGGCCTTCCCATAACAGTCAAAATAATCATTGGAAATAATCTAGGTAGATAGTCCCAAGAACTAATATGATTGAATGATGACTATATTTCTTAATAACAGTTTACATATATTCCTAACTATAATTCTAAAATCCAGATATACAGATGGCAGGTTTAGGTGTTTATCAACTATGTTTGCCTACCAGGAGATGCAACCCTGTGCTTGTGGAGATAGACCACAGTGGAATCCATGTTCAAAGGCAGTCCTTGGACAAGCAATAGTCTGAGGCAGCAATGTCTGGGGATGTTTGGAATCATTAAAATGTACTAGTGTTAACAGTAGCAGGTAATAGTTATCAGGGGAAATAGAACCTCAAATAAAGAATTGCCCCATTCAGACTGGCCAATGGCCATACCTCAGATTGACCAATGGCCACATCTGGGAGACACTGTCTAGACTGGTGATATGGAAATACCCAAACCTATGGATGGCACTGTCTGGTATCAGGTGCATCTCAGTTGTAAGCTAGCTCAGAATGACCGAGAAAACAAGCAGCACTGTTCTGTGGCTTCCTCTTCAAGTTCCTGCCCTGCATCCCTCAACAGTGGACTGGGACCTGGGAGTGTAACCTGAGGTAAACCCTTCTCTCCACTAAGTTGCTTTTGATAACAGTGTTTTTAGTACAGTAACAGAAAAGCAAAATGAACTTTACATCAAAAAATAAACTAGAGAGTGACTAAAGAAGCCAAATGATGTTGACCTCTGGCCTTGACTAAATAAGCACTCAATAATCCAAATATATATAGTGATCACATGCACATACCTATAAATCAAGTCTATATTTCATACTACATGAAAGTGCCCATCATTAACTAATACTACCATGGAAAGCAGACAAAAGAAGCTGAAAGCAGTCTTCTCTGACTACTGAATATTTTTTAAAGATTTATTTTCTATTTTAAGTGAATGGGTGTACCACATGGCATGCAATACCAAAGGAAGCCCAAAGCCATTGGATCTCCCAGAACTGCCACTGTACTAGGAATTGAACAGAGATCTGATAGAAGAGCAGCCAATGTTCTTAAATACTGGATAATTCCACTAGTACTATGACATTTGGGTTTAAAACTGTAAATGGCTTTAAAAGTCTTTAATTTGTATGCCACTCTGGAAATGTCTCTGGAGGTTCCTCAGAAAAATTGAAATAGATCTACCTAAAGACCCAGAAATACAACTATTGGGAATATACCCAAAAGATGCCCCACCTGTGTTCCACTATGTTCATAGCAGCCTTGTTTGTGAACATAGCCAGAAGCTGGAAACAACCAAAATGTTCCATGACAGAAGAATGAATACAGAAAATGTGGTTCATTTACACAGTAGAATACTACTCAGCTATTAGGTATGAGGACATCCTGAGTTTTGCAGGCAAATGGATGGAACTAGAAAATATTCTGAGTGAGGTAACTCAGACCCAAAGGGACATGCATGGTATGTACCCATTAATAAGCGGATATTAGCCAACAAACAAGCAAATGTACAGAATACCCAGATAGAGGCCACAGCACTCAAAAAGGACAACAAGCTGAAGGGCTCAAGTGAGGACACCTCAGTCCCACTTGGGTTGGAGAAGAGAGCAATCACAAGGGGGGGGGGGGAGGGAGGGACCTGGGAGAAAAAGTGGATAAGAGGAGGGAGAGGGGAGCATGGCATAGTATTGGGCAGAGGAAAAGGACTGAAGCCGTGAGGGCCAGCAGAAAGAATGGAAACAGGCAACCTCGGGAGGTAGGAGGTTGGGGGGGGACCCTCCAGAATGCACCAGAGACCTGGGAGGTGAGAGACTTTAAAGAATCAAAAGAAGGGAGCTTAAATGGGGTGCCCTAAAGTGGGAAGAAGGAACTTATAGAGTCTGCCTCCAGTAGAAAGTCAGGGCATTAAGGGAGAGAGGGGGTTGCCATCCCACAGTAAAATCTCTCACCCATAATCGTTCCTGTCTGAAAGAACTACAGGGATGGAAATAGAGAGGAATCTGAGGAAAAGAAGGTACAGCAACAGGCCCAAAGTGGGATCCAGCTCAAGGGGAGACCCCAAGGCCTGACACTATTACTGAGTCTATGGAGCACCCATAAAATGGGACCTATCATGACCGTCCTCTGAAAGACTCAACAAGCAGCTAAAAGAGCTAAAAGATATTTGCACCCAACCAATGGAAACTGCTGACCCCTGTTGAGGGGAAATTAGGAAAAAGCTGGAAGAAGCTGAGGAGTTGGGTGATCCTGTAGGAGGACCAACAGTCTCAATTAATCTGTACCCCTGAGCTCTTTCAAACACTAGACCACCAACCAGGCAGCATACATCAGCTGATATGAGGCCCCCAACACATATACAGCAGAGGACTGCTGGGTCTGTGCTCATTCTGAGAAGATGTACCTAACCCTCAAGAGATTGGAGGCCCCAGGAATTTTAGAGGTCTGGTGGGGTGAAGGTGAGGTGCAGGGTGGGGACATCCTCATGCAGACAAGGGTGCAGGAAGGAGGTATGGGATGTGGAACAGTTGGAGGGTGGACCAGGAGGGGAATAAAATCTGGAGTTATAAATAAATAAATAAATAAATAAATAAATAAATACCTAATAAAGTAAGTTTATCACACCATTTATATACCATACTAATTTGCATATTGTATTTATTTTATAACAACTAAAAACTAATTAGACCTCCGTTGCAAACAGAAGCAGACATGAATACTCTGAAGCTGAAACAGTCATATACCATATTTTATAACATACAGCAGCAAAGAGGAAATAGAGGTGGATTTATTTCCTCTGAAGCAAACATCGATCATCATTCAATCTATGTCAAGAAAACTTCTTAGCATTATTACTGAGCACTAGTCTGAAATGACACAGCAGTTAGATTTATCTTCCAGAAAGAATTAGCTGTAAAATATATCTTTAGATAATTATATACAATGACTGTTGCATGGAATTAGGTGATTCTGCCCACTTACATGTTGACAGAGGACAAAGATAATAGCGCTTATGATGTTGCAGTTCACAGTGAGCTTTTATCCAAACAATTGCATCCTTACCACCCTCAAGCAATTCTGACTACAAATATTTACCAAGTATATCCATGCACCATATGGAAATAAGTTAAAGTCTTCTTATCCATACAGACACTTGACTCCAGCCTAACAAGAGTCAGGAAAAGAAGGGATTGTCAAAGGAAAGAAACAAAGCTGTCTGCCCTCAGCTTCACTCAGATGTGCTCTCCTGTACGTAGAAATGGTGTCTGCCTAGCCTGGTCCCAGACATGCTTGTGTGTTGAGGAGACAAGTTATGGTGGCATAGAAAGATGGCTGGAGTTGGGTACCAGACAAGGGCAAGCCATTGACCTTCTCCATGGTATTGTGTGAGCCTAAACTTTTGGTCCTTCATAGAAAGGGGAACACAGAAGGACCCACAGAAGCAGATACTGAGACAAATGGTGGAGCAGAGTCTAAGGGAAAGACCATCCAGAGACTACCCCACCTAGGCATCCATCCCATATACAGTTACAAAACCCAGACTCTATTATCCATGCCGACAAGTGCTTGCTGACTAGAGCCTGATATAGCTGTCACCTGGGAGGCTCTGCTAGTGCATGACAAATACGGAGGGGGACACTCTCAGCCAGCCATTGAATTGAGCACAGGGTCCCCAATGGGGGAGTTAGAGAAAGGACCCAAGGAGCTGAAGGGGTTTGTAGCACCACAGGAGTAAAAACAATATGAGTCACCCAGTACTCCCAGAGCTCCCAGAGAGAAAACCATCAACCAAAGAGTACACACAGAGTTACTCATGGCTCCAGATGCATAGGCAGCAGAGGATGGCCTCGTTAGACACCAAAGGGAGGAGAGGCCCTTGGTCCTGGAAAGACTTGATGCCATAGGATAGAGGAATACCAGGACAGGGAAGGGCGTGCAAGAGGGTTGATTAGGGAAGGGGAGATGTCTTCTGGGATTTTTGGAAGAGGGGGGAACCAGGAAAGAGAACAACATTTGAAATGTAAACAAAGAATACATCTAATAAAAGATAATGAAAAATTATATATATATAATTTATATATACCCATTTATATATCTATAATATATATTGTAAATATATATATTAAATATGGATATGTAAATATATATATTTATGCAGAGGAAAGCTCTGCTAATAATAGAAACTACCCTTTGTTCAAGCTTAGACCATAAGTACTGAAGGTCAGGCATGTAGAACAGAGTAGATGATTATCTGTACCCATATCTGTGCAAAGTATGTATAATGAGAAACATAAGTAGAAAGATAAAAATTGTTATGCGAGAGGTGGCCTTACTTGTAAGAGTTATGATTAAATGCCTGCACTGATATATAAAGGCCAAAACTGTTATAGAAAAGAAATTTGCTGTGAAAATGAATGCCTTCTGCAGATAAAGTATGCCAGTATTTAAATTTAAAGTCAGGAGTTGTGTATAACTTTACTGTCTTAAAGAAATTTTCTGGTGTCAAGTCCTAGGATTGGCTGTGGGCCTCTTGAATGGGTAGAGACTGTGCACTTGAGGTAAAATGCATATGGTCAGCAGGGAGTCTATTAGTAGCTAGTGGTTGCTGTCTACAGTATGTAGGGAGGAATCTCATCTGATGTCTGAGCCACAGTGACCTGTGTGGACACAGGTCTCTACCGGATGTGCAATAGCTGGAGGGTGGATGGGGGAATAAAATCTGGAATTTAAAATAAATATATAAGTAAATAAATATAATTTAAAAAGACTGATAAGGAAACAAAGGGCTTTAGTGGGAATGCTTCTTACCAGCAATCACCTAAGACAAAGGGAGTGGGTGTTGGGAAGGCTGGAGGGATGCATATGGGAAAAGAGAAAATAGAGAGAGGGAAGGAGGCAAAGACAGAAGGAGGGAGGGAGGGAGGGAGGAAGGGAAGGGGAGAGAGGGAGGGAGGTAGGGAGGGAGGGAGGGAGGGAGAACTGACCAGCTTGCTTTCCTCTTCCCTCTGGCATGACGATTTCTCTGGCTGCACCTTTTCAATGAGACACAATTTCTCTTTCTCTTGGAAACCTGAATATATTAAAAATGTCCCAGAGCCCCTTTCTATCTCAAATATCTTGGAATTCAATTCTGGTTAACAATAATTGCTCTATTCTTGCTGGATCAAAACTGTGCCCCTTCAGAAGACAGATGGGAAGGCAAGCAATTATTTTATAAGGCAAAAATATAAACAGATTTATCTAAGAAGGAACACAGAAGCAGCTTCCTAGGAATAAACAGTTCTCTATTATTTTCTGGCTTAAAACATCCCAGTGCAAACACTAGACAGAAATACTGAAAATTGTTTTAATATGATGCAGAAAGAAAAATTAGGTTAGCCCTATATATCTAATCTACTTCTTAAAAGCTTAATTAAATGTACACTGTACGTTAAACAAAGGTAAAGGTTGGCCTATAAAAAGAACTGGTATGCTATAAAGTCTGTATATTTATCGTTATAGACCAGGATATACAACAGTGAAAACCAACTCCCAAATATCTGTGGATTTCAAGAAATATTAGTTTGCACATATGTCTATCTCTAACAAAGACCCAGGATAATTTGAGCTTGCCACTGGCTCCTCCAGTTAACCTGGCTAGAGCAGGAGTGGACAAATTAGACATAGCCTTAAAAGATCAAGTAAGAGGCAATAAAACACCTCTCCTGTCATACCTAACATCAAAACAGCAAAGACGTATAACCCTAGCATCCATTGGCAAGGAAGCAAAATAAAAGAACTGTACACTGATTTGCTGACCATTAAAAAGGTTTCATTGCCCATGCATTAAAGACAAAGACTTGCTTAGTGACTTATTAGAAGATAATCTTCTTCATATAGATAGTTTTGGCCAACATAACAGTGTGTTCACAGATACATGTAGGAAATAATTATGAGATGGTGAGTTTTATTGATACTTTGTTGCTAGTTTCTACATTATTACTGTTTTCTATATGATAACCCACATGAGATAAGTCACTCATTGTGCTATAACTGTTTATCATTTATATCTAGCACAAATGTTACAGTTGTTCATGAAAACAACAGAGTGATTAGACTCTGTTGAGTAAGGCCTTCTTTGCCCACCAAAGATTTTAACAAACAACAAAGACAATGTATTTGACTTTCAACAATTCATTTCATACTTAGAAACTAAACTCAATGAGCTGTGAATTCTGGAAACTAAAATGTGTACTCATTAAAAACCAAAAAAGTATGCAGTATGTGCCCTTACCCACAAGGATTTGCCTTTCTCCTAGGACCACAAGCATGCTGTCCTTTTTCCGTTTTTTTACTTGGCTGGTAATGATGATTTGGACAAAAAAAAAAAAAAATGGCAAGGCCAGCAAGTATTTCAGGACACTGGGCTACAGAGATAATGTTTTCACCCATATTATGCTGCTGTTTATGTGATTCTTTTCTTGTTCCCTTCTAAAGATCTAGGTAGATCTAGAATCAAGGTGTTTTCATGATTAAACATGGTAAGTATGTCTGCCCAGAGTTTGATGAATCAATATCAACCCTGAGCTTGTGCTCGCTCTCTCTCTCTCTCTCTCTCTCTCTCTCTCTCTCTCTCTCTCTCTCTCTCTCTCTCTCTCTCTCTCCCTCCCTCCCTCCTTCCCTCCCTCCCTTCCTCCCTCTCTCCCTCCCTTCCTCCCTTCCTCCCTCCCTTATTCCATCCTCTCCCTCCCTCCCTCTCTCAAAAAATGAAGATGGGATATTTCCACAAACAAAGGGAAATTTCTAAGAAGGTTAAGAAAAGCCAAAAATGTTCTGACTCACTGTGTCTGACTCACTCCGCTATGGAAGAGGAGAAGTGTTGTTGAATGAACAGCAGAACAGGCTTGCTATACGCTGTGTTGGTGTAGAGTCTGTGTAGGACCCACAGACTCCCACATGAAATAAAGAGCCCTTAGCTGATTCATCAGACCTTATCACACCACTCTCAGGGAGGAGGAGCACGGATTCATCACAGGGAGAAGAGGCCCATTCTCTGTGGTTATTTTAGCATCCTCTAATGCCCACAGCCAATTCAAGAATAAAGGGCAGCATTTTCAACAATGAATAAAAACATTTACTGTATTCAGAAAGTACCTGGAAGCTTCCGTAATACATACTTCAGTGAGTTAAGACCTAAATAAACCAGATCTGAACTATTTTAAATTATGCTACAAATCTATACTTGTAGGTCACTCTAAAGCAATTCATCTGTCGGAGAAATAGAACAGAAACCATCCATGGTAAATTCTGGCTCTACAGTAGAAAGGTGGGTTTTAGTAGGAACTCACCAGACCGAGTTTAGTGTATTTGCAAAACATAGCTCAACTCTACCATCATAAAAACAATACCAGAAACCCTAGGTGATGTTGTATAGACTTTACATGTAATTGACTCCTGTCCCACTTACAATGGAGTTCACCCATCATCTATGTAACAAAGGAAATACCACTCATACAGCATTTCCTGGGCATGTGTGCCATTTGCCTTGCCTTGATACCAGAAGCCTATCTCTCTCTCATGCACATGATCTCTCCTCTCTGTCAGGCAATCATACTACCTTAATCTTGGTCACTGGCCTCTCAGCCAAGTAAAGAGAACATGAACCTTTCCCTGGGAGAAAAGAAACAGTAAAGGAGAAGAAAGGGAAAGAGTGCAGATGTGCACAGATGTGCTTACTCACAGCACAGCTCAGCCTGAAGGATGTAGGTGCAGAGAGCCTAGAACAGTCGTGTCCTTGCCAAGACTGGGCAAATACATTGGGGACATCCTCTAACATCTATCCACTTACCACTGAGGTACATTGTTAGATTTCTCATTTATATTAAACCAGTTTGAGTTAAACTCACTTTAGTTGCAACTCAGAAAAACATGACAGACCAATTATTTTTTTCAGTTTCTCTTGTTTTCTTTTGGCTTATTTATTTATTTATTTATTTATGTATTTATTTATTTTGGATTAGAAATGATATGCCAAATGTCTCCTGGGTTTGTTCACAGGATTCAGTTTTATAACACAGGTAAGTTGCATACTTCAGAATCACGCTTTCAAATACCCAACAATAACTGGTTTTCAGGAAACATCACTGTGGTCTGGTGGATCATGAGTTAGTTCAGTTTTCATCACTATAACGAATTCTGGAAGTTAACTTCTTAAAAAGAAAAAAGTAGTGATTTTGTCTCATACTTTTTTTTTCCACTCTAGATATTTTATTCGATATATTTTTTTATTTACATTTCAAATGATTTCCCCTTTTCTAGCCCTCCACTCCCTGAAAGTCCCATAAGATCCCTTCTCTCCCCCTGTCCTCCCACCCACCCCTTCCCACTTCCCCTAAAGACTTCAATCCACCTAAGGTCGGCCCCTGTGACATTTGGGCTATGACCATGTAGCCTGTCATGTTCAGCATGACAGAGGATTCTATAAACTGACAGGAAGAAAGGGAATGGGGACGGGACCAGAGCCCCGTAGTCCTGCTTGAGGGTATGCCTTTCCACTGATTAAGGACTCCCATCAGGTCCCTCTTCTTAAAAACCCTATCATTCCCTGGTAGTCCCACAGGTTAGGGGATACACTTCCAATACATGGTCCATTAGAGAATGTTCTATACCAAACGACAGCACTGTAGTATAGTGACAGTAATACTTTGCAGTAATTGAGAAAGCAAGAAACTGCTTCCAATCTGAATGATAGATTCTCAAAGAAGAGTGCAAAACTACAGTTGTAGGCATTTTATTTACACATACAAAAATGGCTTTGGACTTTGAAAATACTCCTAATTTATGTTGTATGTGATCTACTACACAATTATTTTCAGTCATGGGGTAGCTGGAAAACTTAATTGCATTTTACTAAAATGACACACATAGAATTTTAGTTTTGTTTACAGAATTTCAATTGAACTGCCCAAATTTGCATTTATAGAAAAGAATCTCATTTGAGACCTAAAAGTAATTTTCTTTCTTTTCTTTTCTTTTCTAAAAGTCAATTAACCAACAGTCATGATCTGTATCTTATTGCATTCACATCATACCTATCATGCTAATGGTGGAATGAAAACTGACAAACTATCAAGTCACACTAATTCTGAAATAAGAATCACACCTAGTGGGATGAATGTAGACATAGTTTAAATCCCCACATTAGGTAACTGGTTCTTGGAAGATCTGATCTGTGTGTTCTCTACACTAGTAACTCAGCCACAGCATGAAGAAACACAATGAGAAGACATTATATGGATCGAGCAGTCTGTTGGAAACCTAAAGAGCACACTCAATCAGCTCATTAGAAGTATCTTCTTTGGATTAGTCACTGGATTCAAATGTGATCAAAACCAACTCCACCAGGCCAGTAGCACATCACTTGGGAAAACATATAAACAAGAAAGTAGAAAGAAGAAAACGACAGTCTATTGTAAAATCTACAAAATGCATTGGGAATATGAAAGAATTTCTCCTAGGAAGAAGGTGTTCTAAATTTTTGCCAGATAAAAGAGATGGAAAACTGTGGGGAAAGAGAATTTCAAAGTAAGTGACCAAAGTCAGGATGAACTGTGGAGAACATGCCCGGTGCTGAGATCTGGTGGTTCTTTCACACTAGTGACCTGGAAGGCCAGTGGCCAAAGGCTGCAGCAATGACACCAGGAATGTACAAGGAGATAGACCTAAAGGCCTTGAAATGTGAGCAGTCCCCATTAGCAACGTCTAGAATCCCTGTCTACCTTTCTCCAGCTAGTTCTGTGCAGCAGCAGGCTGATGTCTTCCCAGTGAAGTCCCCTTGCCCTCAAACTTGTGGATAGTTTTGCAGAATCAATATGTCAGAAAGTCTCCCTCCATGGCTCCTCCTCAGGTGCTGAAGGCTATGCTCTACAGCCCAAGGCCCCAGTTTTCATCACACAGCCTTGAGCGAGTGATATCACTTCACCTCAGGTCAATCACCACCACTCCGCTATTCTTGGCCTGAAAGTCTGTGGAGTACAACAGCTTCCTGATGCTATCTATCCCTGTGTTCACGATTCATGGTTATCTTCTTCTACTGTATGCTAACTTTCTTAATTGCCTCTGTAAAATAATACCATCTGTTTAAATCAGAGAGTAAGATGGACTCAAGGGAGATACCATGAACCAATTTTCCTTTTAAATAATTGGTTAAGAGAGGAGAGAGAGAGAGAGAGAGAGAGAGAGAGAGAGAGAGAGAGAGAGAGAGAGAGAGAGAGAGAGAGAGAGAGAGAGAGAAGGGAGGGAAGGAGAAATTCCATGGGTTATAGTCACCTGTAACTGCAGTTCCAGATGGTCTGACATCATTCTTTGGCCTCTATGAGCACCTGCATGCATGCAATGCCCAAAAATATACACAGGCATGGATGTGCATGTAAGTATAGAACACACACATAGTAAATATAAAAACCTTTAAGGATAATTTGGAGTGTTAAAATGAGTTGTATAAAAGAGGAACTGGGAATATGGAGGGAAGCTTTTAACTGGGGAGGCAAGATGATACAAACAGAAGGGACAAATGAGAAACACATGACACTAAGGATGTCTGTCAACGCCACTATGAACTCTTATTATGGAAGCCACCTCTTACTTCAGACACAGGACTCCAGGAATCAATCTTGAACTGACCTGGAAACCTCTTCCTTAAGGACTAGTCTCATAGTATGTAAAGCTATGTGAGCTGCCAAGTGGGGGAAAGCGATCAATATTCCTACCCAGCTATAAAGCCTATGAACCAAAATGACTAATCTAGCAAGATACACGGTGAGAGAGTAGCACTGTCTGTGGAGAATGAAGTCATGGATCTTAGAGGCAAACCTACTACTGCCATGTTTCCTAAACCAGCATAATTTTTAACCGCATTCCAAATACTTATCCTTATTCCCAAAGATAAGTGGCACCGTTTCCTACCTTGCATCTAAGAAGTCGCTGTTTGCAGGAGATGGGGACTATTACCGAAATCCATACTTCATCAAAAATGCAGAAAACTACAGATGCTGTGGGTACAAAACAGCAACTAGTTAATTTATAACATAACCCCTACACCTAAGGCTTAGGCTAATACCTTGCAAGAAAGGGCAGAAAGATTGTAAGAATGGAAAGTCTAGGATATCCGTTATAAATTTTTACCTTCTATATAGGACAGGGAAGCTGTACTCATAAAAATCTCCTTGATATGATAGATTAAACAAGATCAGAACAAGGTAAAACTAGTTGACGTGACAGCATGGAATGGGGAAATCTCATAATACCCTACTTCAAAATGAAGAGCTAGAGAAAATGAAGACTGCTGACACAGGAAGAAATCAGTCTTCTCAAGTGATGATCCCTGTGACGGGCGATCCAATGCTAAGTGGTTAGCCCTGAGCACACATACATACTGCACTAACTGGACTATAGATAGATCTAGATGTCGGTGTAGCTGTAGTTGTTGATGTAGATGTAGATCAGATATTAGAGATAGAGATATATTTCCTCCTATGCCTATTTCTCTACCTAAACTGTCAAAATTGATTTGCAATCTATAATTATATGTGATAAAGTCAACACATTCATCAGTGCATTCTGTACGGGATTAAGGAAGTCATTTTTCTTCTGTTCCATATAATCTTTCATTCATAGCCTACAAATGCTAAAACTTTCTAAATTACAAGCAAATGTACAAGACTTAAAAGAATTTACACTCGGCCAAAAGTACAATTCAGTAAATTTTATGTGAAATCATGATTCATAGGGAGTTAGTGACAATTAAATACATCCCAAGTACTAAACAGAATAAAGAGAAATCTACAGAATAACACAAAAGGAAAAACATTAAAGAATGAAAATGAAAAGATAAAAAGAATGTAGAACAACTATCAGATACAAAAAAAATATTACCTAATACAGCATAACAGGTATACAAGATATCAAGTATCCCATTTACTTTTACAGGAACACAAGGAATATCTCTACCACAATGAGAAACCACTGTTGGATTATATAACTTGCTAAACTATCACTCACAGGAGTGTAAAATATGAGATCTGCTACTGTTTTAAAATGAGAATCAATGTGAGTTTTATGAAGCAATGTCTTTTTTTGTTTCTTTTTCTGTTTGTTTTTGTTTTTGAATTGCAGTTCATATATTTGGGAAACAATGTTTCAAAGCACCTATCTCGCCACCTTTGTATAAAATTGTGGCTATATTCAAACTCACTTTATAATGAAAGGATTTTAGAAACAGGTATGAGTGATCCAAACAGAAGGCATCCCTTTAATCATTCTTTTCTAATTCCTATAACGTCATGTGAGTTTGTGCCTTAAAATGAGGGAACTGGGTAAAGAGCCCTGTTAGTTAAGTGTCTGCCTCACAAGCATGAAGACATGAGCTAAATTTCCATTACTTAAGTATATCTATTGAAACTGGAAAGGAGCAGGTTCAGTGATAGATTATTTCTTTAAAAAAAAAAAGTAGCGGGATGTATTTACAAATAAATAAATAATGTGTGTGTGTGTGTGTGTGTGTGTGTTAACAATTATTGAAAAAAGGCCATGTATTTGAAAGATAGCAAGAGGCTATATTGGAGGGATTTGTGGAAGAAAAGGGAAATGAGAAATGATATAATTATATTATATTCGCAAAACTTAAAAAGGAAATTAAAAAATAAAGTAGAAAGCAATGGAGAGAGATACCATACATTGATCTCCAGTCTCCATACATGTTTGAAGACACATATAAACTCACACATATAAATACAAGATAAATGAATAATTTTTAAACCATAAAAATGACCATGTTTAATAAATATTTTAAGTGAGGACCTATAATAGGTAAGGACTGTGTGTTTAGACCCAGAAGGCTTCAGATTAATTTTTTAAGAGAAAAATACAAACTTATATTAAAGGTCTCAGAAAGAAGAGAAAATGTAGCACAGAGATCATGTTGATCACAGAAGTTAAAAATAAGCCACTGAATGTGACCAATATTAAAAAACTAATTTTTATGGTTAAAAAGAATACAAATCCAAGAATGCAAAAAAATGTTTATATGGTCTATAACAGGCAGAGTATGCTAATTTCTACATACTGTCAAGGAAAACAAGCATCCATCATTTATGAAATGGCCCAGCTATACTGAAAAGGGCTCCTGATGGCTGGCACAGCTTTTGCTTGAAACGAATCTCTCAAGTCTTTAGGCAGAAAACTGGATAACAGCCGATCTGTTCCAGAAAGACTCCCATGCAGCTTCAGTGAGATTGGAAAAGAGATTAGAGACAAAAACTATTTGGAATGTCAGAACTAGGTAAACCTAAACCGCAGCGAATGAAAGGAGGTCTGAGGCTTAGATACACAAATGTAAGTCCCTTTAAGACAAGCATGTTGTCACATTCTCCTTGTGTGCATGACACATTTGCTGGAAGTATTCAACCGATGTGTCAATGTATCTGACAAATTTCATTTGAAGTGTCCACAGTACCTAGGGACAAACAGTAGGAATTGTTCCTATAAATCTAAAAATTCAGGGAAAAGATGAGGATTGACGTTTCCACCAGAAGAGAACTGCCAACGAGGCCACTGAGAAAGCCGGGAGCTGCGGGACAATAGGAATAAAATAGGGGCAAAGAAAACCGGCCAAACGTCATCATTAAAGGAGCAATGCATGCAAGGGACAGTTCCAGGAGGGCAAACTAAGAAGAATGTTGGGAAAAGAACCAGGACAGCAGCAACAATATTTGATTAAGCAAATTAATAGAAAATCTGGAATTAGTTAAAGGGAGAGAAAGAAATAGAAAGTGCATAGGAAACGCATCATCTCAATCTCTGACTATAAAAGCTTGAGGATATTTACCACATTTTATATTTTTCAGTTTTTTTCCTTAAAGAGTAGCACTTTTCTTATAGTTTTTAAAGATAAACTTATCTTTGTCTTTTTACAAAAGATAAAGGGAGGAAGGGAATACCGAAGCTCGTAGAATCCTGACACACCAGAGAATATTTTGCTTCTATGGCCAAAGAGTTTTGATATAGGAAAAAAGAACATGTGCCTTGCATTTATTTGGACATTAAAATTGGAAAATTTTTTTAAAAATCTCTTTACTATATTAAGAGACCATAATGACAAATCTGACAAATAAGATGAAACTTTCATCTATAATTCCCTGTAATTAACAAAGTTTCTGCATTTTATCGCTGAAATCTTAGGCACACTACGTCTAGTCTCAAGATCACTGTAGTCTCAAAACAGTGATCGAAGTCTACCCTAGCTCTCCTCTAAGTCACAGAAAACTGGAACTCAATCTTAGCTTTCTGATTTATTTGGAAATAAACTGTTGCATAACAGTTACTTAGGAAGAATAAAATATTTCACCCCAAAATACCAACTTCAGAATTATTTTTAAAATAAGTTTCACTTTACTTTTTCCTACAACTAATACCTGTTTAATATTCAAAATACATCCATGATAAATAATTATATCATAAATTAAATGCACATGTACATTTGCTTAGACAAATTCTTACAATTTTTAATCTTGTCCACAAAATATAAATTGCTGTGCCTTGGAGAATTATGCAAGCTCCCAAAATCCTGCTGAACCTAAGGTCTCAGATGTCATTTAAGTTATATATTTCAGCTATTAAAGTCAATGTTCTGACAGGCCCTTTGGCTCGGATCCCAGGGCATGAATCTTCCTTAAACCGACATAAGAATGTGTCAGAGGGCTATATGTCAATCAACCTAAAGAAGAGCCTCGTTCCCAATTTAGTATTGTCAGCTGCAGACATTAAATCCAGCAACAGTTAATTGTTACCACTTCAAGTGGAAACATTGATGGAAGAGAAGAGGAAGGTGTCTGGGTTCAGGAGATAAAGCTGTTAATTGCCACCCTTCTGTGTAGATTTGTTTAATAATGAAAACAATGTGTCTAATCATATAATGTTTCTATTTGTTCCCTAAGGACTCTTCAGAGAAAGTTTCTGTCCCGGCTAGACTTCAGCTGCTACCAACTGTGCAGGGACAAAAGAAGAGCAATCCAGGCACTTGGTGCATGCAAATAGCTCAAAGTGGTTCTGCAGACACAAGCCAGGAAAGCAAAGGGGCAAGAGCTGGGCTCACAGCTCAGAGGGAAAGCTGAAAATGTCTATCCCTCAGTAGCAACAACTTCATGCAGATTCTGCTGTAGTAAGAGAGGGCTCTGAAGGGAGGTAAGCCAAGGAGTGGGAAAGGAGGAGGAGGACAGGAGATGGAGGAGGGACTGAAAAGAAGTCCTTAAGAAAAAGGAAGAAGCATCCTGGCCTGCTCAAACCCTCACCATTCCTGTCAGCAGCAAATAAGTTACTTCTCCATCCCTGAAAATGGCCATGTGGACAAACAACTTCACCAGAGAGATGTAGGATAGAAGGAAACATTTCTGAAATGCTGCTGCTGCCCACCCATGTCCCTTGAGGATCCACAGGTGCCACTAAGCATGTCCTTGGACAATGGCTGACATAACTCTAGCTACCTTACTGATCCTGAGAGCGTGTTTTAGGGAGCAAGCTGCAATTCTGCGTGTGTGCATCATTCATGGAATTTTCCTTTCCTTCATTTGGTAAAGGAAACATGACAGAATAAAGTTGTATCACTTAATATTGTTCTTCAAACTCTTTAGGACCAATTAGTGAGTTCATGCCTGGCTGTGGTCCACCCCTTTAATTGCACTAATAATAATAATAATAATAATAATAATAACAACATCATACTTTATAAGGAGTAGCTTGTCTTGAACATGGCCAAGCCTAGTTCCAACTAACCTATCAAACTCCCAAGACTGCCAGGTACCATGCCACTTCTTTCATCTGTGGACCTGTCAACCTGTATCTGCCAGCTCCTTCATGTGCCACCCACATATTCGTCCAATCATATTCCACTGTCCCCCACTCATCCACTGAACTTTATATATAAATATATATATATATATATATATTTCAAACCCTCTCACCATTTGAAGCTTCTAAACAGGAACCCATCATATATACCTTGCCAGATACATTTTGTATTTTAATGCATTTTGGAAAGGTTTTACAACTATTGTATCATTACATGCTGTATGTAACTCAGTGTTTTGGGAGTCAGTGACTCTCAGACCCAGCTCTCCAAATGTAAGGAGCAGAGAAGAGAGAGCACTTCTGACAGCCAAGAAATCATCTGCCACCAAAGTATTTGTCAAAAAAGAGACAAGTCTAAAATATAATCAGTTCTTAAAACCCACTTTCATGTGCAAAAGGGGAAGAAAAGTAAACCTAAACACTAGGCCTGAGTTTCCTATGACTCATAATTTTAAGTACACTTGGCTCTTCTAAAGTTGAAGCTGGTTTCTTTCTGAAAAAGCATGTAGGGGAAAAAAACAGTCTTTTCTAGCTTTCAAATTCTGATGTGAAATTTAAGTTACATTTTTGAAAGAAGAGATGATGAGAGACAGACAAACACGGGTGGTGCTAAGCAGAGTCTCAGAGAAACAGCTGAATCAAACCAAGAACATTGCAGTGATTGAAAACAAAATTCCATTTGCAGAAATGGACAAGCTGGGAACTGGTGAGTGCATGGTGATCCTGTTCGTATGAACACAGTGTATATTATACACTGTGGAGATGATCTCGAACTACAAGTCAAAGCAATCCTTTCTGTGAAGGAGGCCTGAGGACACCCAGAATTTAAACACCAATGGCACACTGAGAAATTCCAATAGCAGTTACAGCTCTGTATCACATCTCAGAGAAATTGTATTTATCTTCATATCACCAAGACAAAAGACCAAGTAACCAACAACTTAACAGTTGCATGCTGTTTTCTGTTTTAAGTGCTTTATTTCAGAAGAACACTAACAAGTTATTTAGAATGCCATGTATTGTCCAAAAGAATCTTCAAATGTAAAGTTCCCGTATACACTAACACCCTCCATGCAATTTAAAATACTATATGATTTATCAAACTTCAATATAGCCAACACCTTCAGTAATCCTACTATGAGAGCATGCGCTTATCTTCCAACAATCAGGTAAATTTGTAGTTTAAAGAAATTTTATCACCAAAGGTCACCTTGAACTACAAAAAGGGGGGTGCAATTTGACCCGTATCTGAATGAAACTATAAGTAAATTGTAAACTATAAGAAAAGTGGCCATGCAGCCAAACACAGAGCTGCTGTGAAGTTCAGACTACTGTCAGGTGCCACCGAGACTATACAAAGGTTGTAAGCAATCAAACAGATAGGAGTAAGCTTGAAACAATTGAGTTAAATTGAATCATTATCTTAAAAGCAGCATTCTCCTCCTCGGACAAAGTAGAAGGAACTATCAAAAAGCAATCCTCAAAGCACCTCCGTTTTTGCATGTCAAAAAGAAAGAATTATGCTGCAACAAATATATAAATAACAGTATGTTCCGTGTTCAGCCAGTAACAAAGAAACTCCTCAGAGCAGTAAAACAAAGTCCTGTCAAATCCCCATTTCTTACAAAATAGCAGGAAGATCTTTCCACAATGGTAGAAACTGTATTTATAGCAACAGAGTGAAGGGTTGAGATAAAAGCGGAAAGAATTAAATTCAAAGCCCCAGCTCGACATGGGTTATGGTTTTGATTTTTATTCTTATTGTGGTCTGCAAATATTAAGACAGAAAACACTTCCATTTGATTGTGGGATCCCCTGAGACTCTACAACCTCAGAAGAGCACAGGGAACAGATGAAAACGCATCTGGCTTGAGAGCAGACTCCATATTAAAAGGCAATGCGCAAAGTAACAACTACAACTGCAGAAGGCCTTGGGGGAGGGGAGGGGGAGGGGAGGAGGGGAGGAGGCTAAAGGCTGAAATTCTGCAACTGATGCTGGGCAGGCAGAGAATGGGAAACAAGAAGTGTGGGGGTGGGAGGGGGAATGTCTTTACTGTCTTAAGATGGCAGCCTGTTTATAACTACTGCATTCCTGAAAAATAGAAGGCAGCAAATTATGACCCCATTCCTTCCTTCCAAAGCTAAGCAAGCCCACCACACACAAGCATGACACGCCTGGAGGAAATCCTACAGCTGGCCAGTATATCTCTATCTAAGACAGAATCCCTGGGGCTGTCACTCAAGAGTTACAGAGCTGGAGCACAGCACACTTTTCTCACAAAGAAAGCAGTCCAAAAATTCTGTTGTCAACTAGAAATTCTTTCTCACTGCAGAAAGAGGGCTTCATCTTGCACATGTTTTTGTTTCTAATGGAAGCAAAACTACATTTAAAACACAAAGCTTTGGGGCCCGTTTAAAATAACCTTACATTGCATTTTCTTCCCCCTTGAGTCTTCTCTGATAAAGAACACACAAATACTCCAGTAGATTGTATGTACACAAGGCACAAACTGGAAGACTTTCCATAAAGTTCATCAGAGTATTTCATCTTTAGTTCACTCACTGTGAAGAACCACAAACCCTTGTTTCATTTCATTCTTAATCTTTCCTTTACAAATTAGATAACTGGTTTAACATTAGATGGAGAAACGGCTCAAAGTACCAAATAACAGTAAAATCAGCAGGAGTGTTGTAAAATATTGAATGACTGTGTCTATCTCTCAAATAATTAAAACCTGCCTGTTTTCCCCTTGAGTGTAAAGTAATACTTGCAAGTATTAAAACTAAAGATGCTTTACTTTTGTAAGTATGGAAGACAGCGTAAGTCTACATGCACTCAGGCAATCACAGAGAGAGGACATGACCAAATGGATCCTCATTCTCCCCTTTACTCACTTAGGTAAGTTATGAATTACCATAATTCACTTTTACAAATCACAAATTTCCAAAAATGATATTTCCAGGATAATTACTTGCTATTTTATTCAGGATTTTATTTCAACTGTCACATTTTGAGCACAGAAACATTTGTACAACTACCAGGGGAAAAATAACTTGAACCAAATTGAAAAATTACCATAACTACTAGTTCAATATGTCTGGTTAAAATAGAGACATCTGGTCTATCATTAAATCTTTTGTGCTGATGACTTCTAATGTGTCTTTGCCCGTTAATAAACTTTGCAAAAAGAAAAAGGAAAGGACAAGAAGAAGCCAACTCTCAAAAACAAAAGAAAGAAAAGAAAATCTCAGTCTATGAAATCTATTACAAGATGTATCAATATCTCTGTACCATTCAGTCAAATGAAGCATAGTTCGTCTGAGAATTCTGCAGAGACTGCTGGAATACAAATGTCTGGTTTTGAATTCCATCAGAATAATGATATCTATTAAATAATTCTCTGCAGGCATGGCTAATTCATGAATCGTTATTTTTAAATATTTATAAATCAACTCATTGTGCGGTTGTTTAAAACGTATACACTGAAACTCTATAATAGCCCTTGATTGCTACTCCAAGGAGCCCGAATAATGCGTTTTCAGAAGCCTTGCCCACCCCCACACAATTCTGAATTAATGGCCAAGCAAACAATAAGTAATGCACTTGCAAGCTAGGCAAAAAAATCCCAGTGATAAGTCAAACTGGCATCTACTTAACACTCGCCGCTTGCTGTTCCTCACATACTCCACCACAACTAAGTTTTCTTACCCAGGCAGTTCATTAAAGAGTGGCTATCACCTGCCCATTCAGCCACAGAGAGTGATTTCGTGATTAACACAGTCACAGATAAGGGCAGAAATGATAAGATACACCAAGGCCAAATTAAGAGATGAAGAAATAAAAGAGTCTGGCCACTCCCGCTCCCAATGACCAGATTGCAATTAAAAGGGACTTTTGTCACTTCTTGGCTGGGCAATAGGGCCAATTATCTAAAACCCTTTGCTTGAATCCACAGACACACCAGCAAGGCCCTTCAAGGAAACTCAGATAATTACTTTTGACAAATGTTCTCCTTGAGCTTAAGAGTTACTCAAAAGCTTTTTAAAATGACTACAATTATGCTAAACAATCTTTAACAAAGTCAACCCAATAACCAGCTTTGGGTCTCCACACCCCACCTCCCCCTCAATCCTAAGGCATGAAAACTGCTTTCTTTTGGCCAATTTATAACAGATAGCAAGTTGGTGAATAAATATTTAATTTATGCAGTCAAAGCTCTAAAAGACTGAGCTTCGAAGGCAATGCCTTTCATTCCCGTGAGACTCGCTGTACAAAATATCCTTTTACACACACACACACACACACACACACACACGTTTACAGCTGTCCTTTAAATGATGGGGGAAAGGATGGGGGGAAAAAGAGAATCCCCACGCATACACACACATATAAACACACACAAACATATACATACACATTCACCTAATCCAGGACGCCGACGCCCCTCTGCCAAGCAGCATTTCTATAGAGACATTCTTACCATAATTAAAACCTAAGCTCTGAAACGTTAAAGAAAAAGAATACCAGGCCAGTAGAGCTGCCCAGCAAGCCAGCGGTGGAACACACGTAACTGCAGACTTCTAATCTCCCAGGACAAATGTCACTGAACCAACTTCACCGAACACACACACACATACACACACACACACACACACACACACACACACACACGAATTGCACACACGTGCAGAGAACGTAAGGCACAGACACCATGGTAGAGCACAGTACCTACAAACAGCGAGAACCTGGTCCACACAAAACATGCTCGCACAGTGTCCTCACGGAATGCACACGACACGGCACACAGACACAGCGCCCTAGCCCACATGCACACGCCTTCCAAGTCGGAGTCGGATACACGGTGCATGCACATGTGGAAGATCTGAACTCACAAACGCGGGACACACACACAGACACCCGAACTGTTCCCGGAGTTATTGATGAAATTCCAGGGGGTGGAGGGCAGGGAAGGGAGTGGTAATTGCCACACAAAGGTCTCGGGAGCGGCAGAGAGGGAAGTGCCCCGAGCTAAACGTGGAGAGATTCACCGGTTCGCGGGAGGCACCGCGGGACTCTCAGCGCCAAGTCCCGTGAAGAAGTGTCCCGGGCGGTCCCGGGTGCGCAGGGCGCGGGGTCCCAGAGCTAATCCTGCGCCCCTCGGCGCGCGCACGCACACCGGGACCCCGGCGAGCCCACTCCCGCGGAATAACAAAGAGCCGGAGCCGGGGAGCGGGGGAGCGGGCGGCGGCTCCGGGCGAGGGCCGAGGCGGCGCGGGGCGCGGGGCGGGGCGGGACGTACCAGGCGGGCAGCCTCGGCCCAGGTGCGGTCCTTCTTCTTCCTCTTGTCTTTCATGTTTGCATCTCATTGATGGTGCTGAGGATGACGTGGGGGGGGATTCCGCGGGTGCTCGGGGTGCGGGCGCCGAGACAATGACCCAGTGACCCGGTGACCCGCACTCGCGCGGCGGGGGGAGGCGCGGGCGGCGGCGGGAGGGACGGAGCGCGGCGGGTGGGGGTGGGGGCGCGCGGAGGCGGCGCGCGGGGCCGGGCGGGGGTGGCGGGACGAGGCGGGGGCGGGGCCGGGGGCGGGGGCGGCGCGGGCCGAGCTGGCTCGTGCGGGGCTCGCGCTGCGCGGCGGCCGCGGTGACAGCTCGGGGGATGCTCCGCTCGGCCCCGCGAACAACAATACACTCTGACGTCACGGGGAATGGCGCCGCGCTCACACTCGCGCTCACACCGGCCTCGCGCGCGCACCCCGCGCACAGTCGCCGCGCGCCCCCTCCTCCGGCCACGCCCTGAAGCCCCGGCCGGACCCTTTTCCTCCCCTATCCTGCCCAGAGCAGTTGGTCGGACAGGCTTGGGGCAGGCCGACCCACTCTAGTCTACCCTGTCCCATCAGGGCCAAAAACCAGCAACCGTGGTGGCTTTGGGAAGTTGGGGGGCTCTGCGCTCCGCAACTGGGCGCCGGGTCCTGAGCACGCGCGCGTGCGCGTCCAACTCTCTCTCTCTCTCTCTCTCTCTCTCTCTCTCTCTCCTCTCTCTCTCTCTCTCTCTCTCTCTCTCTCTCCTCTCTCTCTCTCTCTCTCTCTCTCTCTCTCTCTCTCTCTCTCTCTTTCCCTCTCTCCCTCTCTCCCTCTCTCTCCCTCTCTCCCCCCCTCTCTCCTTTCCTCTCTCCCCTCCTCTCTCCCTCTCCCTCCTCTTCTCTTCTCTCTTCTCTTCTCTTCTCTTCTCTTCTCTTCTCTTCTCTTCTCTTCTCTTCTCTTCTCTTCTCTTCTACCTCTCTCTCTCTCACCCCCCATCTCTGAGCTCCTCTACCCCTGCCTCTGCTCGGAAGGGTGGATTCCCAGAGCCTTTCAGAACAGAATCGGCCTCCTCTGGCACAGAACTAATATTGAACAAGCAACTTGATACTGCGCGGAGCCACCTAAGCGGTCTAAAACAATGCAAGTCCAAGAGGTTTCCACGAGTCATGTCTCACTACGCCTGCAGTATATATAGCAATAATGATCTAAATACCCTGTAGTAAGCTTTGCTAGCTTCTAAGGTGGTGCCTGTGTCAACGGTCAGACCGTTAGCGTTTGGGTATTTTCAAAATTACATTTGATTTTCAGGTTCTGGATGTATGAAGAGTGGGGGATATTCCTATCAGTGAACTACTAAAAAAATGTGCTAAGACTTCAAAGTTTTATGGTAACCTTTTAAAACTTATGCCACTGACGAGCTGTTTAGGCTGATAAAGTTTGTGTTAATTAGAGAAAGAAAAGATGCCTGAACTCCTTATTAATCGTATATTTGTCTTGAGTAGGTAAAGACAAAAGGTCACACCTACCAGGTTATTTATCTGAGGTTATTTCCTGAATGTAATGGTATGTAAATTCAATGATGTGGGTTCCTTCCTGGTCATCTGGTCCTTAGCAAAGCACTTAAACACACTTTTCTCTCTACTATATAACACAAGAAAACCAAGAACACCAGGAAGGCTGTCAACTCTTTGTGAACTGGGTTTAAGGAACACAAGATTTTGGTCCTAATTTTACTTTGTGCTATTCTGCACTATTGTGATTACAAGTAATTCTTGTCTGAAGAGTGAACACTCAAGTCTAGAAAGAACACAGTTCCTTGAGAATGAGATCAGCCAGTGTGATCTGCTCAGAGGCCCCGCAGGTGCCTAACATAAGTGGTTGATGACCAATAATTAAGCCGAGAAAGTTAATTCTTCTAAAATATTTGTTTTATTAATTTATTTGAATAGCAAAAATGCTATGCATCAGCTTAAAGGAATATCCAAAGATATTCTCTCTTAGTTTGTTTAAAAATCAGATTTAAAGAACACACTGATACTATCCCCTGGGAAAAACTTTACACTTGCGATTTGCATAATTCTAACCAGGTGTGTCACAGTTTTTATCTTAACATCTCAAATATATTACATTTCTTCTTTTTTTTTCCGAGGCTTGTTCACATCTGCCTTTATTCCAAAGAATTATCTTTATGAGTGCAGTAATTGACACGCTGAGGTTTTTGTTTTTTTTTAATTGTAATGGTTTTTCTTCTGCACAGAAATAACTTTTAAGCAAGCAGATCATAGCATGGAATTTGTTATTTTTCTGTAACATAGCACTTCATAAGAAGTTTGAGAGCCCATTATAAGACAACCTACATTGTGTATTATGTTGATTTAATATTAAGAGACTATGTGTCACCCCACTTAAAGCAGATTTAAATTGATGTTCAAAAAGCTATCAGTTTTGCATGCCTTTGATGACAACTAAGTGTGAACAACCACAATTCAGAGCTGACTCTTGCACACCATTTCTCTTTGGGATTCTGTGGTTTAATCACACAGACCAGGTAAATCTACTTAAAGACTGGCGAATATCTATGCCAACCTAATATACTTCAGAGGTAGGCCAAAAGAAAGGCCATCACTTCAGAGAGGTCACTGATTTAGTCCTTTATTCTGTATTTTAGCCTGTTCAGTCATTGGCTTTTCTTAGGTGCGTTTATTTTCCCAATCTATGAGTACAGTAGGGAAGAGGAAAGATTATATGTGAATCAAATATAAACCTTTTATTAGTAAATAATATGAATACAGTTTTTAAAATAAGTGTATGTGTGTCTGTTTGAGGGTGTGAAACATGAAGGTCAGCAGAGGTCATATCTTCTGTAGCTGGAGGGACAGGAAGTGGTGAGGCTTCTGCCTGGGCTGGGGAGGCTGGGAACCAAACTCGGTCCTCTGAAGAAGCCACGGTAGCTCAGAATTAACTACTGAACCGTCTCTCTAGCTCCTCTCTGGATAGCTTTCAAAATGCAATGTGATAAGATTCCCCAGACATATGCAAGTAAAATTAATTGAAAAATAGGAAAAGAATTCTACACTGGAGAAATTAGGAGAACCTTTAATAAAAGGGGGTCATTAGATAGAAGTGGGATTTGCAACAGGTAAGGATATTTACTTTTGCAAGAAGGAAATTAACAAGCTACAACAACAACAAAAACCTTTTTCCAAGCAAGAGTAGGAAATGTCAGTAAGGACAGTAAACACCTAGGAGAATGTTTAAGCAGACAGATGACAGCTACCAAGAGCACTAATACGCCAAACTTATATCAGCTCATATGTTTTCTCAAGGGCCTTCTTTTGAGGAATAATCACTCAAATCCAGGGCCTAGAAGGGCCTGCCTATAAGTGGACCCCTTCTAATTTCCCATCCCTATAGAACAACGATTGTCCTTGTTCCAGGGCTGGTCAGTCTGCAGCAGTAGCTGTATGCCCTCCCATTCTCCAGTTCCGGTATTGATATTGGTTCTACAGCCGTATCCCTCCATACATGTCCCCCCTTTCCTATTTGTATGGATGTTTCATATGTCATCGTAAAAACTTCACAAGATGGGGGCTCAGCCATTAGCACTCGCTGCCCTTGTAGAGCACCACAGTGAATTTGCATCCCAACACCCAAGTCAAAACGCATACAATTCCCTGTTACTCTAGCTCTTAGGAATTTCCCATTTCCTGTCTGGCCTCTGTGGGTACCAAAGACATGGCATACATAAACTCTCATAGACACACACATACATTTAAGTAAAAATATTGCAACACATTTAACAGTGATTGCTCAGTGAGTATTAAAGAAGTTATAATAACTCTTTATTTACTTACAGGAATGTAAAGATGATAGTATACTGGGGAAAATGGCAAAAGGTCACAGGAGAGGTCAACATCAAACAAAAAGATAAACTTAAAAACGTGGGGCCAGAAGTGGAGCTACATGCCGTGCCTGGCCTCTTGGGAAATTCGAGGCTTGAGAAGACTTTGCCAAAAGATTCTGGGTTTCTGGAGGGAAAGAGTAGAACTGTGTGGTATTTGAAGCCCATGTATAAGCAGTTACAGACTCTGTCATTGGAGTCTCACAGGAGACAGGCTAGAAGGAATGGAGACACTATTATTCCACACACATAAGCATGTGTACCTCCCCCCAACACAAATACACACAAAAACACAAAAAACACTCATACACTCACACACACATACACACACACACACACACAGACACACATACACACACACACACACACACACACACACAGAGGAACAGTAAGTAGGTACATCAGAGACAGTGGGAAGGGGTGGGAGTCAATACACAGGAAAGCCAGGGCTGAGTCACCTTTACCATCAAGTAGCTGCCAGGCAGTGGTGGTGCACTCCTGTAATCCCAGCACTTAGGAAGCAGAGGCAGGTGGATTTCTGAGTTCGAGGCCAGCCTAATCTACAGAGTGAGTTCCAGGACAGCCAGGGCTACACAGAGAAACCCTGCCTTGGAAAAACAAAAACAAAAACAAAATTGTGTACAACCAAGTAACTTCTATTTTGTCTCACAAAAATGCACAAGGTGGGGACTTCTGGATCCTAGAATAAGGGTTTTTAATGACTCTGTTTTCCTAAGTACCATTTGCTAATCACAATCCAATGCATTGGAGAGCCCATACACGTGATCTCCCTCTTTCCCTTCCGTGTCGTGTCTATAGCTCTGCCCACTGCAGCTCCAACCTGAAGCAAACTGATTGTCCTAAGGCATAACAACTATTTCCTGGATTAAAATGTTGGAAATTTGCTAAAATCATTCCTTTCATTCTGAATGCAATAAAAGCTCCAGTGAATATAGATTTATTTCAAAGTTTTTCCCCCCCTTAACAAGAATTTTATCGCTTCCAGGTCTCACTCATGTGTAATATAAAAGGTGTAATATAGAACCAAATACAATATTCATTAATTATCTGTACTCAGATATTGAAGACTGAACGTCCCTGAAGACTAATGAACTTCAACTTATATATAATATTTGAATACTAGGTCTCCTGTGTAGTATTTCAACAAATTTCTATGTCTCTTGCTGTATCAATTTTAAGCCAGGTTAAAATTAAACTACAAATCGAAGTATCAGATACACTTTGGAAACAAAGTGATAATACTGCATATCACACATTGATTTTGACTAGATTTGAGATAGTGTTTTCGAAGGAAATGAGTGGATTAATTGAATTTTTTTACTTTATTAGTTTAATAATTTGTTGAAATTATTTATTTTTATGTATCTGTGACAGTTTAGCAATTTAGGATTGCAGATACTCTTGAGTCTTTCTCCGCTTTAGGTGGCAATGAAGCAAAGAACAATAGAGGTTTTTCTTTTCTGCAAAACTTTTCTTTAGTTGATTTCATCTTCATCCTTAACCTGTGCCATTTTCAGTTTTTAACTAATTAGGGGCGTGTGAGACTTGTTTTTAATTCTCTAGTCAGGTTTCACTGTCAGCCCTCACTCCACTAATTATAGGGACATTTTCATGATAGCTCCAGAGCCTTAGCACCACAGCATTCTTTAAAAGGAAGAGAATTGGGGAAACAGAAGCTAGACTACGGTCAGGTCAGAGCTTTCTTCAATTGCTCTTTCTTTCTCTCTCTGTCTCCCTTTTTCCTGTTTTTATCTTTCTACTTCCGTAGGGCAATAACAAACCCAGCTTCTGAGTAGGGCCCTTCATTCAAGAATTTACCTTCCCCCTTTAAACCCTTAATTAGGCATAGAGAACACAGTGTGATTTATGGCCTGGTGTTTAACAGGCTCACACTTAATCCATTACACAAAAGAGTTACACATACTCCCTAACAGCGGCACTCATTAGTTTATACAAAATGAAAAAAAAAAAAAGAAAGAAAATGAGAAAAAAAGAACCACTTAGAAAATGTAAATAAAGCTCTGCCTGATAGTATCTTTTTATGCATATGCTGTGTGATTCGAGTTTCAACTGTGCAATCTAACAGAGCTTTTTGCTTATTTTCAAAGTGACAAATTTCTCTAGGTAAACTCTAATTCAATCCCACTTTTACTGGCTAAGAAGGAAAATCACATGCTTCTAACTTCGTCTTTGTGTGAAAAGAACATTCTGAGTTCAGAGAGAAGACTAGGATTCTGATTCACCCTTAAATCTCAGATGCTACACATAGATTGATGACATGTTGGCCATGGCCTGCTTCACTCTGCACTGAACCAATGCGCAGTTTTTGTGATTGAGACTTCACAAAAGAGAACTTCAGAGGAATCACCAACAAGGAATTCATTCCAATAATTTCCCCACTGTCTGCTATTTTAAGTTGTACAGTAACTTCCTCCTTATTGTATCCATAGCATTGAGAGCTCAAAGGGCAATATAAAGCTATTTTGCTACATTTACAAGGATGGATTGAAAGGACAGAAGATACAAGTCCTTTTGTAAGAGAAGAATTCTTATTGCTTTCCCATTGAGTTTTATTGCAGGGGACAGGGCACTGATCATCTTAGCCAACACACTTCCTGTAACCATGGAGTGTTCTGATTGATTACCTACATAGTGTGGATGACTAGAAGATCTCTTAGGAGCCCATTGTGGCCTGGAAATGCCATCCAGTCCTGCACCCATGCATGTGATGGGAGAAGAGAAGTTAGACCATGCAGGAACTGCCAATCTAGTGAGGACTACCCAGAAATGAGGAAAGGCAGCAGGGCTGCATTTCAGAAGGAGATGGGAGGAGAGAGAGAGAGAGAGAGAGAGAGAGAGAGAGAGAGAGAGAGAGAGAGAGGAAGGGGAGAGGGAGGGGGAGGGAGACACACAGAGAGAGAGGGGGGAAGGGGAGAGGGAGGGGGAGAGGGAGAGAGTTAGAGAGAGGGGAAGAGAGAGGGAGGGAGGAGGGGGAGAGAGAGAGTTAAAGAGAGGGGGACAGGGAAAGAGAGGGGGAGAGGGAGAGAGAGAGTTAGAGAGAGAGAGTTAGAGAGAGGGGAAGAGAGAGGGAGAGAGAGATTTAGAGAGAGAGGGAGAGGGAGGGGAAGAGGGAGAGGGAGAGAGTTAGAGAGAAGGGGAGGGGGAGAAGGAAAGAGGGAGGGGGAGAGAGAGTTATTAGAGAGAGGGGGAGGGGGAAAGGGAGAGATCCTTGCTGTGTTCAGTCCCTCAGGATTTTCATTTATCAGCACCCCCCCTCCTTCCCCAGGGCTAGAGTTGATGGTGCAGCAAAGCATATTTATTTTTCGGTGAGATGACAGAAATACAGAAAAGGATATTGCTCACCTACTTCTGGCTTTCCACAACTCTGTCACACTTACAAAAGATGTCCCTAAGGAAACTGATCAAAGCTATTTATGACATTCAAATGTCAAAATAATGAGGCGTTCCTTTTAACAATACCTGGTAAGAATATTCTGGTAAGAATTTTTATCAATGCACATTTTTTTTAGCAAAAAATTATTTTCTTGAGAGACTCTCCCATTTTTAACCCAAAAGGTGATCAATACTGTAGAACACCCAAATGTTAATCACAGCAATTCTGTCTAGCCGGCATTCATCTGTTTCCATTTTATAAGAGTGGCTCTCCCTGCTTTGCCTTTGGGACTGGTTTTCTACGTCTCTATGCAGCAAAGGAAAAATTGTTTAATCTTTTACTTTAATTTCTCTTCTTTTGGGATATATAAATGCTACAACATGAGAAAGGCTCAAGTTCAAGTGGTGAGTTGCCAATTTTATGTACAGCAATAACAATCATTCAAAAGAATATTTCTATCACCTAGAACTTACTCCCTGCTGTTTCCAGTCACTGCCTGGACTCTGCAGCAAGAAACACTTTGAGACTGATTTTAACTTGCTCTTAGACTCTTGATATTTTCCTGCCAAGTCATGTGTCTATACATGTTTTTCATGGCATCTACCGCACCTAATCAAGTTATAAAGGTGTATGTATTCAGCTTTCTGTTACAATTAAGGATTGAGGCATTTGCCAAGAAATTCTTATATATCCCAAGGTCAATAACATGGCTAACTGGAAGACCTCTTGAGAGCCAAGGTCAATTATCCTTCTGGTGTAGGGGCCATACTTTTGTCTGTGGTAGAAACATAATTAATTTTTGTGACTAGGATGAGAAATAACCTTTTATGTAATGTATTATTTCTTTTATTTATTGAATTTCTTTAGCACTTATCTCAACAAAGAAAGGATCTATTTCTGGCCTCTTTAAATTTTATTCTATTTGCCTGTTTGATTTATGTTACATGTACTAGTGAAAAACTATCATAATTGCTGAAGCTTTGCAGAGAGGTTGAAATAAAATACATAAATTTTGAGGCTCACTTGCTTTTGTGTGAGTTTTATAGCTGATCACACATTAAAGATTTAGCCATTTTTGGTATGGATAGACATGAATTTAAAGGCCAGTTTAGAAAAAATAGCCCATTAGTCAAGTAAAGTCAATATATTAATGAAGTTAAAATCATTTGAGGAACTCAAATGGAGAATACTAAAACTGGTATATTGTAAAGTTGAATTATTAATTTCAAGTTATGTTTTAGAATAATTTTAATGTAGAACTCTGGGACAAGATTTATATTTATTCTCAAGTCTTGAGTATTGCTATAATCTAAAATGTTACTTCAATTTTCATTTTGATTTATTTACTAATGTTGTATAGTATTAATAGATTTTAAAAGAATAATCTTTTGTATTATAACTTTGCCAAATTAAATTGTTGCTGTCATATATTATTTGCAATAACTTAATTAAAAGCATTGTGTTTTATTTCTTTTCTGAATACATTTTATTTATTTTTCTTGCTTTATTACACTAGCTAACATTTTTTAAGAAAAACATGAATTCATATGAAGGAAAACCACATCCAAATATCTATCCTCTGGAGTGAAGAAATAAGTGTTTTATTTAAGTGTTGTGTTAGCTATGTGGTGAAGTTGCTTTCTGTCAGACTGAGGAAACTTTTCTTTTTACTAGGAAAGCTCTTACTTCTCTTCGCAGCATGAAGGTGTTAAATTTTATTAAAAGCATTTCTCCAAGTGATAAGCTTTTTCCTAATCTGTAAACATAATATGCAGGCTACTGTTAAACCATGTTTTCAATAATACAATTCATCATATTTAATGTAAAGATACTTTGAGGAGTTGCTGGATTCTGCCTTTGCTATTTTGTTGCTGTAAACTTCATCTAAGTAAAGTTACAATTGTGTGCATAAAGGCTTTTGGCAACAAATTAATTTGCTTATATAAAAGGCTGTCAGTGTTCTCCTCTGATCTTTATTTCATTAAAGCTTTGTACATTTTATTGGTAGTGGGGGATTTAAACAATTTGATTATGGCAAATTAAGATACTGTAATTATTATATATGTAAATGTATGATGTTATTAAACTATAAATTCTATCTAGAGTTATAATCCTTTGACTAACCTCCAAAGTAGTTCCCTCAGGCTATTTGAAGTCAAAACACATTCCCATCACCTGGGCACAGGACCACGTATGTATAGTCTGTCACATATGAATTCATTCATTTAAAACAATATATTGATATATCTTTCATTTATTCATGTTATTGTAGGCATTGGTAGTTTGTTTCTTTTTATTCACAAGTAGTATTCTATCTATAATTATACATTTTGTCTATACCACACCAGACAATGTATCTACTTTCAGATGATTATAAATAGTACTGAGAACATTTGTGCACAAATATTTAGGTGGACATATGTTTTCATTTTCCTTGGTAAATACCCACAAGTGAAGTTCCTGTTTCATATTGTGTATGTTTAAGTTTTCAAACTGGTGACTCTCATTTAAATATGTTTCCAAACTGGTACCTTATGCTTCAGTAAAATTTATGTTTAAAACATTTAACATTTACCTAACTTTTATTATAATTTATTATTTTATCATCGAGTTTTAAGAATTCTTCATATACTTTGAACATAGGCTCTTCATCAAATATCTGATTTAAAGATATTTTCTCTTTGTGATTTATCTTTAATTTGCTGACAGTAGCTTTGCAAGGGAAAGATCATTTTTATGTTCAAAAAATCTGACTGCCTCCTTGCTCTTTGTTAAATTGCTTACAGTATCATATCTAAGAAAACAGTCTTATTTAAGACCAATGTTTCACCTATGTTTCTTTCTGGAAGTCTTAGTGTATGTGTTTTGAGCTATTGTATGGAGTTTATGCATGGTGTGAGGTTAAGAGTCCCAGTTTGCTATTCTGTACATGTGAAGATTCATTTCTCTAAAATCCTTTGTTTAAATAATTTTCCATTACAGAAATTTCTTGACACATTTGTCTAAAATTGAACAAAAACTCAATTCTTTTTGTAAGCCATTTCCTCAGTTTCATTGACCATGCGCTTATTCTAATGTTAATCACATACTCTAATGTGATTAAATGTTAATCACGTTACTACTTGCTCATATTAATTTTTATCGTGATCTATTTATGTTTGCTTTCTTCCAGTTGTGGCTAAGCATTTGATAATTGAACCACAGCAACAGTCACTTATTAACCGTTTCAGACTATGTAGCCACTACCTACTACAAAATTTCTCTCCTTAATTGACAGACAGCAGCAGTAATCAGTGGTTACAAACACAAATGTTTAGAAGACAATTTGACAGGCATATGCTTTCTAGAAAATTATATTAACAAGAAACCCCTACATTCTGGGTAATATCCAGGATCAGTTTTAACCCCCACCCATGGCTCCCCGTGGTTTACAGTACCAAATATGAATTGCTTTCTATGGAACCTTAAAACCTAGTGGTTGCACCTTTAACAGTCATGCCACTGTTGTAGCAGCAGGCACACTTTGCCTCACATGTTGGTAGTATTGCACACAGTAACCATAACCAATACTATTGTTGCCAATTCTCTGCAACCAGCCTGTCTTCTGGCACATAAAAAGAAGCTAGTGGTTCAGTTTTCAACACTGTCCCAGCTCATTCTCAGCTTCATTTTTCAACCACAGCATGTTCTATCTATCAACAGGTCTTGCCATTGAAGTCAGGCATTGAAGAAATAGCATTGACAGTAGCCCTTATTTGTGTGACAAGAATCTGTCTGGCCCATAACTTACTGGGAGGTGACCCAACTGTATCAATGATTTTCACCTGAAAAATCTTAAGTCTTCTGTATATAATTTTTCCTACCCAGGCAATGGGTTACTCATTTCATTCAAACTCTTCCAACTATTGCCCATAATGTTCTTTTGGGTGCTTTGCAGAATCTACAAGACTCAAAGATTAATATTAATGAAGCCTTTGTAGAGAGAGTTGTCTAGATATACGAAAGTCTACTTTCACTGATTCTATGAAAGTACTAATTGATCTTAGAACTCAGTGTCCAGAGGTTCATTATAGCACACTATTTGGCTTGTCAATATTTTTTTAAGTTAGCAAGGGCTAGACTGCTTAAAAAGTTTCTATTGCTTATATCAGTTATTTTTCAAAAGAACAGTAATATGGAGAATAGACTTAATTCTTATAGTCTAATGTGTCTATAGTCATCAATAAACCAATCATTTTCCGCAAGCCATCTGCTCTCTCCATCTTAGAATGCTTGCACGGGGCTTCTATGTATTGTTTTTACTGCCTCTGTTATATGTGTGCAGCTATCTTGCAGTTCTCAGCCCAAGATGGGACCCACAAGGAGCAGTGCCATGCCATGCCCTAACTGCCAAGGAAGCGGGCTCCTGCTTCGACAGGCACTGGGCCCTTTCTGTGGCTATTACCTATATATATTGGCATTACAAATGACCTATGAAAAGACTGCAGACTGAGTGAACAATCTTATCCCTAGTACATGTTCTTAAAGAAAGAAAAGTCTATGCAGTATGCTCTAGTTCAGTGGTTCGCAACCTTCCTAATGCTGCAGTCTTTTAATACAGTTTCTCATGTTATAGTAACCCCAAACGTAAAATGATTTTGTTGCTAGATCATAACTGCAATTTTGCTGTAATAAATAGTAATATAAATATCTGATATGCAGGATATCCCATATGCAAATCTAAAGGGGTCGTGACCCGGAAGTTGAGAACCACTGTTCTGGATGGAACTATTCACATCAAAGACAAACTCAGCTTTTCCATCTGGTAGTGCTGATCCTTGCTTCTATCACCTATTTGGAAAACCACAGCATTTTGCTTATCAGTTCTTTTCATGGGGACTCAAGCTTTTGTTGTTGTTGTTGTTGCTGTTGTTGTTGAGTCTTTATCTGGTTTGTGTGGTTTATCTGGTTTGATTTTGGCTTTGTAGAAGATTTTATGAGTGTTCTGTCTGTTTCAATTTGTTTTGATTAGTTGAAGAAAATCTAGCTATTGTTCTTTGACAGTCTGATAGAATTCTGCTGTGAATCCATTTAGTCCTGAACTTTGTTTTAGGTGGAAGGTTTTTTATTAATATTTCAATCTCATTTATTACCTGTCTGTTTATAATGGTGACTTCTTGGTTTAATTTTGGAGGTTTGGCTGAATCTAGAAATTTACCAATTTCTTTTAGGTTTTCTAAAGCTTAATGGAGTACAGGATATAAAAAAATGTATTCCTTTATAATAGTCAAGAATTTGTCTGGTGCCTGTTGAAATGTTTTCCTGTTAATTTCCAACTCTGTTATTTTTCATCCTCTCTCTCTTCTGGTTAGTTAGGACAAGGGTCTGCCAACTATGTTTATCTTCTCAAAGAACCTTCTCAGAGTTGTTGGTTCTTTGTATTGTTTTCTTTTTTGTTTCTTTGTTTGATTACTGCTATGGTTTTTATTATTTCTTGCCATACACTGGTTTTGGATTGGTTTGTTCTTATTTTGCCAACCTCTTGAGTTGCATTATTAAGTCATTTATTAGTGTTCTTCCCGATTCTTTAGACACATGCTTAGAGCTATAATTTTCCTTGGAAGACTGACTTCAATGCGTTCTAGGGGTCTTTCTGTGTGGTATTTTCATATTCATTTAGTTATTCAGTTCCAGGGTATTTCTTTATTTATCTACCTACCTATTTTCCTATCTATCTATCTATCTATCTATCTATCTATCTATCTATCATCTATCTATCTGTCTATCTATTCTTTGACCCAATCAACATTCAGTAATGTGTTGTTTAATCTCCATGAGGAGGTTTTGCTTTCAATGTTAAGGTTTCTTGCACTGTGCTCACGAAGGATATTAGGTGTGATTGTAATATAATCTTTTTTATTCTGTAAAGACTTGTTTTGTGTCCTAGGATATGGTCTATTTTTAGAAATGCTTCAAAGATGGGTGGTGGTGGTGCATGCCTGTAATCCCAGCACTCTGGGAGGCAGAGGCAGGCAGATTTCTGAGTTTGAGGCCAGCCTGCCAGCCTGGTCTACAGAGTGAGTTTCAGGACAGCCAGAGCTACACAGAGAAACCCTGTCTCGATAAAACCAAATCCAAAAAAAAAAAAAAAAAAGAAATGCTTCTATGTGATGCTGAGAGAAGGTGTATTCTTTGATGTTTGGATAGAATAATTAAATATATGTGCTACATGTACTATGATGTCAGTCATTTACTGTGTTTCTCTAGTCATATTTTTTCCAGATGACCCCTATTTCATAGAATGTGGAGCATTTTAATCATCTACTCTTAGTGGATTAATGTTAATCTGTGTTTTTAAATCCAGTAGAATATTTTTGCTGAAACTAGACATCCCTGAGTTTGCTGTTTATTTACTTAGAATAGTAGTACCTTCTTGTTAGCTCTTTCGGTTATTAGAATGAAGTGTCCTTCATTATTTCTTCAGATAAATTTTAGTTTGAAGTCTACTTTGTCAAGTATTAGGATATTGAAGTCTGCTTGATTCTTGATACCATTTGATTAGAGTACTTTTAGTCATCATTTTATTTTAAGTTAGTGCCAATCTTTAAAGCTCGTATGTATTTCTTGTAAAGCAACAAAATAGATTTTGTTTCATGATCCAGTCAGTCAGATTTTGTCTTTAGATTGGACAATTGAGGCCATTGGTATCTAAGGTTACTGTTGAAATCTCTGTGGTCACTGTGGTCATGGTGGTGTTGATTTTTGGTGATTGTGTTTCCAGTATTATATTGTTTACTTGTTTTATTAATTATAGTTTTGTGTTCCTTCTTACAATCTTTCTACTGTGCTCATTTCTCTCTTCAGCACAAAATAATGCTTTCTGAAATTTCCCTAGGTTTGGTTTGGATATAATTCTTTGTAGGCTGTTTAAGTCCTCAAATTTTTTCTATCTTGTTCAATTATTTCAGAGAGCTTTGCTGAGTATAGTACTTCATATTTACTGTCTCTTTCTTTTAGTTCTTGAGACACATTGCTCCAAGTTCTTCTACCTTTCAAAGTTTCAGTTCAGTTGTGTTTTGGTTTTGTTTTTAATTGTCTTTAATCTATTTTTACAGTCCACTCATTATTCCCCTGTCAGGCTGCCCTTCTCCAGTTTCTCATCCCATTCCTCCTCCCCCTGTATCCAAGAGGATGTCCCCACTCTCACCCCACCCCACCCCACCATGCTTTCTCACTTTCTGGGGCCACAAGTCTCTCTAGGATTAGGTGCCTCTTCTCTCACTGAGGCCATACAAGGAAGTCCTCTGCGTTATTATGTGCCGGGGACCTCTTGTCAGCTACTGTATGCTTCTTGGTTGGTAGCCCAGTGTCTGAGAGATCTCAGGTGGGGGTGGTCTAGGTTAGTTGAGACTGCTGGTCTTCCTATGGGGTTGCTTTCCTCCTCAACTTCTTCCAGCCTTTCCCTAATTCAATCACAGGGGTTCCACACTTCAGTCCATTGGTTGAGTATAAGTGTCTGCATCTGTCTCAGTCAGCTGCTTGTTGGGCCTCTTGGAGGACAGCCATTTCGATAAGCACACCATTGCTTCAGTAGTAATGTCAGGCCTTGGATCCTCCCCTTGAGATGGATCCGAAATTGGTCAATGGACCTCCTTTCCTTAGGCTTTTCTCCATTTTTGTCCTGCAGTTCTTTTAGACAAGAACAATTCTGAGTCAAAGTTTTTGACCATGGGATGGCAACCACATTTCTCCACTTGATGCCCTGTCTTTCCACTGGAAGTGGAATCTACAAGTTCCCTCTCCCTACTGATTGGCATTTCATCTAAGCATCTGAGCATCTTTTGCCTCCCAGTTCTCTGGTATATCTTAGAGGATCACCTCACCTCCTATCTCCCTAGGTTGCCTGTTTCCATTCTTTCTGCTGGCCTTCAGGGCTTCACTCCTGTCCCCCCCTTCCTGATCATGTTCACCTCCCCCCCTCCAACCTGAATACTTCATTACCTCTGTCTCCTGTGATTGCTTTCTTCTCCTTCTCAAGTGGGACTGAAGCATCCTCACTTGGACCTTTCAGCTTGTTAACCTTCTTGAGTTCTTTGGATTGTAACCTGGGTATTCTGTAAATTTTCTGCTAATATCCACTAAGTGAGTACATCTGTCTTACTCAGGGTTTCCATTCCTGCACAAACATCATGACCAAGAAGCAAGTTGGAGAGGAAAGGGTTTATTCAGCTTACACTTCCAATTGCTGTTCATCACCAAAGAAGTCAGGACTGGAACTCAAGCAGGTCAGAAAGCAGGAGCTGATGCAGAGGCTATAGAGGGATGTTACTTACTGGTTTGCTTCAATTAGCTTTCTTATAGAAGCCAGGACTCCCAGCCCAGAGATGGTACCACCCACTAGGTGCCCCCCCCCCCTTGATCACTAATTGAGAAAATGCCTTACAGCTGGATCTCATGAAGTCATTTCCTCGCCTGAAGCTCCTTTCTCTGTGATAACTTCAGCATGTGCCAAGTAAACACACAAAACCAGCCAATACATCATCCCATGCATATCTTTTTTGCGTCTGACATACCTCACTCAGGATGATATTTTCTAATTCCATCCATTTCCTTGCAAAACTCATGATGTCCTCATTCTTTCTAGCTGAGTACTATTTCACTATGTAAATGAAACACAGTACTGGAGTAGGCGTGGCCTTTAGAAGTAGGTGGGGCATGATTAAAGGAACTGTGTCAATGAGGGTGGGATTTGAGGTCCTATGAATCAGCTTTACCCAGGCTGCAAGAGAATCTTCTCCTGGATGCCTTTGGATCAAGGTGTAGAGTTCTAGCTCATCCAGCACCATGTCTGCTTGCATGCTGTCATGCTCCTACCATGATGACAATGAACTAAATTTCTGACACTGTAAGCCTGCCCCAACTGAATCTTTGTCTTTGTAAGAAGTGTTTTGGTCATTGTGTCTCTTCACAGTAATGAGAATCCTAAGACAGAAGTTGACACCAGGAGTGAGGTATTGCAGTGAGAGGCCTGACCATGCTTTTCGTTGGAGGAATGTGAAATTGGGATTGTGGGTGAGAAAAGCAGTGGAATGCTTCAAGTGGGACTTAATGGACCATCCTAGTAGAAGAATGGAAGACAGTGGAGCTGAGGAAGATTTGAAAAATGGCGGTTTCAATTCTTAATCTTGGAACATGAGCCATTGGAGTTCTCTTTAGGAAAGTTCCCCTGTGCCAATAAGTTCTTTTATTGCTAAGAAGTGTTTCAGCTCTACTGTTTTTTTGTCTTTCCATATAAAACTAAGAATTTCTCTTTGCATGTATTTGAAAAATTGTGTTGGCATTTAGATGTGGAATACACTGAATCTGTAGCTTGGGTTGATGGCTATTTGTACTATGTTAATCCTACCAATCCATGAGCATGACAGATTTCTCCATTTTCTGCTGTCTTCTTCAATTTCCTTCTTGAGAGACTTGGAGTTCTTGTCATACCGATATTTCTTTTGTTTGGTTAGAGTCACCCCAGTATATTTCATATTATTTGTGAATATTGTGAAGGGTGTTGTTTTCCTATTTTCTTTCTTAGCCCATTTATCATTTGTATAAAGGAAGGCTACTGATTTGTTTGTGTTAAGTTTTATATCTGGAAACTTTGTTGAAGTTGTTTATCAGTTATAGAAGTCATCAGGTAGAATTTTTGAGGTCACTTATATATACTATCACATCATCTGCAAATAGTGATACCTTGACTTCTTGGCCAATTTGTATCTCCCTGATCTCCTTTTATTATTTTACTGATTTAGCTAGAACTTTGAGTACTATATTGGATAGGCTGAAAGTAGGCATCCTTGTCCTTGATTTTAGTAGGGTTGCTTCAAGTATATCTCCACTTAATTTGATATTGACTGTTGGTTTGCTGTATATTGCTTTTATAATATTTAGCTATTGGCCTTGAATTCCTAATCTCTCCAATAATTTTAACATGAAGGGATGCTGTCTTTTGTCAAATGCTTTATAATCATCTAACAAAATGATCATGTGATTTTTTTCTTGAGTTTGTTTATATAATGGATTATGGTAATGAAGTTTCACATATTGAACTAACTTTGCATGCCTGGGATAAAACTTCCTTAATCATGGTGAATGATGCTTTTGATGTGCTATTGGATTCTGTTTGCTATAATTTTATTGAATAGTTTTGCATCTATGTTCATAAGATAAATTGGTCTGAAGTTGTCTTTCTTTGTTGAGTTTTTGTGAGGTTTAGGTATCAGAGTAATCGTGGCTTCATAGAATTAATTAGGTAGTATTCCTTCTGTTTCTATTTTATGGAATAGTTGGAGGAGTGTTGGTATTAGGTCTTCTTTGAATGTCTGGTAGAATTCTGCACTAAAGACATCTGACTCTGGGCTTTTTTAGGTTGGGGGTGTTTTTTGCTGTTGTTGTTTTTTTTAATTTTATTCGATATATTTTTTTATTTACATTTCAAATGATTACCCCTTTTCTGGTTCCCCACTCCCCTAAAGTCACATAAGCCCCCTTCCCTCCCTCTGTTCTCCCACTCATCCCTTCCCACTTCCCTGTTCTGGTTTTGTTTTATACTGCTACACTGGGTCTTTCCAGAACTAGGGGTCACTCCTCTGTTCTTCTTGTACCTCATTTGAAGTGTGGATTATGTTTTGCATATTCCAGTTTTCCAAGCTAATATCCACTTATTAGTGAGTGCATACCATGATTGATCTTTTGAGACTGGGTTACCTCACTTAGTATGATGTTCTCCAGCTCCATCCATTTGCCTAAGAATTTCATGAATTCATTGTTTCTAATGGCTGAATAGTACTCCATTGTGTAGATATACCACATTTTTTGCATCCATTCTTCTGTTGAGGGATACCTGTGTTCTTTCTAGCTTCTGGCTATTATAAATAGGGCTGCTCTGAACATAGTGGAACATGTATCCTTATTACATGCTGGGGAATCCTCTGGGTATATGCCCAGGAGTGGTATAGCAGGATCTTTCGGAAGTGACATGCCCAGTTTTCTGAGGGACTGCCAGACTGATTTCCAGAGTGGTTGTACTAATTTGCAACCTCACCAGCAGTGGAGGAGTGTTCCTCTTTCTCCACATCCTCACCAACATCTGCTGTCTCCTGAGTTTTTAATCTTAGCCATTCTGACTAGTGTAAGGTGAAATCTCAGGGTTGTTTTGATTTGCATTTCCCTGATGACTAGTGAAGTTGAGCATTTTTTAAGATGTTTCTCCGCCATCCGAAGTTCTTCAGGTGAGAATTCTTTGTTTAACTCTGTACCCCATTTTTTAATAAGGTTATTTGGTTTTCTGGGGTCTAACTTCTTGAGTTCTTTGTCTATATTGGATATTAGCCCTCTATCTGATGTAGGGTTGGTGAAGATCTTTTCCCAATTTGTTGGTTGCCGATTTGTCCTTTTGCTGGTGTCCTTTGCTTTACAGAAACTTTGTAATTTTATGAGGTCCCATTTGTCAATTCTTGATCTTAGAGCATAAGCTATTGGTGTTCTGTTCAGGAACTTTCCCCCTGTACCGATGTCCTCAAGGGTCATACCCAGTTTCTTTTGTATTAGCTTCAGAGTGTCTGGCTTTAAATGGAGGTCCTTGATCCATTTGGAGTTGAGCTTAGTACGAGGAGACAGGGATGGATCAATTCGCATTCTTCTGCATGCTGACATCCAGTTGAACCAGCACAATTAGTTGAAAAGGCTATCTTTTTTTCCATTGGATGCTTTCAGCCCCTTTGTCCAGGATCAAGTGGCCATAGGTGTGTGGGTTCATTTCTGGATCTTCAATCCTGTTCCATTGATCCGTTCAGCAAAGTGGCAGGTTATAAAATCAACTCAAGCAAATCGGTAGCCTTCCTATAGTCAAAGGATAAGCATGCTGAGAAAGAAATTAGGGAAATGACACCCTTCACAATAGCCACAAACAGTATAAAGTACCTTGGGGTGACTCTTACCAAACATGTGAAAGATCTATATGACGAGAACTTCAAGACTCTGAAGAAGGAAATAGAGGAAGACCTCAAAAAATGGAAAAACCTCCCATGCTCATGGATCGGCAGGATTAATATAATTAAAATGGCCATTTTGACAAAAGCAATATACAGATTCAACGCAATACCCATCAAAATCCCAACTCAATTCTTCATAGAGTTAGAAAGAGCAATTCTCAAATTCATCTGGAATAACAAAAAACCCAGGATAGCTAAAACTATTCTCAGCAACAAAAGAAATTCTGGGGGAATCAGTATCCCTGACCTCAAGCAATATTACCGAGCAATAGTGTTAAAAACTGCATGGTATTGGAAATGATGTCTTCTATTTCCTTAAGGAATATGGGCCTATTTAGATAGTTTACTTGTTCTTTATTTCACTTTGGTACATTGTATCTATCTGGAAAACTATCCATTTCATCTAGATTTTCCAATTTTATTGAGTATTGGCTTAAAAGTAGACTCTGATGACATTTCCTCAGTTTCTGTTTTTATATCTCCCTTTTCAATTCTGAATTTGCTAATTTGGATACTATTTCTGTTTCCTTTAGTTATGTTGGCTAGGGGTTTATCTATCTATTTGATTTTTTCAAAGATCCATCTTAAAATACACTTTCTTTGTTATGGATACCTCTTGCTTTATGCTATGTCATGAGGAGTTTTGTTTAAGCTATTGTCTATTTCATGTGGTCTGTGCTTCTTAGATGTGTATTCATAAGCGTATGACTTTCTTTTATTCATGAAAGTTTTCTCCTGTAATTTTGTTGAAGATCTGCTCTATGCCCTTGGTTTTGGTTTTTGTCTCTATCATCTATGTCCATATTCATAGGCTAGTTTTTTGTAATGGTGTCTCATGTTTCCTGAGTGTGTCTTTCCTGTTTTCTGTATTTTGCTTGATTTGTCCTCTTTCCAAGGCTTTTCTTTGAATTTTCTAATTGTGCTAGTGGGGTTTTCAGGCCTCACTTATTTCATCTTGGGTCATCTTCAGTGTTTATATCTGATGGTTGAATTCTTTTCTACGTCTTGAACTATCTTTGGTATTTCACCAGCCTTCTGTCTGCGTTTTCCTTCAGCATCACTCAGACATTTGTTCTCCTTACACGCTTCTCCTGGATTTCACTGAGTTGTTGTATGTGTTTTCTTTATACTTCTTCAATTCTTTGATGATGTTTATGATTTTTTTTTAAATGATGCAGTGTGGATTTCATCCACAATTAACTTTGACAAATATTTCACATGGTTGGTAGGATTTGGAGAAAAGATAGGATTGGCTTGAAGGTTTTTTTTTTAATAAAATATATACATATATCATTGGTATTCTTGCAATGATATCTGGACATGTACCCTTCCTTTGTGAGTTCTGAGTTTGGTAGAGGTTGAGGAAGAGTAGATATGGAGATGTGCTGGGTCAAGAGGTTAGGAATTATTTCAACATAATAAAGTCAGTTGGACAGAGGTGACAGATTGATGTGGTATTCTCATGCCAATCCTGGGTTATGTGGGTCAAGATTTTTCTGAGTAGAAAGATTGGGGATGATATGGAACAGTTCTATGGTTTGGGGGATGGGTAGGAAGGATGCTGGTCCAAGCCTAGAGTTCCTTTGCTGTGAAAGTACAGAAGGACAGACTGGGCTTATACAGTAGTTGCAGGACCCAAGCTAACTTTGGTATGTTTAAAAAAATTTGTGGATGGGGAGATGAGGGATATTCATCAACCTAGAACTTGGAGGAGGGTGTGAGGTGTCTGATCCAAGTGGTACGGTAGAAGCAGTGTAGAAGGGACTTGATGTGGTTGCAGATGGGACAGGGCCCAGTGGGATTCTGAAGCTTTCAAGGTATGGTCATATCAGACTACTATTATTTTATTTTTGTTGCTTGTTTGCTTGCTTATTTATTTATTTATTGGTTTTTCGAGACAGGGTTTCTCAAGACAGGGTTTCTCTGTGTAGCCCGGGCTGTCCTGGAACTCACTCTGTAGACTAGGCTGGCCTCAAACTCAGAAATCCGCTTGCCTCTGCCTCCCAAGTGCTCAGATTAAAGGCATGCACCACCACTGCCTGGCCAGACTGCTATTAAATGATACACACTTACATTCATAATGTGTACACAATAATTTCTAATTGTAATTATTTATGTCTAAATTAAATAAAACATGAATTCCTACGTACTAATATGATGCCTTCCAATCAAATGTGTCATTCCAGCCCCAACAATAAACCACAAACTAGGTTTCTATCAACTTTTACCTATTTATTTAACTGCTCAGCTCCAACATTCATTTATCCCAATCATAGTGTTAAATCAGAAAAAGAAACAGCAAGGTTACAGTACTTATGTACGGGTGTTGTTGCTTTTAGTAATACAAATATCACTCAACTACAACATTAATTCATGCGTACTTCTGTCTCTTACAATGAGGATGGCTTGCACATTTGTAGCAAATGTGAATTATGTGGAGTTTGCATTCTACTTGACATCCCATACCATCCTCTAATTGCCTATTATAGTAACACACTAGCCAGTTTTCTTGTCTTAAATATCCATTCTTCTTCAGGTACTCAAACCTCTTCCTAGCAAATCTCTTGAAACTACCTTTTTATTATCTGTAATTTTTCTTTTTTCCAGAACATCATATAATTCAGAACCCACAGTATTTAACTGATTGAGATGAACTTCCCTTAAAGTAGGCACTTAAGTTTCATACAGATCTTCTTCTGGTATAATAAATACTTTCTTTTTATTGATGAATCATATTTTAAATTTGATTTTAAATTGCACATCAACTTATTCATTTGTCTATTGAAGGCAATCTGAACTTCAATTTTGGCAATAATGAATAAATAACAGTTAAAAATGCTTTATTATTGTCTGAAGACGAATTTTTAATTCATTTGGATAAATACTTGAGAAAGAGATTGCTGGACCATATGGTAAAATCTTTTTGCTTGTAGAAAACTGTCTTCAAAGAAGCTTTCTGCTTTTACATTTCTTTTTGCTATGAAGAAAACAATATTTATTTGTTTGTACTTTGCCAAGAACTGGTGGTAGTCAGTTTTTCTGGATTCAGGCAATCTACAGGGTGTGTGGTAATTTACTAAACCTGCATTCACTTAATAAATGAAGGGATAGATCTCCTTTTACCATCTGTATATCTTGGGTCAGTTGATAAGTTCTCTTCAAGTCTTTTGCCAGATTCTTGGATTTTTTTATTGTGGAAGTTGGGACACCTCCTGCTCATATTTTCTTTACTGGAAGTGCATTTTTTACATATTGTTTCCTGTGTTTTATCTTTGTTTAATAAAGTCTTTGTTAGAGTGCACAATTTTACCTTTAACTCAGCCATGCCCCCTGCTGCCTTTTTTCTTACATGGATTGTACCTTTTGTGTTGTAGCTAAACCTTCATTTTTAAAGTCAAGGTCACAAATGGTTCTCCATTTTCTTACTGATGTTTTGTAGTTTTGTATTTTACAGCTTGATCTATGATCCATCCTCGAACTGATTTCTGAGGAAGGTGTAAGCCAGTTTCCCCCCTCCCTTTTCTCTTCATTATCCCACCCTTATTCTCATATATACATATCCTTAAGCAGTAGCTGGTCAAAATATTATTTTACCCATTGAAACATCTTTCAAACTTCATCAATGATCACACAGCATAATTTAATAAGTATAACAACTAATAGTTGTTTAAAAGATGGAGAGATATAAGGAGGATATGGAAAAGAGGAAATAAAGTAAGTATAATCTCAAAACATAAGAGAAATAATTGTTAAAAGGTAGAGCAAATGATGCCGTCACTGAAGCAAAATCACAGATAAACAAAGTCATAGATCCACAGAAGTGATGTCTTAGATAGTGTATCTCTCAAGAGTTGGGATTCTCCAGACTTTTTCTGCCAGCTGATTTTCAGAAACACTTCCTTGTTTATAAAGAGAAAATGCTCTCAAAACTGTAATCAGATGAAATACAACACCACTGTGAAAATTGTGAGATTAGTTCTCCCCTTGTCCATATCATAGAAAAAGGAAAATAAGCAGTCAAAACCTAGGTTTCTCCTGGCAGAGTCAATAGACAACATTACATTAAATTGCTTGTATGTTGTCTATTCCTAACAGAGATGGAGTTTCAGTCTGCTTTGAAGACTCCAGTCTGTCAAGTTCACTCCTGAGTGGAGAAATAAAGGGTGTCAGGAAAAGGAGACATTTTAAAACTTACAGATTGGGAAATATGTCAGTCTTCAAAGTGCTTTCCTGATGTGTGAAAACAATGCAAACAAACAAGCAAGCAAAAGACAATCAAGCAAGAAACAGTCAAGTGTGCTAGCTAGCGTGCTCTTGTAACTCCAGCCCAGGGGAAGTAGAGACAGGTGGATTCCTGGGGCTAGAAAGCCACTCAGTCTAGTCTACTTGATGAGTTTCAGGCCAGTAAGAGGACCTGTATCAAATACAGGTGGACCACACCTGAGGAGCACTTTATACACACACACACACACACACACACACATATATATATATATATATATATATATATATATAAAGAGAGAGAGAGAGAGAGAGAGAGAGAGAGACTTACATATACAACTAGCACCCCACCATGCACAATTATAGAAAGATTATGTTCTACTGCTGGCTGAGGCAGCTCCCTCCAGTCCCAGGGTGTAGAGTAGGAGGCAGCTTCCTGTACTCCACTGAGGGTCTATACTAGCTTATGCTTCCACACCATCTCCTGGATGAACATGTTTCAGATCATCATGACCCAATGGTCTTCATCTTCTCAATCCCCACTTCATGATAAAAGTACCATATGCAGAAATCCCTGCACCAGATGATAATTTTAAGACAAATATTTAGTCAATTACTAAAGATCTATTGTTTTCAAAATTATTGTAAATAAAGATGTTGCCAATCCAAGATCTGGTTTGTCCCAGAATCTCAAAAGTTTTGAGCACTGAAAGATGTTACATTATGTCTTTGAAAACATTCCATGTCCCTACTAAATGAACAGTGAACACAATAGCAGGAGCATTTATAACTCTGAGTTCATAGAACTCTCCTTGGAGTCCAGATCAATACCTCCAAATGCCTCTTTTTACAAGATGTGTTCTTTTATAATTTTTGGGAGCCTGTCAACTGTTCCGTTAATATTTTATAACCGATTGTAAATGTCTTGAGGTTCCAAAATTGTCAGAAACTGCCTGGACTTCTCTTTGTTGCTTACAGTGGCATTGAAACATTTGATATGTGTATAGAAGGCTCTTGTCTGTGCATAGCCTCGATTTTCACTTTATAAATATGTATACAGGAGAGATCTATAAAATCAGACTTTAATGGCATTGAAGATTTGAAAGGATAGTTTAGAGATCTGTGTACACTTTTATATTCTAGATTTTACTCTTGCTGAAAGATACTCTGCATCTTCCGTCTCCCCCCAGACTACATCAGCCTTTTTGAGTTTTTCATGTTTATAAAATTTGATATTCTCTTTACAAGTTGATAAGGAAAATATTAAAATAAGAAGGAATATTTATAGCACCTATAAATACATCCTGCTCAGAATAAATTCTGCTAGAATTGCTACTATATTAGAACTGTGTCACAATAAAATATGTCTCACTCTTTATGAATTCCTCCTGATCTATAGCTCACTCTGAACTGTGCGTGTGAGGGTGCGTAGATGAGAGCGTGTATATGTGTGACTGTGCCTGGGAAAGAGTGTGTGCATGTATGAGTGAGTACAAGGGAATACATTTAATTAGAAAGTCAAGGTAAGTATTGTTAAAATCCTTCAAATAAATGTCAACACATTAACAGGAGCCCCAAATTTACTTTTTAAATAGAGATGGTATTTAGGAAACATGTCACTACTGAAAATGAATTTAAATGTGTGCACAGAGAGATTTTTTTCCCCTCAAATATTTTACCTTGAATATAATTAAACAAAGCCTAAAGCTGCAAGACTGATCACATATCCTCCAGGTTTTTGCAAACATTGTTACTTACGCGCTTGTTCTAAGTCTGTGCATCTGTGTGTGGATGTATAATTAGCTGTTGTGAACTGGGTTCCTAGCACTTGGACATGACCACGGCGACACTGAAGTAGAGATCTGAGATCACTTTAGTAGACACTCATGACACTGTCCTACTTCCATTCCATCTTGGATAGAATGGGGAGACTCACAAGGCCTCCACAAATCCCACGGCTATATGCAAGGTAATCAGTCCATTGGTAGGGAAGTCACGTAGTTAGTGTACCTGCTCAGGAGTTACTCAGGGACAGTGGTATGGATTTTCGAGAGTCTTCCATGCTGGGAGGGGGACTCTGGTGGTTCAGTTGCCTGTGTGCAGTCCAGCATATGCACAACACTGTAGCTCTCATTCTGTCGCTTTTGCTCCAGCAAGAAATTCTGGTAAACCAATGCTTCACCAAGCTGAAGTTGGGTAGCACCCATTTTCATTTGTCTAATGCACTTTCTTTTTTTTCTTCAGTTTTTCAGAACTTAATTTTCTCTCCTCCCCGCCCCCCCCCCCCCCCCCCCCCGCCTTTGCTCAGGTGTCTGCAGAAGGGCTCAGGATCACTCAGTGGTGGCTCCAACCAACTTGGTGGCCTGCGCTGTGCGAACTGATGACCTGTCCTCAGTGGCCGGCTGCTCACTCCAGTCTTCCGTGAGGATGGCACAGAGGGTACCCGCATCCACCACACTGAGTGAGCATCCCTTGCTGTTGCATGGGATGGCAGTGTCCACACAGCCGAAGGGAGAAACTGTTTCACAGAGCAACAGTGGACAGGTTGACATAAGAGGCTGCTGTGAGGAGCTGGTGGTCAGCCCTGGCATCAGTCACTAGTAGAAGCCGTGGCTCCCTGAAGTCTCCTTGGAGCTGGTTAGTGAAGGTCCTAGGTGTGAAGGGGCCGGCAATTGGAGTGGCTCCAGCGGCAGCAGCAAACTTCAGCACAGCTCCGTGACCAGCATTACTGGAGCACAGAACACTGCGGTCCATCAGACGGGTTCTCAATGGCAACAGTAACTCAAGCTGCCAGCACCAGCTTCTCCCAGGTCCTCTTCAGATTTATGAGGTAGATACCGATATTTTTCCTTTTGCAGATGTACTGCTCCATCCGAAAGTCAAGGTTGGCGCCCCCCGCAGTGGGTTCATGCAGCAAGGAATTTGAGGACATCCTCCTCCTTCATCTGCAGGACGTCAAGGGCTCCTGACATTGTGTAAGTTTCCCTTTACGTGGGAAACCAAGAACAAAGCCGTATGGACCCGACCCCGGGTAGCCCGACCCCGGGTAGCGTGGAAATTCTAACACCCTTTCTATGTGTGGTAAATTATGCCTCTCCAAGAAATCACACAACAAACTAGTTTTAAATTTAAGTTTTCCCCCCCTTTTTCCCCTTTTCTATTCACGTTGACCGTGGATTTCACTGCATGATCAGCCTCATAAAGGCTTTTGGAAGAAGACCCAGGGTCAAAGACTGCTGTACATCATCTTATTAATCCCAAAGAGTTAAAATGGTGTGTCCAAACCCACTGCAGTGCTCTCCTGATACTGCATGAAAGCGTCCACACAGTTACAAGTTGGTATATTAGCAAGTGTAAAAATCCACAACTTACCAATTCCAAAAATAATTATTTATCTTTAGTTCTTTTTAATTTACTAAAGATACCAAATATTTCTCTTGTCATTGAAATCTGTTGAATAACTCATATTAAGTTTTAGTGAGAACATTGTAATTAAAATATTTTATTTTTGATAAAGCTAATGCAATCCTAAATTAGCTATTTAATAGAGTAAGTACATTAGAATTAAAGTTAATTTTGTTCCTAATTAGACAGAATAAAAATTAGGACTGTAAAATGTGCTTCCCAAGATATATGCAACTAATGGCAGTCTCTTGAGTCTCTTTGGATTGGTGAACTAAGCTGTGATACACATTTTCATACATACTCTAGAGTAATATGAAGAATTGTTGAAGTTCACCTTGTTTCCAACATCCCCAGAGCCAGGCAGCCGCTTTATTTATTTATTTATTTATTTATTTATTTGCAACTGACTTATTAGTTGTTGAGTTTTGATAATGATAGCAAACTGGTTCAAAAAGAAATTAAATTATTCATGTGCAAGGAAAAAGGGTTAGAAACATGTCTCCCGGGTTTTGTAATTTGGCCAAATACAAAAATCTCTCTTTAAAATCCAAATACTTCTCATTTTGGCAACAGGCATTGCACAATTTTAGCTACATTTTTCAAATATATAATCTTTTCACAACATTTTCTCTGATTTGCAGCTGACGGATTTGATGAAGTCGTGTGTACAGATATTACATGAAAAGACAAGCAGACCAGGAAAACATAAAGAGGGGTTAGTGGGGCGCTTGGGGCGGGAAAGGGAGAGCACGGCCAAGAACGTGGCCAAAGGACTTTATATTTGTATTTGACACTGTCCTTGTGAAATCCAGTAAGATGCATAAAAAGTATCTATTAATAAAAAAAAAGACAAAGCAAGACCATGATTAATTGACAGAGGCCACTATCTGGACTGCAGAAGTCCCTACTGCCTCTCCTTCCATTCCCCTAGAAAAGTAGTGATTTGGAATTTTATTTAAGTAGCTTTAATTTGTTTAGAGCTTATCACATGAGTGTGCGTCTCTATGCTTTCCAGTATGCAGTCTTACGTAGTTCCTTGACCAATCTCTGTGAGAAGAGTCAAAAATACATTTTAATGTTTTTAAACTTAGATGCTTATGAAATGTGTCTCACTTCTTAGTCTCTCTGCAAAAGAATATGTATTAATATCTGCAGAATGCCTATTGCTGATAACCATGGTCTATCATACGAAAGGTCTAGAAAATTGGAACAAATGTACTTTGTTTAAAAAAAAAAAGCATTATGGGGCTAGAGAGACGGCTCAGCCATGAAAGGCTAGGCTCACAACTGAAAACGGCATTATGCTAACTTGTTCTTTAAGCTCTGTGATTTTTAAAACTACTTTTATGTTGGATAATCTTCCCAATCATATAGAGCAAAATAATATTTTTATTATATTCCTGATTTCATTACAGTGTTACAAAACATTCAAAACTGAAAATTACATTTCATTAGTGCATCAGAAAAGATAGGAACTGATGTAACAGTTTCTAAGGCTGCAGGAGGACAGTTCCTACATTAGAAATTCTGTCTTCTTCTGTCATAATAATCCCTCCTGTCTCCAAGATACATGCATGAGCATCACTCTATGTACCAAATAATAGCAAGGGATGTACTTGATTTCCCTCTTTGAATTGAGTTTAAACTGTGGAAAATTCAGTATTTGTTTTAAGCTCCTCATCTGAGCCTCTGATGTACACCCAGAGGTCAACTGTTCATTCTTTTTTAGAATAGCCTGCTGAGATTTCGGTAGTAGCAAACACCCTGAATAACTCCATGGAAGACTCACCAGTAATCAGGAAAGCATATTTGTTGGAGATCAGCTCAAGGCTTGCAGAAAAAGTGGGTAAAAGTCTGTGGGAAGGGAGTTTAAATGGAACTCATTCTCTGAGGACCAACAGCTGAGCTCCATTTCTATGCTAAGACAACTTCCACACAGCTCATTAAACATAGAGAAATTGAGGGGTGCAGCTGTGGGGCCTTTACCCCTACATTCTAGTCTCCAGGAGGTACTCTACAGGCTACAGAAAGAGAAATCTGGACACCAACCCAACCACAAAACCCTTCACCGACATACAACATGTTCTGCTGGCATGGTGTGGTGAGACAATGGTGGCACTGAACTTGTGGGAGTGGCCATCCTATATTAGCTTTAACTTAAGGCCTGTGAGAGAAAGAACCCATTCCTATATTATGTAGATGTCCAGAAAATTGAGACTGGATAACCCAGATATCTAGGGTAGAACCAAAAAGTCTTGGTAAAAATAATGACCCCCTAGTGATATTTTGTTATATGCACAGATTGGAACTTTGTCCAGTTGTCATCAGAGAAGCTTCCTGGAACAGATGAGAATGGGTGAGGAAACCTGCACCCAGATGCTATGTGGAGAGAGAGTCTAACTTGGAGGTCTCCATGGGGTCCCTCCCCTTGGAGATTGGGGAATGGGAGGAAGAAGGGAAGAAAGACTGGAAATCAGAGGGGATAGAGAACACCAGGAGAATGTGGCCCACTGAAACTAAGCAGGGTTCCAGTTGTTCCTCAGACATTGAAGTGGTGAGCTTAGGGCCTACATGGGTCTGTACCACCATGCTCATTGTGTCATATTCTATGACTACTAGCTTGGTGTTTGGTGAGACTCCTAACTGTGAGAGCAGGCTTATCTCTGATTCTTTTGCCTCCTCTGGAGACTCTTTTCCTTCTATTGGGTTGCCTTGCCCACTTTCAGCGGGAGGGCTTTTGCCTTGTCTCATTGTAGTTTGTGTTGACTTGTTTTGTCCTATGTTGGAGTACTGCTCTTTTTTGAAGAGGAAATGGATGGGGAGTAAATCTGAGGAAGAGGGGAGATGGGAGGGAGCTAGGAGGAATTGAGGGAGAAAAAACTGTGGTTGTGATGTATCATATGAGAAAATTAAGAGAGAGAGAGAGAAAGAGAGAGAGAGAGAGAGAGAGAGAGAGAGAGAGAGAGAGAGAGAGAGAGAACAGGGAGCTAGTGAGATGGCATTGCAAGTAGGAGCACTTACTTGCTCTACTAACTGGATGTCTTAAATATGTTCCTATTTCCCACATAAACATGGAAGGAGAGAAACCTGCTGTGTGTGTGTGTGTGTGCGTGTATGTGTGTGTGTGTGTGTGTGTGTGTGTACATGTGTCATGGCTTATATGTGGAGGCCAGAGAACAACTTTCAGGAGTCCATTTTCTTCTTCCACTGTGAATTTCAAGGCTTGGACTCACGTCCTCAGCTTTGGCATCTGCACCTTGGCCCACCTTACACGCCCTAGTTTCACAGTCCAGAGTGACCACTGCATCTTTATTCACTGCAGTGTGATTTCCTAAAGGTAATTATGGGGCTACTGAATGAACATGATTTCAGAATCTGACCCATATATGGGGCTAAACTCCACTATTTACTCCAGTGTGAACTAAGGGACATAGTGTAATCACTGAGAGATTCAATTGATTCCTCCCTGTAAGTATTAACTTTAAGTTCAAGAAAGAATTTTAAAAATTCTTAGCACACACAATTTGATAAACCCAAAGGAGACCATCTGAGAACACCTTCTTTACTGGGTATGGTCATGGTCCCTACATCTCTTGCTTGTCAGTGAAGACTACCAAGGAGCCTGAACCTTCACTCTGTAGCAATGGAAGGAAAGGGTCTCTTCCTTCCCTGCCCATGTGGTGTTAAAGCAGAATTCAAGGCATAAAGCATTAAATTATTGCAAAAACTGCCTATTTTACCTCTAAAGGCCATATTTTACAACATAACTGTGGAAGATTTACATTTCAGATAGCACAGCACTCACACTCAGAAGGCAGAAGGAAGTGACTACAAATAATAATTCCAGAGGGTTTTAAACTTCCTACTCATAATTTAAAAGCATGTTTTGTCATATTTCCAGTAGAGCAAATATGAGTTTTATTTCACAGGTTTGGGAGAAAAATATTACATTATTTCTATGCTGAATCACTGACCAAATTGTTGGGAGGCAGCATGTCTCGCTAACATTTCTGAAAAATGGCATGGCTTAATTAACATTTTCTCTATCCAGGACTAGAGGTGATAAAACATGTCTTTCATCCATGTCTCAAGCAAGAGTGAGAAGACAAGACTCGTGGCAACTGCTCAAAAAATATTCAATGGGTCCCTCCGTGTGTAATCTTTCATTGGTGGTTTAGTCCTTGGGAGCTCTTGGGGGTACTGGTTGGTTCGTATTGTTGTTCCTCCTATGGGGCTGCAAACCCTTTCGGCTCCTTGGGTCCTTTCTCTAGCTCCTCCATTGGAGACCCTGAGCTCAGTCCAATGGTTGGCTGAGAGCATCCACCTCTGTATTTGTCATGCACTGGCACAGTCTCTCAGGAGACAGCTGTATCAGGCCCCTGTCAGCAAGCACTTGCTGGCATCCACAATAGCATCTGGGTTTGGTAACTGTATATGGGATGGATTCCCAGGTGTGGGCAGTCTTTGATGGCCTTTGCTTCAGTCTCTGTTCCACATTTTGTCTCTGTATCTCCTCCCATGGGTATGTTTTTCCCCTTTCTAGGACTGAAGTATCCACAGTTTGTTCTTCCTCCTTCTTGGGCATTATTTGATATGTGAAATGTGTCTTGGGTATTCCAAGCTTCTGGGCTAATATCCATTTATCAGTGAGTGCATACCATGTGTGTTCTTTGTGAATGGGTTACCACACTCAGGATGATATTTTCTAGTTCCATCCATTTGCCTAAGAATTTAATGATGTAGCAGAGGATGGCCTTGTTGGACATCAATGAGAGGAGAGGCCTGTGACACCTCAATGTCACAGTATAGAGAAATGTCAGGACAGAGAAGCAGGAGTTAGGTGGGTTGGTGAACAGGAGGAGGAGAAATGGGATAGGGGATTTTTGGAGGGGAAACAGAAAGGGAATAACATTTGAAATGTAAATAAAGGAAATAACTAATAAAGAACAAAAAACAAAAATCCACTTGATATGTAAATAAAGAAAATATCCAATAAAAAGTAAAAGAAAAAGAAAAAATATTCAATGGGAAAATTTCATTTTTCCTTATGGCTGTATATAAGTCCATTATGCAATATGTCACATTTCCTTTATCTGTTCATCCTGGAAGTAGTCACCTACTGAGAGGCTCTGTATAATTAGTGTCAACTGTGGAAAACTGAGAGAAGGTCAGGTCTGTTGGGTGGGTAGGAAGGATTGTCTTGATTGTGTTAACTGAGGATGGGAACACTTACCCACTGTGGGAGATCCTGGACTATAAGGAGAGAAGTATCTGAGAAGGAGGCATTCAGCATCCCTGCTTCCTGATTTTGGATGCAATGTGGCCATGTCTGAAGGTCCTGCAGCCTCCATTTCTCCACTATACCCTTGATGAATGAGCTGGAATGACCTAGTCAACCTTTCCTTTGTTTTTATCAGAGGATTTTTATCACAGAAGCAGAAACAGAAATGAAGATAGGCATCCAGGGTGATTTCATTTTCTAGCTATTGTGAACATAGCATCAAAAGATGCCTGTGCAGGAGGATCAATGAAACAGGATTGAAGATCCAGAAATGAACCCACACACCTATGGCCACTTGATCCTCGACAAAGAGGCTGAAAACATCCAATGGAAAAAAGATAGCCTTTTCAACAAATGGTGCTGGTTCAACTGGAGGTCAGCATGCAGAAGAATGCGAATTGATCCATCCTTGTCTCCTTGTACTAAGCTCAACTCCAAATGGATCAAGACCTCCACATAAAGCCAGACACTCTGAAGCTAATAGAAAAGAAACTGGGGAAGACCCTTGAGGACATCGGTACAGAGAGAAAGTTTCTGAACAGAACACCAATAGCTTATGCTCTAAGATCAAGAATTGACAAATGGGACCTCATAAAATTACAAAGTTTCTGTAAGGCAAAGGACACCATCAAGAGGAAAAATCGGCAACCAACAAATTGGGAAAAGATCTTCACCAATCCTACATCAGATAGAGGGCTAATATCCAATATATATAAAGAACTCAAGAAGTTAGACTCCAGAAAACCAAACAACCCTATTAAAGAAATGGGGTACAGAGTTAAACAAAGAATTTTCACCTGAAGAACTTCGGATGGCGGAGAAGCATCTTAAAAAATGCTCAACTTCATTAGTCATTAGGGAAATGCAAATCAAAACAACCCTGAGATTTCACCTTACACCAGTCAGAATGGCTAAGATTAAAAATTCAGGAGACAGCAGGTGTTGGAGAGGGTGTAGAGAAAGAGGAACACTCCTCCACTGCTGGTGGGGTTGCAAATTGGTACAACCACTCTGGAAATCAGTCTGGCAGTTCCTCCAATAACTGGGCACCTCACTTCCAGAAGATCCTGCTATACCACTCCTGGGCATATACCCAGAGGATTCCCCACCATGTAATAAGGATACATGCTCTACTATGTTCATAGCAGCCCTATTTATAATTGCCAGATGCTGGAAAGAACCCAGGTATCCCTCAACAGAAGAGTGGATGCAAAAAATGTGGTATATCTACACAATGGAGTACTATTCAGCCATTAGAAACAATGAATTCATGAAATTCTTAGGCAAATGGATGGAGCTAGAGAACATCATGCTAAGTGAGGTAACCCAGACTCAAAAGGTGAATCATGGTATGCACTCACTAATAAGTTAATATTAACCTAGAAAACTGGAATACCCAAAACATAATCTACACATCAAATGAGGTACAAGAAGAAAGGAAGAGTGGCCCCTTGTTATGGAAAGACTCAATGAAGCAGTATTCAGCAAAACCAGAACGGGGAAGTGGGAAGGGGTGGGTGGGAGGACAGGGGGAGAGAAGGGGGCTTACGGGACTTTCGGGGAGTGGGGGGGCTAGAAAAGGGGAAATCATTTGAAATGTAAATAAAAAATATATCAAATAAAAAAATTTAAACAAACAAACAAACAAAAAAGATGCCTGTGTGCAAGTATCTCTGTGTGTTCATTTAAGAAACCAAACAATTTATATCAATGTAGATCACTTTGTATGTAGTCAGCATCTTGACTGACTAGTGTGTGATTAAGAGTGCTCCTTGTTTCCACACCTTACATAATGTAATGTATGACTTATGTAATGTATGACTATGTAGTAATCACTATACCATGCTAAGAGAAAATAAAATTTCTCAAAGTAACAAATATTTTACATAAAATAAGGCATGTATATATCCACAAATACGTGTCATTAATTTTCACAAAACTTTTGCAATCAACATGGTTAATATATACAAAAACCATAAATTAGTACTGGGATTGAAAAAATATAAAAAGGAATTTTATTTCAGAACATTCAGAGAAACTTTCCATTGCAGAACTCATGGGTGAGCTAGGAAAGAAAAGCTAATATCATAAAAGTATTTTTAAACCCAGGGAGAATGGAAATACTGTCTAGCAAATTTCATGAAAAATATTTTTAAAACAGCCTTAAAACCATCTTAACAAAAATAAAAGATTAGCCAAGTGTTTTAAATTTTCAACTAAAATGAACTTCAGACTCAATAATGAATCCAAGAAAACTACAGTAGATTAGAAGGAAATAATAAATATAAAAGCAAAAGTTCTAGAAAATGGATGTTTTAATGAAACTTTAAGTTCTTTAGAAAACAAAAACTATTCACACTTTTTGCTAAATTAATAAAGAAAATTGACATACAAAGGTTTTTCATGGTGAAAACATTGAAACAGAAATGTTTTACTTTTTAAAGTGTTTTCAAAGTTTATTTTAAAAACCTCTTTGTAAAGCAGTTAAAGCCCTGATACAATTAATAAATTTATAAGAAAATTTTTTGACAAAATTGGTCCCATTAAAGATTGAATTCATCAACACACCAGTTTTCTGTAGGAGAAAACCTTGAAGTTGTTAAGCAAATTCTTAACAATTAACACAGGGCAGCTAGTTCCCAGGGGAAATGTGGCAGATCCTTTTTAGTACTTCACATTGTTTTGCTCAAGTCAATTTAATAAAAAAAATGTAATAGCAACATGTGAATTAGAAAATAAGTAGAATTGTTTCCTGGGTATTCCAAGCTTCTGGGCTAATATCCGCTTATCAGTGAGTGCATACCATGTGTGTTCTTTTGTAATTGGTTCGCCTCACTCAGGATGACATTCTTCAGTTCCACCCATTTGCCTAAGAATTTCATGAATTCATTGTTTTTAATAGCTGAGTAATATTCCATAGTGTAAATATACCAAATTTTCCGTATCCATTCCTCTGTTGAGGATATCCTGTTGAGAATACCCAGGAAACAATTCACATATCAAATGATGCCCAAGAAGAAGGAAGGAGTGGTCCCTGGTCCTAGGAAGGCTCAGTGCAACAGTGTAGGGGAATACCAGGATAGGGAAGTGGGAAAGGGTTGTTCCCCAGAACAGAGGGAGGAAAGAGGGCTTATGGGTATTTCTGGGAGGGGGATCCTAGAAAGGGGAAATCATTTGAAATTTAAATAATGAATATATCGAATAAAAAATATGATAAAAAAAAAAAAGAAAATAAGTAGAATTTCTCTGTTAGCCAAAGGTCAAGAGAGTACCCAGGAGAACCAAGAGAATTGATGATATTGCCAAAAAGTAAGTACAACAGTACACACATGAATAATATATAAAAATCAATAATTCTTCATAGCAACAATAGCCAGTAAGAAGATAAAGTGGTAGAGATATTTCTATTTTCTTTTGCTAAAGAAAATAAAAAATACCTAGGAAAACTTTAGTGGACAGTGAGCAGAAACTATGAAAACTGCATACAGAGAAAACACATCTACTGCAGCAAGACAAGCCCACCTAAGAACAGTGTCATTTTGTTTCTGAAAGAAATATATAAATTTTATATACTTCAATAAAAATGCCATTAAATTCATTCCATGCAGGTAGAAAACCGTATATTAAATTTAATGTGAAGGAATTTGAATGCAAGGATCATTTAGAAAACAACTAAAAATACAGCTAGGTAGCAGAATATTCACCTGGCATACATGAAGTATGGGATTGACCCAGGCTTTGGGTACACTCTGTTAATTCCAGCAGCCTAGGAATTGGATGCAGTAGTTGCGGGTCATCCTTAGTTACATAGGGCCAGCCTAGAGTCCATGAGGCCCTGAAAAAGAGGAAGACCACACACACTGCAGTTGCAGAGCTAGAACGGACCATGGACTCTCACTGACTGCTAACTTTTGCAGGGTTGGAAAGTGCTATAAAGGTTGTTGGAGGAGAACAAGTCATCATTGGTCTTCCCTGGCACTGGTTACTGTGATACCATGCTGGGTAAGATGAGCTCACTGGTGCAATAGTGAGCTTGCTTTTCTGAGGTAAGCAACGCCTCTTCTGATTGTACTTAAGGTATGCTTCACAGAAAGTAGTAATTCATGCCTGGTATTGAAGATATAGTTTTTTAAAAAACGTCACAGAGGTCACAAGTCCAAGGAGGAAACCACACTGTTTTGGGTTTGCTAGTCATATGGTCCACTTGCCTTATTTTATTGATGATCATGCCCACACGATTTCGCTACTTTCAACTATGGTTAGAGATGCTTCTTACTGCAGTATCAGTTTACACAGAGACTCGTAATTCCTTCAAGTGCTGAGATTAAGTGACTATGAGACATCAATGTCAAACCGCCTGTCCCTCAAGGCTCAGCAGAAGAGATAGAACAAAGAATGTAAGAGACAGAGGATGAGGCCGAGAGCTCTGAAATGCTGTCCTCTGGCCTTAGATGGCTATAGCACATCCACTATGCACTCCAAAGCCACATCTGGTTGAACAGCTGCTATTGGCAGTTTATAGCCTCTGGGTGGAGGAGAATCGTATCTTATAAGGCATAACTTCTGATAAGTTGCCCATCCCCAGTAGATTGCTCCACACCCATGTACATGTGGGCTTCACTAACTGGACCTAGTGGGTTCTTTAAAATGAGTCAAGGAGTTGGAAGAGGGGATGTAAAAGAGCATATGCATGGAGCTTGTTGGAGATCATGTTTCATTGAATACATGTTTGAAATCTTGAAGAATGAAGAGAAATGTAAATGATATGAAATTGGGAAACAAAGATACATGAAAGAGTCCTAGGGGGAATTTGAAGGCATCAATTAGAGATCATATAATTACATTACAAGGTTTTCTTGTTCTAAATTTTTAAAGAAATAAAATATACCATTAAAAGATAAAATGAAAGAATAATTAACAAGATGATGAAGAAGAGAAGTAGTATGAACTATAAAGAGCAATGTTGAAAAAGATAAGTATCTATGCTTCACACCATATAACGAAATATTCCCTTCACAGGAACCATTGAGCTAAATATTGAGGTTACATACAAGTAATGAGTGAAAATTTCTGTGACACTCAGAAACCCTGGTGAAGAGGTTTCTAGTTTGGAGGCAATATCCACATATATTACTTTAAAAGCTGACAAATTCTATAGTATTTGTAATAGCTAGTTGTGAAGGGTATTTATGGTTGTCAATTTGACATCTAAAATGAACTAGAATAAAAAATGGTGGGGGGCACTCCTTTGAAGAGATTTTACTTAATTGAAGTGAGAAGATCCATTTTTAATCTAGATCTTTGAGGTGGGAAGGCCCACCTCAAATCTGGGCCACACCTCCAACTGGAAACCAATACAAGCACATGGAAGAAGGAAGCCTTGTTAGCAAGTCCGTTCCTTCACAGGCCTTAGAACACACTTCCTTGGGATTTCAGTGAATACTTAAGACTAGCTGAGACATCCAGTTTGTGTAATAAAGATACTAGATTCTTGGGACAGAAGGCTGCCATTATTGGATTAACTGGACCACAGCCTTTATGTCATTCTAATAAATTATATATTATATATAGGCAGGACCATGACTAATAGACTAGTAAACTTTCTGAGGGGGAGGAGAGAGAGAGAGAGAGAGAGAGAGAGAGAGAGAGAGAGAGAGAGAGAGAGAGAGAGAGAGAGAGAGAGACTATATAAAGACAAATGACAAACAAGAGAAAACTATACAGTGCACTGCCCAGCTGAATCTTTTGTGTGTATTTGCAAGTGTGTGTGTGAGAATGTTGTACAGGTGTAAATAATGTGTGTACATGTGCGTGGAATTGTGTCATACATGAGTACACACACAGGAGTCACCCAAGGGTATTGGTTGTCATTCTCTATCACTCTCCAACTTGTTCTTTAATACAAGGTCTTTCACTGAATCTAGACCCAGGACAGCAGCCAGCAAGCTCCACTGAGCCACACTGATTGTCATATGTTTATTTCCCACATCTCTGAGGTTATAGATGCAAGCCCTCACATGACTTTTTCTGTAACTATATAAATTCCAACTTTCATCTTCACAGTACACCAGTTAGTTTTCATCAACTTGGAACAAGCTAGAGACACCAGGAATGAAAGAACCTCAATTGGGAAATTGCCTTGATCAGATTGGCTTATGGGTCAATTGGATGTTTTCTTTACTGATGATTGTGGGAAGGTTCAGCCCACTATAGACAGTGCTATCCTGGGCATGCAGTCTTGGATGGTGTAAGAAAACCAGCTGACCAAGAGCAAGAAAGCAAGCCATTATTCAGCACTCTATAATCCACATTCTCTGCTTTAATTCCTGTTTCCATGTTTGAGTTCTTGCCCTGGCTTCCTGTAATGGCGGATTTAACAGGTTAGACTTAAGAGGTTCCCATCTTTAACCTGTGAGATATAATAAACTCTTTCCTCCCCAGGTTGATTTTAGCCAATGTTTTATCACAGAAACAAAATTGGGAGATGTCCTAGTTAGGGTTTTATGGCTGTGTACAGACACCATGACCAAGGCAAGTCTTATAAATGACAACACTTATTTGGGGCTACTTACAGGTGTCATTAAGGTGGACCGCATGGCAGCATCCAGGCAGAAATGGTGCAGGAAGAGGTGAGGGTTCTACATCTTCATCCTAAGGAAGCCAGGAACAGACTGAGCATCCTCAGGCATCTAGGAAGAAGGTCTCCAAGTCTGTCCCGACAAGGACACACCTCCTCCAACAAGCCCACACCTTCCAACAGTGCCACTCCCTACAACAAGCATACACAAACGATCACAGGACATGTAGCAAGTACTCTTATCCACTGAGCTGTTTCCTCAGCTCCAGACTATGTTCCCAGCATATGAAGAACTGCATTTGACATCTTGGTTCTTGAATTAGACATGTTTTAATAACTCACACTTCTGGAACCTTCCTTGCAAAAGGCCTTTTTTTTTTTTTTTTTTTTTTTTGCATGGAGTCATTCTTGTGGTAATTTTAAACAAGACATAAAATTTCATTATTTAGTTTACATTTGTATATGGCATAGATCTGAAAACTCCTGAGATTCAGGCAAAGCTGTCCATTGGCAAATTGAGCTGAGAATCATTTGATTCTAAAGTCATGTCCACAACTGGAATCTATGTTAAATGGCAGGAGGTTCAGGTTTTGAAAAGTAAATTTGTTTGCCTCTTTCCCCGGTCAATTTATTGCTTTCATTTGTGTCTCTGCTGTGCATTCGGGTTAGTCTGCAGGTAAATTCTCCACAGCCTGTTTGAATAAATGGATGTTAATGAATAGAATATTGAACTTTTTCTTGCCTAAATTACCTTTAACAAGACATTTTAGAGTTAATTTAATCTAGTGCCTTAGGAAGGTAGTAAGTGGTTTACTTAGTTCATTAAATGAGACAACTTGGAAGAAAATAAACATCATAAATACTGTAAAACATTGGTTATTTTATTATTTACAACCCATTTTGAAGTTGTTCAAGTGAAAATGTAAACTGCTGTCATTAATCACATTCCTCTCTTTCTTATATCATTGAGTAGTAGATTGTTAAGCTTATTTTAACAATTTATATTAAACTCAGAAATGATTTCATTTGTATCTTTAAACTATATGGAAATATTATATGACACTTTATGGAAATGTTATGATGGATGTGCACAGGCAATCTTAAGCATAGAAATAAAATGCTGCATTCTTTCCCTACAGGGATAGATGTGTTATTCTTTTTTTTAATTTTTAATTTTCTATATTCTTTGTTTACATTCCAAATGATTTTCTTTTTCCCGGTTCCCCCCTGCCCCAAAGTCCCATAAGCCCTCTTCCCTCCACCCGTTCTCTGATCTACCCCTTCCTACTTCTCTGTCCTGGTACTCCCCTACAATGCTAGATCAAGCCTTTCCAGGACCACGGAACTCTCCTTCCTTCTTCTTGGGAGTCATTTGATATGTGAATTGTGTCTTGGGTACTCAGAGCTTCTGAGCTAATATCCTTATCAGTGAATGCATTCCATGTGTGTTCTTTTGTGATTGGGTTACCTCACTTAGAATAATATTTTCCAGATCCAACCACTTGCCTAAATTTTTCATGAATTCATTGTTTTTAATAGCTGAGTAGTATTCCATTGGGTAAATATACCACTTTTTCTGTATCCATTTCTCCATTGAAGGACATATGAGTTTTTTCCAGCTTCTGGCAATTATACATAGGACTGCTATGAGCATAGTGGAACATGTGTCCTTATTGTATGCTAGGGAATCCTCTGGGTATATCCCAGAAGTGGTATTGCAGGGTCCTCCGGAAGTGTTATACCCAGTTTTCTGAGGAAACTGCAGACTGATTTCCAGAGTGGTTCTACCAACTTGCATTCCCACCAGCAGTGGAGGAGTGTTCCTCTTTCTCCACATCCTCGCCAATACCTGCTGTCTCCTGAGTTTTTAATCTTAGCCATTCTGACTGGTGTGAGGTGAAATCTCAGGGTTGTTTTGATTTGCATTTCCCTAATGACTAATGATGTTGAGCATTTTTTAAGGTGCTTCTCAGCCATTAGAAGTTCTTCAGGTGAAAATTCTTTGTTTAGCTCTGTACTCCATGTTTTATAGGGATATTTGGCTCTCTGGAGTCTAATTTCTTGAGTTCTTTGTACATATTGGAATATATACAGACATTAGAAGTTCTTCAGGTGAAAATTCTTTATTTGTCTCTGTACCCCATTTTTTATAGGGATATTTGGCACTCTATAGTCTAATTTCTTGAGTTCTTTGTATATATTGGATATTAGCCCTCTGTCTGATGTAGGGTTGGTGAAGATCCTTTGCCAATTTGTTGGTTGCCATTTTGTCCTTTTGACAGTGTCCTTTGCCTTACCAAAACTTGGTAATGTTATGAGGTCCCATTTGTCAATTCTTGACCTTAGAGCATAAGCTATTGGTGTTCTGTTCAGAAACTTTTCCCTTGTGCCCATGCCCTCAAGGGTCTTCCCCAGTTTCTTTTCTATAAGTTTCAGTGTGTCTGGTTTTATGTGGAGATCCTTGATCCACTTGGAGTTGAGCTTAGTGCAAGGAGATAAGAATGAATCAATTCACATTCTTCTGCATGTTGACCTCCAGTTGAACCAGCACCATTTGTTGAAAAGGCTATCTTTTTTCCACTGCATGGTTTCAGCTCCTTTGTCAAAGATCAAGTGACCATAGGTGTGTGCATTCATTTTTGGGTCTTCAATCCTACTTCATTGATCTACCTGCCTGTCACTGTACCAATACCATGCAGTTTTTAACACTATTGCTCTGTGGACTGCTTGAGGTCCAGGATAATAATTTCCCTGGAAGTTCTTTTACTGTTGAGAATAGTTTGCTCTTTCTAACTCTATGAAGAACTGAGTTGGGATTTTGATGGGGATTGCATTGAATCTGCAGATTACTTTTGGCAAGATGGCCATTTTTACTATATTAATCCTGCCAATCCGAAAGGAAGGCAGATTTTTCCATTTTCTTAGGTCTGCTTCAATTTCCTTCTTCAGAGACCTGAAGTTCTTCTTACACAGATCTTTCACTTGTTTGGTCAGAGTCACCCCAAGATTCTTTATATTGTTTGTGGCTATTATGAACGGTGTCATTTCCCTAATTTCTTTCTCAGCCTGCTTATAATTTGGGTATAAGAAGCCTACTGATTTGCTTGAGTTGATTTTATCACCAGTCACTTTGCTGAAGTTTTTTATCAGCTGTAGGAGTTCTCTGATGGAGTTTTTGGGTCACTTAAGTATACTATCATATCATCTGCAAATATTGATAGTTTGACTTCTTCCTTTCCAATTTGTATCCCTTTGACTTCCTTATGTTGTCTAATTGCTCTAGCTAGAACTTCAAGTGCTATATTGAAAAGATATGGAGAGAGGGGGCAGCCTTGTCTAGTCCCTGATTTTAGTGGGATTGCTTCAAGTTTCTCTCCATTTAGTTTGATGTTGGCTATCGGTTTGCTGTATATTGCTTTCACTATGTTTAGGTATTGGCCTTGAATTCCTGTTCTTTCCAAGACTTTTAGCATGAAAGGATGCTGAGTTTTGTCAAATGCTTTTTCAGCATCTAATGAAATGACCATGTGTTTTTTCTTTTTGAGTTGATTTATGTAGTGGATTGCATTGATGGATTTCCGTATATTGAACCATCCCTGCATCCCTGGGATGAAGCCTACTTGATCATGGTGAATGATCATTTTGATGTGTTCTTGGATTCCATTGGCAAGAATTTTATTGAGTATTTCTGTGTCGATATTCGTAAGGGATATTGGCCTGTAGTTCTACTTTTTTGTTGGATCTTTGTGTGGTTTTGGTATCAGTGTAATTGTGGTTTCATAGAACGAGTTGGGTAGTGTTCCTTCTATTTCTATTTTGTGGAATAATTTGAAGAGTATTGGTGTTAGGTCTTCTTTGAAGGTCTGATAGAATTCTAAACTAAAACCATCTGGTCCTTTGCTTTTTTGGTTGGAAGACTTTCTATGACTCCTTCTGATTCTTTAGGCATTATGGGACTGTTTAGATGATCTATTTGATCCTGATTTAATTTTGGTATTTGGTATCTGTCTAGGAAATTCACCATTTTCTCCAGATTTTCCAGTTTTGTTGCGTATAGACTTTTGTAGTAGGATCTGATGATTGTTTGAATTTCCTCCATTTCTGTTGCTTTTTTTTCCACATCCATTCCTTTTATTATTCTTTTTTTAATTTTCTATATTCTTTGTTTACATACAAATTGCTTTCGCCTTTCCTGGTTCCCCCCTCCCCATATGTCCCATATGCCCTCTTTTCCCCACCCATTCTCCAATCACCCCCCCTCCCTTTTCTCTGTCCTTGTACTCCCCTACAATGCTGGATCAAGCCTTTCCAGGATCAGGCCCTCTCCTTCCTTCTTCATGGGAATCATTTGATATGCTAATTGTGTCTTGAATATTCAGAGTTTCTGGGCTAATTAATATCCACTTACCAGTGATTTCATTCCATGTGTATTCTTTAGTGATTGGGTTACCTCACTTAGGATGATATTTTCCAGTTCCAACCATTTGCCTAAAAACTTCATTAATTCATTGTTTTTAATTGCTGAGTAGTATTCCATTGTATAAATATACCATGTTTTCTGTATCCATTCCTCCATTGAGGGACATCTGGGTTCTTTCCAGCTTCTAGCTATTATAAATAAGGCTGCTATGAACATAATGGAGCATGTGTCCTTATTGCATGCTAGGGAATCCTCTGGGTATATGCCCAGGAGTAGTATAGCTGGGTCCTCTGGAAGTGTCATGCCCAGTTTTTTGAGGAACCGCCAGACTGATTTCCAATGTGGTTGTGCCATCTTACAATCCCACCAACCATGGAGGAGATAGCAGGTGTTGGTGAGGATGTGGAGAAAGAGGAACACTCTTAGCCATTCTGATTGGTGTGAGGTAAAATCTCAGGATTGTTTTGATTTGCATTTCCCTAATGACTAATGATGTTGAACTTTTCTTAAGGTGCTTCTTGGCCGTCTGAATTTCTTCAGTTGAAAATTTTTTGTTTAGCTCTGTACCCCATTTTTAATAGGGTTATTTGGTTCCCTGGGGTCTAACTTCTTGAGTTCTTTGTATATATTGGATATTAGCCCTCTGTCTGATGTAGGGTTGGTGAAGATCTTTTTCCAGTTTGTTGGTTGCAGTTTTGTTCTTTTGACGTGTCCTTTGCCTTACAGAAGCTTTGTAATTTTATGAGGTCCCATTTGTCAATTCTTGATCTTAGAGCATAAGCTATTGGTATTCTGTTCAGGACCTTTTCCCTTGTGCCCATGTTCTCAAGGGTCTACCCCAGTTTTTTTTTTTCTATTAGTTTCAGTGTGTCTAATTTTATGTGGAGGTCTTTGATCCACTTGGAGTTGAGCTTAGTACAAGGAGATAAGAGTAGATCAATTCGCATTCTCCTGCATGCTGACCTCCAGTTGAATCAGCACCATTTGTTGAAAAGGCTATCTTTATTCCACTGGATGTTTTCCACTCCTTTGTTGAAGATCAAGTGACCATAAGTGTGTGGGTTCATTTCTGGGTCTTCAATTCTATTCCGTTGATCCACTTGCCTTTCACTGTACCAATACCATGTAGTTTTTAACACTATTGCTTTGCAGTATTGCTTGAGGTCTGGGATACTGATTCTCCCAGAAGTTCTTTTACTGTTGAGAATAGTTTTAGCTATCCTGTATTTTTTGTTATTACAGATGAATTTGAGAATTGCTTTTTCTAACTGTATGAAGAACTGAGTATATGATAAGTATAATTTGGATACTGTCTCTGTGCCCTTTGGTTAGTCTGGCTAAGGGTTTATCTATTTTGTTGATTTTCTCAAAGAACCAGCTCCTGGTTTTGTTGATTCTTTGTATGGTTCTCTTTGTTTCCACTTGATTGATCTCAGCCCTGAGTTTGATGATTTCATGTCTTCTACTCCTCCTGGGTGAAATAGCTTCTTTTTGCTCCAGGGCTTTCAGGTGTGTCCTTAAGCTGCTAGTGTATGCTCTCTCCAGTTTCTTTTTGGAGGCACTCAGGGCTATGAATTTTCCTCTTAGCACTGCTTTCATTGTATCCCATAAATTTGGGTATGTTATGCCTTCATTTTCATTAAATTCTAAAAAGTCTTTGATTTCTTTCTTAATTTCTCCTTTGGCCAAGGTATCATTGAGAAGAGTATTGTTCAGCCTCCATGTTTATGTGGGCTTTCTGTTGTTTTTGTTGCTATTATCAGATCATTATTCCATAGTGATCTGAAAGGAGGCATGGGAGTAGTTCGATCTTCTTATATTTGTTGAGGTTTGTCTTGTGACCAATTATATGGTCGATTTTGGAGAAGGAACTATGAGGTGCTGAGAAAAAGGTATATTCTTTTGCTTTAGGATGAAATGTTTTATATAAATATAAATATAAACATAAATAAACATAAATATTTTATGTTTTATACATATATATATAACACACATATATAACATATATATGGTGGGATTGTGTATATATATATATATATATGGTGGGATTGTAAGATGGTACAACCACTCTGGAAATCAGTCTGGCAATTCCTCAGAAAACTGGGCATGATACTTCCAGAGGACCCAGCTATACTACTCCTGGGCATATACCCAGAGGATTCCCCAGCATGCAATAAGGACACATGTTCCACTATGTTCATAGCAGCCTTATTTATAAGCCTTATTTAATATATAATATATAATATATATTATATATTAAATCCAATTGGTCCAATGCTTCAATTAGTTTCGCTGTGTCCCTGTTTAGTTTCTGATTTCTTGATCTGTCCATTGAGGAGAGTGGAGTGTTGAAGTCACCCACAATTATTGTGTTAGGTACAATGCGTGCCTTGAGCTTTAGTAAAGTTTTTTTTTACGAATGAGGATGCCCTTGCATTTGGAGCATAGATGTTCAGAATTGAGATTTCTTCTTGGTGGATTTTTCCTTTGGCCAGTAAGAAGTGTCCTTCTGTGTCTCTTTTGATGACTTTAGGGTGAAAGTCAATTTTATCTGATATTAGAATGGATACTCCAGCTTGTTTCTTAAGACTATTTGCTTGTAAAATTGTTTCCAGACTTTTACTCTGAGGTAGTGTTTGTCTTTGACACTGAGGTGTGTTTCCTGGAAGCAGCAAAATGTAGGGTCCTGTTACATATCCGGTCTGTTAGTCTATGTCTTTTTATTGGGGAATTGAGTCCACTGATGTTAAGAGATATTAAGGAATAGTGATTATTACTTCCTGTCATTCCTGACATTTGTGTTCTCTTAGAGTCTGTATAAGATCTGCCCAGAATCTTCTAGCTTTTATGGTCTCTGGTGAAAAGTCTGGTGTAATTCTAATTGGTCTTCCTTTATGTTACTTGGCCTTTTTCTCTTACTGCTCTTAATATATAATTTGTTTAGTAAATTTGCTTAGTACATTTGGAGTTTTGATTATTATGTGATAGGAGGTATTTCTGTTCTGGTCCAGTCTGTTTGGAATTCTGTAGGCTTCTTGTATATTCATGGGAAACTCTCTCTTTAGGTTAGGGAAGTTTTCTTCCATAATTTTGTTGAAGATATTTTCTGGCCCTTTAAGTTGTAAATCTTCACTTCTATACCTATAATCCTTAGGTTTGGTCTTCTTATTGTGTCCTGGAGTTCCTGGATGTTTTGGGTTACAAGCATTTTGCATTTTCTTTGACTGTTGAGTCAATGGTTTCTATGGTATCTTCAGCATCTGAAATTCTTTCTATCTCTTGTATTCTGCTGTTGATATTCGCATCTATGTCCCCTGATTTATTCCCAAGGTTTTCTATCTTCAAATTTGTCTCTCTTTGTGATTTCTTAGTTGTTTGTACTTGTGTTTTTAGATCCTGAATGGTTTTTCTCAGTTCCTTCACTTGTTTTTCTTTAAGAGATTTTTGTGTTTCCTCTTTCATGATTTCTGCCTATTGACTCAATTTCTCTTGCATTTCTTTAGGTGATTTTTGTGTTTCCTTTCTATTGGTTTCTATCTGTTGACCCATATTCTCCTGAATATCTTTAAGTGATTTTTGTGTTTCCATTGTAAGGGCTTCTAACTTATTCATGTTCCCCTGTATTTCTTTAAGAGATTTATTTATGTCCTTTTTGTGTTCCCATAACAGCATCATGACCAATAATTTAAATCTAAATCTAGTTTTTCTGGTGTGTTGGGGTATCCAGGACTAGCTGTTATTGGAGAATTGGGTTCAGATGCTGCCATATTGCCTTGATTTCTGTCATTAACATTACTGCATTTGTCTTTTGCCATGTGGTTATCTCTGGCGTTAGTTGGTCCTGCTGTCACTGGCTGGTGCTTGAACCTCCTGTGGGCCTGTAAGACTATTTCTACGCCACTGGATGACTGGGTTTCTTCTGGCACAGATTGCTGATGTGCTGCCCTGCTCCTGGGTGTCATTGGAGCCCTTGTATGCCTTGTCCCAAGAAATGCTATACTTGGGTTGTCTCTGTGTACCCAGTGTTGCCTGTCTGGTCCACCAGGTAGTAAAGATGGTGGATGCCCTGTGGACCCCCTCCAAGCGCTGATCACTCTGTAGGGCCAACAGCCCAGGGCAGGACTTCTTGCTGGGTTTCCAATGTTTTGCTGTTGCTGGTTCTCCAGTGCCCCCTGCTTTTACTGAATAACCTGCTCCTGTCCATTCTCTAGTATCAGGAAGTAGGATCTTCCCCGTATCAGATGTGGCACAGGTATACCTCCTCTGATGAAAAGGGACAGTGGCGATTAACCTGCTCCTGCAGGTTCTCTAGAGAGTATTAGGTAGTGGGATCTTCCCCGTGTCAGATGTGGCACAGGTCTCTGACTGGGCTGGCTGCTTGGTCACATGAGCCAAGGTGGTGGCGATCTTGGACCGCAGGTCTCTGTCTAACCAAGGGCCTCCCTGCAGGACAGGTGTTCCCCTGGCTGAGCTGGCTGAGCTGTTGGAGCCTAGACGGTGGTGACCTCAGTCCACAGGGCTCAGTATAACCACAGGGACTCCCTGAAGGTCAGGTGTTCTCCTGGCAGAACTTCTGCATTATTCTTAAATGCAACAAGTAGGTGAGGGAAAATTTATGGCTACTGCTCCTATTTCTAGAAAACACTAGGCATTCTAAATGCATGTGTATTAGTTAAAGTTTGCACAGCAGTCTCACATCTCAACATCTTTGACACACTTTTGAGGTAAACAACGAAGAGAGGTTTTCCTTGTCTTTTTATAAAATGAGGAATGTGGTTTTTTTCATTGTTTTATTGGCTATTTTATTTATTTACATTTCAATTATTCCCCTTCTCATTTTCCCTTCACAAGCCCCCTATCTCCTCCTCCCTCCTCCTTGCCTCTATGAGGGTACTTCCCCACATGCCTATCTACTCCTGCCTCAGCGCCCTAGTGATCCCCTATCCTGGGTCATTAAGCCTTCACAGGACCAAGGGCCATGGGTGCCCCCTGTGTACTCATTGGTTGGTGGTTTAGTCCCTGGGAGCTTTGGGGGGTCTGGTTGGTTGATATTGTTGTTCTTCCTAGGAGATTGCAAACCCCTTCAGCTCCTACAGTCCTTGCCCTAACTTCACCATCGGGATTCCTACATTCAGTCCAATGTTTGACTGTGTACGTCTGCATCTGTATTGGTCCAGCAGAGCCTCTCAGGGAACAGGTATATCAGGCTCCTCTCAAAAAGCACTTCTTGGCATCAGCAATAGTGTCTAGGTTTGATGTCTGCAGATGGGATGGATCTCTAGGTGTGGTAGTCTCTAGATGGTCTTTCCTTTAGCTTCTGCTTCACTCTTTGTCCCATTTAATGGATGGGGCCACTCTCCCACATCAAAAATATTATTCCTTGTCTTTTTTTGTCAATTGAAAAAAAACAAAGGCTTTGAAGAGAACTTTGTTGATAGCGATAGGAACTCGTAAGATTGTGTTTTACTGAGACATTCATCCTGTAAATACCATCTATTACAAGGTCTGGGGATGGACTGTTATTACTTGCAAACAACAAACACTTGACATTAGTGTCCTTAAGCTCAATATTGGACCACTATACTGTGCAAATTAGCCATATTTCACTGGAGAGCTCTTACATATTTTTGTAGATACTCTGAGGATCAGTCTCAAGAGTACATTAATTGGAAATTTTATGTGCTTTCATAACAGATTTTTCATGCACAGCCTTTGGGGCATAGAGAAATGGCAATCAGTCTAGATAGACACTCGATAGACTTGCTAGAAGCATGAAATGTTCTGTTGGTGTGAGTCTGAAATAAAAATTGGCACCAAAGAAAACTAGAAATCTGTCTTTATAAGCTTATTCTTTCTGTTACATAAGTATCTACATTAAGATTGATTTCACACACTCAGTGTGGATGCAGTTTGAAAGCAAGGCTCACTGCAGACTCTCAGGACCAGTGAGTACAAGTCCAAGTGATGTGAATGTCATCATTGCTGTATAGTCTTTGGGAAAGTCTTGTTGTGTATATACACGTTTAGACTGACATAATTGTATCACTTGGTTTTTGATTGATTCTATAACTGGACTCTTGTATGAAGAACATAAACAGAGTGATGAACATCAGCTACCCTGCTTCCCCTATTTTGCCAGAAAACTTTCAGATGCACAGCTCTGAGGTAACCTAATGACAATTTGGCCAACATCATGCCACAAAAAATATGATTGGTGTCCATGCTCCAAGGTAGTCTGCACTTTCTGAGACTGAATAAGCTAAAGATATCTTTATATTCCACACACAGGAATCTAGGCCTTAGTTATTTTAATCAGAAAATATTAAAGAGGAGTTAAATCTGTAATCAAATTGGAAGGAAGATTTATATGTGAATGATACAAAAGCAAGGCCTGATGCCATAGCTGCAATGAATTGTCTAAATGCTTACTTACTGGACCTCATTTCCGAACTGTCCTGTTTCTCGTCATTTCTCTTTACATAAATAAAAAAATTGCCTGCAAGCAGAGAACACTTTTGATTTTTCTCTAGAGTTGGTATTTCACAGTATTACACTAGTTTGAAGCATATTTCTGTAGTAACCCAAGCTGTGTAAACTACAATGTCTCCTTTAAGCTTATAAATCCTCTTTAAAACTGGACCTGACTGTGCCTAGATGGGGACATGTGGTGACCTAGAGTGATTCCAGTGGCTTGGGATGATGATTTTTCCAGAAGGGTGTGAGGATAAATCTTCCTTAGGAGAATACCCTCTCATCTTCCTCAGGATGTCTTGTACTGATATATTGGGATGTGTTCTTCATGTAACATTACAGTCCTTCCTGCCTTGGAATACCCCCCTTTCCCAACACCACAGTAATTATAAATACAGAGCTAAAAGAGAATCTGGAATTCTGCTTGAATATCCAGGTAACGTTCTTAGGGTTTTTATTACTAAACTGGCAGTGTTTAACTATTGCGTCCCATTGTCTAGTAATGGTCAAAGGCTCAAGAACTAAACGGTAACCCCTGGAGCTGAATCTGACTCTGAAAGCTCCTGAAATACAGAGTTTGGGGCAGGACTTAGTACATGTTCCAAACTAAATCTGAACCTTTAAGAAGTTCTCCAAGTCATGCTAATACAGCATCAATATTGAGCATTCACAAGTTGAAGAATTTGGATGTTTGCTTATATGTGTGCGCTGGAATCAAATTTCAGAAAGAGATGTAGGCAAACTGTTTCTTTGTAATATTTTTTAAAAATGTTATGTGTTTATCATGTATGTCTGTATGCATGTCTCCATATATGTATGCCTATGTGTGTTGTGTGTGGCTATGTGTATGCTATAATTACAAGCAACTCTGTGTGCTTACTGTGGACTCTATGAATCCAACTCCAGATTTCTGGAAAAATCAGCCTGTGCCCTTACCCACTGAGCCATCACTCCACCTAGAAATGTGTTTCTTTATGTTCTGTCTTTGTTTAGAAGGCCCTTTCCTCATCATTTTCTTCCTCTGTTTGCTTCAGTCTTCAAATGCCATCTCTCCGAACCATTAACTTCTACAGTTGAGTACTTCCAGGGTTAACTCATTTCACTGAAAAAAACTAGAGGCCTCTGAGGCTTTCAAAGCACTTCAACTTTAAACACAGTGCAGGCAGAGCTGAATGTCAAGGTTGCTAGAAAGGTATTTATTTGTAAGGCAATAAAGCATGAAGGGACCTTCCCAGAAATTTCTGGGTTCCCCAGTCTAACAGTTTCTGCTAGTTATTTTAAACTAAATCTTAGAATCAAAATCCAAACCCAAAGTATTTTTTTTTTTGGCAATTTCCCAACTATTGCATCAGCCACTAATTCCAGGTATTTGAGAGTTTCTTTGGAAAAAGGAAATTATGTTCTATATATAATCATCTGAATTGGGCTCCCCTTGAGCACCACTGGCTGTGACTATTTAGGCTGGACCCCTCAGAGCTCCCAGGAACTAAACCACCTACCAAAGAGTGCACATGGGCTGGTCCATGGCTCCAGCTACATATGCAGCAGAGGACTGCCTCATCTGGCCTCAGTGGGAGGGGAGGCACTTGATCCTGTGGAGGCTTGATGCCCCAGAAAGGGGAGATGCTAGAGGGGTAGGGCAGCAGTGGGTGAGTGGGTGGGGTGCACCCTCTCAGAGGTAAGGGGGAAGGGGATGGAGTTGGGGTTCGTGGGCAGGAGACTGGGAAGGGGAATAACATTTGAAATGTAAACAAATAAAATGATTAATTTTTTAAAAAGACAGTTTTCCTAGTCACTAATCAAGTGAAGCAAAATCCTGGTAGTTTTAATTTGTTTTGGAGGTTTGTTTTGCTTTTGATGTTTCTTTTTGCACACTTCTGTTTCTTTCCTGTCTGCCTAGAATCTTGTCAAAATCATCTCTCTGTGCCTTGCCCAGAACAGCTTTTCTTTCCCACCTCCCTCTGCTCTGTCTCTACTGCTCTCTCCTTCCCTGGTTTTTACCCCTGTTCTTAAGCTGTGCACTGGCTCCAATTAAGGAGCGCCATGTTTACTCTTTCAGACCCACCCTCGAAATAGGCATCTCGTAGATCAGTGTACTTAGTGTAAGTGGACTAATCTCATTAGAGAAGCACATTAAAACACTAAGAATAATGAGATTATTGGTTTTGATTTTGGTTTGGATAAACAGGAAAGTAAACATCTTGCTGTGTCTAGAACTTCATTTGCGGGGTACCTCCCTCTGTCCTTTCTTGGTTCTTTCATTGCTGAATGCTTTTCCCTCTTTTATAGAGTAAGCCAAGAAGCTTTGAAACCAGCTCCATCGACTCCGATGTATTTTTCCTTGCTAATATAAAAGGCATTATTCTGATTATTTTGATGGGTTTAGCATTCATAACATGAAGTGATGTTATAACATCCCTGGGTTATAAGATCATAACCCATCCTTGGACTTTCTTGAATGGAGCATTTGAGTTCAGAGACATCAACTCATTTCTTATTCTGAATGAGTAATTGCTGCCAAGGATTTAGAGGGCATCCTATATCCAAAAGGCACACACACACACACACACACACACACACACACACACACAAAACCCAACCCCTAATTACTATTTTACTCAGTTGTACATAATATTTTTAGTGTTTTTTATCTTTTTTATTCGATATATTTTTAGTGTTAATAGACATTTCCAGTTATTTTTATTTTAAAATTTTAGTTTCCTTAATATTGTATTTATTCTTTGAGAATTCCATATAATGTATTTTAATGACATTCATGCCCCCATCCCTTAATTTCTTCCAGATTTCTGTATCCACACTCACTTCCCCAGTACTCCAACTTCCTGTTCTCTCATATTTTAAACAATGTTTCTTAATTGATCAGTTAAGTCCAGAAAAAAACTATGAAAAACATCCTTGTAACATAAATTTTCAAAGCTTTGGTTGTGATTGTGTCCAAAGTTGTAAGAGATTTTTCTACTAGGAAAATATGTGCAGAATTCTCCCCCAGCTGCTCTTGGGTCAATAGTCAAACATTCTCAGACACTTTCTTGGCTGTGTTTGCATTTGTATTCCCACGTGCTGCTTTTTCCTTTTTACCAGCTTTGTTAAATAAAGTTATTCTATCTTAAATTAAATTAACTGAAGAAATGATGGTATGTTTATTTTCACTTTTACTGTCATTTGTATAATCAGAAAATAGCAGTTTCAACAAAAAATTAGGAATTTAATATTAAGTGGCCTGACAAATTTAAACACATTTTTTTTTATTTCTTCATGCTGTACAGGCTTTAAAAATGTACATGTATGAATATATTTACCAATCATATGTGTTTTAACAATTGTTTCTGAAAAAATTGTTAGAAACATGGTGCAGCAGCTAAGAATTATTTCGAATGGCTGAGAAGCACCTAAGAAATGTTCAGCATCCTTAGTTATCAGGAAAATGCAAATCAAAACAACCCTGAGATTTCACCTCACACCAGTCAGAATGGCTAAGATAAAAAAAATCAGGAGAAAACAGGTGCTGGCAAGGATGTGGAGAAAGAGGAACACTCCCGCACTGCTGGTGGGGTTGCAAGCTGGTATAACCACTCTGGAAATCAGTCTGGCAGTTCCTCAGAAAACTGGGCATAACACTTCTGGAGGACCCAGCTATACCTCTCCTGGGCATATACCCAAAGGATTCCCCAGCATGCAATAAATATACATGCTCCACTATGTTCATAGAAGCCCTATTTATAATAGCCAGAAGCTGGAAAGAACCCAGATGTCTCTCAATGGAGGAATGGATAAAGAAAATGTGGTATATTTACACTATGAAATACTACTCAGCTATTAAAAACAATGAATTCATGAAATTCTTAGGCAAGTGGGTGGAACTGGAGAATGTCATTCTGAGTGAGGTAACCCAATCACAAAAGAACACACATGCAATGTAGTCACTGGTAAGTGGATATTATCCCAGAAGCTTGGAATACCCAAGAAACAATTCATGGTAACAAATGATATCCAAGAAGAAGGAAGGAGAGGCCCCTGGTCCTGGAAAGGTTTAGTGCAACAGTGTAGGGGAATACCAATACCAGGATAAGGAAACAGGAAGGGGGTGATTGGGGAACAGGGGGGGAGAAGAGGGCTTATGGGACTTTCAGGGAGGGGGGAATCCCGGAAAGAGGATATCTTTTGAAATGTAAATAAAGAATATATCAAATTAAAAAAAAAGAATTATTTCTTCCCTTTCAGAGGACTAGGGTTAGGTTCCCAGCATTAATATTACATAACCACTTTTAACTCCAGTTCCAGGGTACCAAATACCCTCCTCTATCCCCAAGAGTATGTGCGTACATGTGCAATAAGTGTACACACACACACACACATACAAACACACAAACACAAACACATGCACACATGCAACACACAAACACACACACATGTTCACATGCAATAAGCACACACACAAACACTCATATACGAGAAAATAAATCTTACAATTAAACACAATATTAGTTAATTAATTTAAAAGGATGTTGGTGGTAGGTTGGATCAGCAGGTAAAGACTCTTGATGCAAAGCCAGATAATCTGCATTCAGTCCCTGGACCCACATGGAGGAAAAGAGAAAGCAGGCTCCTTTCAAGTTGCCCTCAGATCTCTAATGGTCGTTCTGGTACCATGTTCACTCTCACTACCTCCCGTATGTATATAAATGCAATTAAAAGTAAAAAGTTAAAGCAAAAAAGAGTGTATGGAAATATAAAAATACTCTATAATTCCTGGAGATAATCACTGGTGTTTTATTCTAGTTACATTATGTTACAGTAAGAAAAAAAGCATAGGTACAGTAGGAAATTTCTATTGCAAAAAAACCAAGAGAATAAAGTGGGGATGGGGGTGGGGGGGAGTTCACTGTCTACTTCTTCATTCCTTCTACTTAAGATTAGTATGATTCCAATCTAACTTCTATTACTTCTAATTCTGTAATTTTACTTAAGCATATGTACACCATTAAATGAAAGATAGCTTGTGAGTGTTTTGAATTAGTAAATATCATGTTTCCAGTTGTTCTGCAACTGGATTTTATTAAAATGTATCTTACCAAATTAAAGATCTATTTTAATTCACTCCTGTCTGTACATTATTCCATTCTGCTAATGATCTACACATTTTAAACCATGTCCCTGTTAATTGTTAGGGCTTTTGTAGTTTAAAATAATTCTATAATAAACTACATTTGCTCTCTGTTTTTATTACTTCTTTGAGTACAGTGTATTTTATCCATTCACTATGATAGTCTCCCATTCTCCTCTCTCTCTCTCTCTCTCTCTCTCTCTCTCTCTCTCTCAGCAGCTGTCAAATACAAATTCATTTACATCTCTTTATCACTTTAAATAGTATTTTCCCATTAAAATAGAAATGTTTTGAAACTTTGGAATACAGGAAATTATGCAAATCTTTATTTTAGATTCTAATAATGCTTTAAACAAAGTATCACATATGCAAAATTCAAGTTTCTTTTTTTTCTTTTCTGCTCATTTCTTTTTTTCCATTTTTATTAGATATTTTCTTTATATTTCAAATGTTATCCCCTTTCCTGGTTTCCCCTCCAGAAAGTCCATATCGTATCCCCACTTCCCCTGCTCTTATGAAGGTGCTCACCCACCCACGCCCACCTAACCACCGCAGCATCCCCCTACACTGGGGCATCGAGCCTTCACAGGACCAAGGGCCCCTCCTTCCCTTGATGCCAAGCAAGTCCATCTTCTGATACATATGCAGCTGGAGCCATGGGCCTCTCCATGGTTACTCTTTGGTTGGTGGCTTAGTCCCTGGGAGCCCTGGAGGGGTCTGGTTGGTTAATATTGTTCTTCCTATGAGTTTGCAAACCCTGTCAGATCCTTCAGCCCTTTCTCTAACTCCTCCATTGGGGTCCCAGCACTCAGTCCAATGGTTGGCTCTGAGCATCTGCCTCTATATTTGTCAGACTCTGGCAGAGCCTCTCAGAAAACAGTTACATCAGGCTCCTGTCAGCAAGTACTTTTTGGCATCTTTGATAGTGTCTAGGTTTGGTGTCTCAGATGCTCAATTGGATTCCCAGGTGGGACAGTCTCTGGGTGGCCTTTCCTTCAGTGTCTTCTCCACACTTTGTCCTGTATTTCCTTTAGACAGGAACAATTCTGGTTTAAAAATTTGGAGATGAGTGGGTGGCACCATCCCCCACCTACAGGCCTTGCCAGACCTCTGCTTATTGTCTCTACAGGGTCTCCTCCCCTTTGTTGGGCATTTCAGCTAACCTCATCCCCATTGGGTCCTGGGAGCCTCTTGCTTTCCTGACGTCTGGGACGCTGGTGGCTACCCCCAGTTCTCCATCCCCCATTGCTACACACCTCTATTCAAATTCCTGAACCTCTGTATATCATCCCTGTCTCCTCTCATACCTGTTTCTTAACCAATCCATATGTCAGACATTCACATCTGTCAATATGAGTAGCAGATTCCATGATGGGAACTCTGATATTTATCGAGTGCTATCAATTGTCCCTGTGAACTTTCTGTTTGTACGCTCTGCTCCGTGTTCATTGACTCAATTTCATTTTTCTTACTCATTTCTTATTTATTATATATTTATTCCTGTTTGTTATAAATTCTGGATATAATATCTTTGATGCTGCGATCTAAATCACTTAATGTATTACTCTTATGTTATTGCTTTTATGAAATATATAACACTTGATTTTAACTATTAAAATGTAGCATAAAGTGCTTTATCTTTTCATTCATGTGAAAGTATAATATCCATAATTCTTGTTATAATTCCTTCTGACATGTAATTCTTGTTTACATTCAGTTTCCAAAGTAGTGTTTTAACTTACAGGAAACCTTTTATTTTTTATTTTTTTTGAGAAGTAACACTGGTAGAAATACATAATAATTACTTTTAGGCTTCTGTGATACAGAACATTGGTGAGTTTTGAGTTCTTAAAGATATATAGCTAATGCTACTGATTAATGATGACTTTTTTTTTTTTACAGAAGTTTCATCTTAGGAGGGATCAAAATCTCAATATCCAGATGACATTAGTACTTCAGAACAATAGCCACTGAACCATGTTCAAAGCATCTACCCACCCCCACCCCAAAAGGAAGAATTTTATATCAGTATTCCTGACATGTTTCCTTTTCTTCTAGAAATAGGTCACATTGGACAGTCAGATAACATTACTTATTTTTCAAACACAGGGGAGGGTCAGAAAGCAGCTCTGACCATAGCTCTGACCCAGGGAGTTAAGAACAGCGTGGAAACACAACAACCTTACACAAATTGTCGTTTACTCGTGGACTGCAGTCTCCAAGTGGTGGAAATGAATTGAACTTTGAACCTTCCAGAGGACTGTTTCCCAGGCAAAGCTGAATGAATTCTACTTTTGTACACACATAAATTGAGTTTTCGGAATGGTTAGTGTTATGGTGAACAGTGTGCAGTAATTGCACTGTAATTATCCTGCTTGAGTCCTAGGCTCAGAACACATCCCTTACCCGGAAGAGCACTAAACTGTAAGTGCGTAACTGCTTACATCTGCCTTAGTGTGTCTACATTATACACCCACATCTATTACTGACAGTTATCTTATCCTTCACTCAGCTTTGTCTTTACTTTCCTAGCTGAAAGAATCCATGGTCTGTATGGGAAATAAATAAATAAATATGATTAAACACAGAGCTTTGGATCACTATGCTACTATTTTGAAAGGCAGTTGAAACGCACTCAAATAACAACCTGAGCTTTTTATTCCCCAAGCTGTTTGCAAGTAGGACTCCTTTCATCTCCCCACGCTGTCCAATGTTTATTTACATCTTTCAACGATACCTTTCCCAGGGTTCACATCAAGGACTATGTGCTCTTTCCAATCAGCTCCATTTCAGATAGAAGTGGAGCTAGAGGGTACTACAGGGAGAAGAAATAAATAATTGTTTTAACACTTAGCACACTCACATAGGAAAGAAATCTGCATCACAGGCAAGTATACATATGTAAGTCCTGCAACATAAAACTAGTCCTTAGAGGTCAGTTCATGTCCCACATGGTATTTTCTGGTTGCCATGACAATTGCTTGTTTTCATTGGACAACTGGGCGAATGGCCACATCTGTTCTTGCTGAATACCCCCTTCCTGAGCTAACAGAGAGCAGAGGGAATAGATTGGCTTCTCCACATCAAGGGGTGGGTCGTAAATCTCAGGTCACAGAGTCACACTTGCCCTTGAGTACCCTCCTTTTGTTTCTTGGCTGCCCAAATGTTCCTGTATTCCTACAAACAGCTAAATATGCATTTTTTCATTCGATATATTTTTTATTTACATTTCAAATGATTTCCCCTTTTCTGGTCCCCCACTCCCTGAAAGTCACATAAGCCCCCTTCCCTCCCCCTGTTCTCCTACCCACCCCTTCCCACTTCCCTGTTCTGGTTTTGCCTTATACTGCTACACTGAGTCTTTCCAGAACCAGGGGCCACTCCCCCCATTCTTCTTGTACCTCATTTGATGTGTGGATTATGGTTTTGGTATTCTTCAACAGAAGAATGGATGCAAAAAATGTGGTATATATACACAATGGAGTACTATTCAGCCACTAGAAACAATGAATTCATGAAATTCTTAGGCAAATGGATGGAGCTGGAGAACATCATACTAAGTGAGGTAACCCAGTCTCAAAAGATCAATCATGGTATGCTCATGGTATGCACTCACTAATAAGTGGGTATTAGCCTGGAAAACTGGAATACCCAAAACATAAAGATGCATTTATTCACTGGAGAAAGATGCATAACATTCCCCTTACTATATATATATATATATATATATATATGGCAATAAATAGACTACTGAAGAAGGGTAAGGCTCACTGGTTAATGAACCAGATTCTGGAAATCAAAATTAGAGGTTCCTTTGGATAAACTTAGTTACATCAGTCTCTTTTACTTTTCAATGGCATGCCTGAAGTATAAAGTCTTTTAGCGAGTATTGAGATACTTTAATTCTGGTTCTACATGAAAATAGAACCTTTGCTCCTGGATTTATTAGTACCAACCTCAGAGAAATAAGTAACAAGTTCCTGGAGTCAATTCTATTCTATTTTTTGCAGCTCTAGAGAGAAGCTAGTAATAACAAAGATGTGTAATAGTGTTTTGGTCAACATTTGACTCTGTAAGACAGTCATGGGGAGAGAAATTTCTATCATTTTGGTCATGTCCTTTTAAAACCAAAGCATGATGGGTATAGACGGAAGGAGAGACAGCACTGAATCTCTATTATTTTCTGCCCCTCACTTTTCACATACTTCTAAAATGATAGTGTTTTCATCACCTTTTTTTACTAGGATTGTGTGGGTGCGTGTGCATGTGTGTGTGTGTGTGTGTGTGTGTGTGTAAACTAGGTCCTGACTTGATAACCCACTAAGCTGAAAATCAATTTGCTTTCCTGATATTTTCATAAGATATTAAGAAATGGAGTCTACACAGCAGAGGGTGGAAAACTCTGACCAAGAGAAAGGTAACACTAAATAGTTGAAGCTAGACCTGAAGACATAAAGGGAACAAGATGGAAAGTAGTCATTCAATAACAAAGGTAGTGAACAGCCTAATCCACAGTGAGAAAGAACAGAAGATCCAGGCTAATGACAAGAACCAAGATGTTTCTCTACATAGACAGGATTCAATTTTAAGTCCTTACTCCAGGAGCTAGCAGGGGACCTGAGCAGTGACAAACCACACTAGCTCAACTCAGATCAAGGAGAAGAACCTGTACCCCTGGCTATACTTACACTGATCAAGAAGGGCAAACAATGGAGGGGAAGATCATCCCTTGACCCTGAGAAATATGAGGAATGAAAAAAAGGCACTGGATTCTCTCCAGGGCAAGGTTTATATCTGGTGTTACATAAAAGAAACCAAATCAAAAACCCTGAAACAAAGATGCTCTGAAAAGATAGGTGAAATCGAAGATGTCGGAGAGGGTAAGGGATGTATCAGAAGATTCATCTTCCAACAAGGCCAGTGACCCTCTGTGTGCATAGTCAGCCGGAGTCCAGTGTACACCATCAAGCATGCAGAATGCAGAAGACTTGAAAAGTTCACAACCAAAACTGACTTGTTCCACCCACAAGCTTAGGAAAGTATTGCACTCTGAATATTTGTACTCCAGTCTTTACCCTAGAGATTGAAAAATTAGCACTTCTAATACAAGCATCATATAATAGGAAAGATTGGTTTTATTTTATTTATTTTTTGCCCCAGTTCTCAACACTGAACAGGAAAAAAAACATTTTTTAAAGCAATAGTAACTTTTTTGCTGCAATAAGGCAATTCTTAGTGGGACCCTCTAACTTTAGGATGGGGCAGGTTATCAAGATGATCATAGGTTCTCCTTTCCTTTATTTCTTTCTTTTTAAATTTAATATGCAAATTCTTACTATGGAATTTTTATATTCAAGTTTTTATTGGAAGCCAAGAACATTCAATCCTACTACCACCAACTCTCAGAGATGGGAAAACTACTAATCTGTCACATTTGCATATTGAAACCCCATGAACACTCCCAGTGATGAGGTTCGTGGAGTTTTTGAGATTTATATATGGCTATTTGGGGATGGTGTATATCCCTATTCTGTGGGGCAGAAGTGTCTGGCTTGGGGATCTAGACCTCACTCTACATTTCACTTCCTCAGGCTCTTACCCACAATACTGTGCAACACCTTTATAATTTGGCAAGCATATTTTACTGAGAGTTCTGTTAGCTGCTATAGCAAAAAAGAAAAAAAGAAAAAAAAAGAAAAGAAAAAAAGGAAAAAAAGAAAAAGAAAAAGACTTGAGCAGAGTTGAGGAAATGCCCTGGATTTAGTGCAAGAAGGTCAGAAGTCCTGGTGGTCTACAATTTGTGGCTGATGCCTGATGTTTGGGCAGTCCTGTGGGACTGATACCTTCACTTGCGGAATGCAATGCCAACTTCAGGCAATTAGTGTTAGAATTGAATTAAATCACAGAACACCCAGCTAAACTCTCAAGGTTCAGAGAACTAGTTGTTAGTATGAGACAAAAGCTGGCTTATTTGATGTCAAATGTTTTCTGTGGGTAGGAAACAGGTCATTTTAGCATACTTTTGTTTGCATCTTACTTTCAGTAGAGTCTCTTTCATTTTGCTGTGCCCCACCTTCACTCTACAATTTGTAGTTGCTGTCTAGTCTCTTAAAAATCACATGATATTGGCATGAAAACAGGCACATTGGTTGATGGAATTCAATTGAAAACCCAGACATAAGCCTACATTCCTATGGTCACCTGGTATTTGACAAAGAAACCAGAAATGCATAGTGGAAAAAAAATCCCAGCATCTTTGATAAATTGTGCTAGTCAAACTGGATATTTGAATGTAGAAGAATGAAAATAGATCCATACTCATCATCCTGCACAAAACTCAAGTCCAAATTGATCAAAGACCTCAGCATAAAACCAGATACATTGAATCTAGAACAAGTGCCTACATGGAGTCTTTATTCCTATATTATAATATCTATGGTGTAGGAAAGTACTCTGTGGGCTACCAAAAGAGAAGTGTAAACACAAACCCAGCTATGAAAACTTTTACTTACAAAATATCCTGTCTGCAATATGTGCTAGGGCAACAGAGGCACAAAAATTGTGGGGATAACTAACCAATGTCTGATTTAAGGTTCACTCTGTGAGATAGAACAAATATCTCAAATTCCTTGAGTGAATAAGAACAACTGACTAGTTATCCCAAAGGCCTAGGTGAAACTGAACAGTACTGATTAAAAAAAAAATCCATAAAATGACTCCTAATGACATTCTGCTATACTCATAGATCAGTGCCTTATTCAGTTGTCATCAGTGAGGTTTCTTCCTGCACCAGACAGGGACAGATGCTGAGACCCTATAGCCCGACCTTCTGCAGAAAGAGAGACAGACACAGACAGTCACACACACACACACACACACACACACACGGCTGTTTTGGGTGCAGAGTCAGAGTTCTTGGAACACATAGTTCTAAATGAGATGTCGACTTCAAGCCCCTTCCCTCAACGCTCAGAGCCCCTCTGAAGTGGAAGGAGAAAAGCAGAAGAGTTAGAAATACTGGAGAATGCCAGAAGAAGAAGAAGGCCCTCTTGTTCTTCTAGAAAAATCAACAAATCAAGGCTCATATAAATTCCCAGAGGTGGAAGGAGCAGGCACGGGGTCTACATGCTTCTGCACCATGTCCTCTGTATACATATAGTTTTCAATTTAATAATTTTATGGGACTCCTGAGCACGTGAACAAGTGCGCCTTTGATTTTTGTGCCTGCTCTTGGGGGTGCCTTTTCTTCTGCTGGGTTGTGTTGTCTAGCACCTATGAGATGGTTTTATCTTATTATATTTAATTTTGTCATCTTTTATTATATTTAATTTTGTCATCTCTTGTAAAACAAAAAATGTGATGAATTCTTAGATTTAACATTCGTGTTGGATTTTTTGTAGTCTTTTATTCAAGATGATTTTAAGTGGGAATGATAACAGAATTAGGGACAATAAAAAGGATTGTAGTTTAAATTTATATTATTCAAGTGTCTCTTTGGGATTGACAAATTTTAAATTCTACGTATGTGTGTACTTTTGCATGTACATTTGTGAGTGTTTTTGAGAGTGCTAGCTCTCTTGCTCTTCTATTAGTGAGTATGAGAGGGTGCCCCCTGGGTCATTTGTCCTGTGCATACATTCATCTCACTTTGCCCACAGAATTAGCTATGGCCATTCCAAGCGTTATGACAGTGACATAGGGAAGCAAGTCTTCTGCTTGAAAATTCTATATATAAACAAATTTCAATAAATTCATTTTTTAGATGCATCAGCTTAGTATCCCTTTTGCTTATTTGTCTTCAAAATGCAAAATATATACAACTAAGAGACAGCAATCGTTCTGCCTAAAGGAAACAATAACAAAAATGGTAATACGTACTAAAAATGGTAGAATTTTAATGGCTGTCTCATGCACGACACCATCATTTCCAGGTGTTTGCTATTTGTGTGGATAAAAATCATTCATGTTAAGACAAAGGAAAACAAAACATAGCATGCAAACTTACTCAGGAGGTTTCTATTCAGGCTTAAGTCTAAGATCTTCCAACTTAAGACAAGTGTGCTGAGCACAGTGACATGCTCTAGTGCTGGGATGTAGATGACTTCCTTTCCTCAGGATTGAACAGCCGGCATCAAAGGAACCAGCCTGCCTCGTGGCCATCCCAGCAGCTCCAGAAACGAAATGGGATGTGACGAACTTAGGTAAGAATTTACTTTGCCTGTTCTAGTTGTTTATCTTCTTCAATTCGGTTGTGAGTAAAAAGCTGTTTCCTACAATTTCTTAAATTTAATTCCTTGTGAGAGTTCAAAAATGACAAAGCCCATTTTTCTTGTAGCTAAAATTTTGCTCTAAGAAAAATATTCTTTCTCCAGCTGTGAACCTGATTGACATTTTTAAAACTCCCCTAGGGAATGTCTGCTGGCAGCTGAGCTTACAGCTACAGGAAAGAGGCTGACATGATATGGTATGTGTTCTATGGGCCAAAGTGCCTTGATTTCTATTTGAACAAGAGTTGAATGAACATTACTAAAAGATGGTTAGTGTAATTAACTATGTTAGAATTCTTTCTACCAATGTTGAAATGTTTTACATTTTAAATTCAATTATTTAGAAATACTGAGATAATGAAAGGGTACTATAGTTCCAGAGGGTCAGCATAATATTGGGTATTCAAAATCTGTGTTTGTTTTCAAGAGGTCATTTAGATCCAGATCATTGATAATCTACTTACTATGATATTAATTACACTAGAATATGTGTGTACATGAATTTGGAATGTCTGTGGAATATGAAGAGGGAGGAAGATAAGAGAAGAGAAAGGGGTAAGAAGCAGGATTTCTTAATACTATTTTTAAAAATGTGTGTGTGTGTGTGTGTGTGTTTACAGGTACAAATCAGAGGACAACCTAAACCTTGGGTGTTATTTTTGGGACTATCCATCTATTTTGAGCCAGTATCTTTCATTGGACTGGAGCTCGCCAATTAGGCTAGACCGGGTACCCGAGAGCATCAGAGACGCTCCTTTCTGCACCTTCCCAATGCTGAGACAAAGAACACAACTATACTAGGCATTTTTATGTAGGTGCTGGTGTGTGAACTCAGATTCTTATGTTAGAGAGGAAAGCACTTCATGAACTCATTCATCATTCGTGTGTGTGTGTGTGTGTGTGTGTGTGTGTGTGTGTGTAGGGCATGTGTATGTGTATGTGTGGTGTTTGAACATGTGTATGCACATACTATCATGCAACTGTGAAAGGCTGAGGACAATGTTATGGGCTCTTTTCTCTCCTTTCATCTTCTGGTGAATTCTGGACACCAACTTTACATTATCAGACTTTAACAGCAAGCACTTTCCCCAGCTATGCCAACTTGCCAGCCAGTTCCTCCCTCCTAATTCACTGTTAATAATTTTAAAAGATGCCTCTGCACTAGATTCCTATGCATTGTCCTTGGAAGTTTGTTTTCTTACTATGTTGATGTTAATATTTATTATCTTCTTGTTTACCCTCCTCTTGGGTAGGTAGTTAAGTAAGTGCATTTACCAACCCTCCTTCAGTTTTATATTTCAATTCAGCATTCTGTAACTGCAATGCTCCTTAGATCAACTATCTTATACTCCAGGATCCGTTTGTGTGTATTGTTTTAGAATAAGCTTGGCTTTTTTTCTAGTTCATATTGGGGCTATCTTGCTCATCTTATGATATGCTTCTGTTTGTCTGTTTGACCTGTTCACATTTCTTTTTGCTGTTAGAGACACCCCCATATGTCTGGAAGACTGTTGTGTAACAAGTAGATTCTTTTCTCTTCAAGTGAGTGTGCCCTTAAATTAGCTCGTTCTTTCATTCATCAAAAACATTTCCTGCTATACCTCTCCTGGGCATACACCCAAAGGATTCCCCAGCACGCAATAAAGACACATGCTCTATTATGTTCATAGCAGCCTTATTTATAATAGCCAGAAGCTGGAAAGAACCCAGATGCCCCTCAAAGGAGGAATGGATACAGAAAATGTGGTATATTTACACAATGGAATACTACTTAGCAATTAGAAACAATGAATTCACAAAATTTTTAGGCAAATGGTTTGATCTGGAAAATATCATCCTAAGTGAGGTAACCCAATCACAAAAGAATACACATGGAATGCAATGTCTGATAAGTGGATATTAATTAGCCCAGAAGCCTTGAATACCCAAGGCACAAATTGCATAACAAATGACTCCCATGAAGAAGTATGGAGAGGGTCCTGATCCTGGAAAGGATTGATCTAGCATGGGAAGGAAATATAAGGACAGAGAAAAAGGAGGGAGGTGATTGGAGAATGGATGGAGAAAAGAAGGTTTATGGGACATATGGGGGGGGATCCGGGAAAGGGGAAATTATTTGGAATGTAAACAAAGAATATAGAAAATAAAAATATTAAAACAAAAAAAAAAGAAAGTTGGAACTAAACTAAAAAAAAAATTTCCTCCTGGAAAGATCAAATATCCTGTCAGACAACAAATATAAGAGGTCAGATCTCAGACTCCAGAGCCCTGGTCCAAGATAGAATTGGCAGCATCTATATTTCAAGCCTCAGATCTCAGAAAATCGCAACTATGTCGTCATTTACAAAATCTTGCTTATTTGATTAATAGATTTTGCCCTTTTTAGTAGAATCTGAATTGTAGGCTCCTGTTGACTTAGCAAATACAGAAGAGGCAATGAAGCCACTACACACTGGTCCCTCTCGCCATTCAGATCAGTCACTTTTTGTCTGACATGTTTCCTAGTGTGTAATTGTGTGTGCATGGACTGAGGGTTTCATATCCATCTGAGACCTTATGTCTTTCATCATTTTTAACTGCTGGTTACTCTGGCAATACTTCTTCTCCCATTACTTTAAAGCATTCTATGTCACAGAGTTTGTGATGCGCTTCTTCAGTCTCTGTGTCACTCACATAGAGTCTAATGTGCCTGTTCTTTATTGGAGCACGTCTGTGGTTTACATTTGATTATTGGAGTATGTGGCTCAGTAGCAGTTTGCATTACATGACCCAGATCTGTTTGTGTTTATCATTTAGTCCCTTCTTAGAATCGAATTAGGAAGTATTACTAGTACCGCATTTTTCTCTCTTTAATTGGGAAATGCAGATATCTTTTAATTTTTAAAGCTTCACTTAGAGACCTTGAGATGTGTGATTTAGTGTATCCAACACAATTATGGATTTTTATCACTTCTCTAAAATCAGATTGGACTTGGGCTCTGTTTCTCCATCTCTCATCTCACATGCTATTGTTACGTAAGAGATTTATGAATTTTAGTGTTATCATTTTGCATGGTCAATATCCTATAATCACCTATCTAATTACCTTCATTGCATGCTAGCTTTCCAAGGAGCTGTTTGGAATTGTTTCCACTCTGTCAGAACTTTCCTTAGAACTCTCATTTGAGCTGTCTTTCCTTGAGTCTTGGATGAACTAATCAGAGATGTCTTACAATTATTTTTGATATTTTAAAAGAACCAAGTTTGGTTTTATTGATTTTTGCCCTATTGATCTCTTGCTTTCAATTTTACTGATTTTTGCTAAAATTTTCCTCCTAGAAAGCTTGCTTTTAGCTTAAAACAACTGTTATAGCTGAAAGTACATTCCTTTTTCTCTAATACCCAAAGCTGGGAGTTTCAGTCATTTAGCATAATCTCTTTTTCTTGTTTATACAATCAATAATACATGTTTTCTATAATCATTGATTTTTTACAAATTCTATTGTTATATTTTCATATTAATATTGTTCAGAATCATTTTAAATTTCTCTTGAGACCTGCTTAACTCAGTTGTAATTGAAAAGTGCTATTTCATCACAAGTATACTTTTCCTAGTTTTCTTTTTAGTGGGAGAATTCATTTGTAGCTGAATTTCATTATAACCTAAGAACGAAGAGCCTACAGTTTATACTTTATGAACATTGATAGGATGTCTCTATGGTCCTGAATATGATCTTTTTGAATATTCCTTGTTAGCTTGAGATCAGTATGTGTTCCTCCATTGTTACATTGTTCTATAAATGTCAGTTGGATTCAGGACTGACTTAGTTTGTCTACATGCTTAACACTGTCAACACTGAAGTCCCTGCTAGCACAATTCAGATAGTTCCACCATGGACCCAGGCTTTGTCTGTCTTGTTGGTCTGTTAGTTTTGACATGCTGTTGGTAGGAGCAGATAACGCTAAATAATGCTTTCTAGAGCTTTCTAAAAATTAACCCCCTTTTGTCAGTTGAAGGATTTTTTCTTTTAAAAGTTTATTTACAGTGTAATTACATCATTTATCCCTTTTCCTCTCTGTCTTCCAACCACTCCCATGTTCACTTACTCCTCAAATTTATGGTTACTTTTTCTCTAATTATTGGTGGGTACATGGGGTATATGGTCATATATGGCTTTTAAGGACTTCCTGGTATCAGATAACAAATTAGGAGACTTATTCCTGGGAAAGACTAAGGATCTTCTCTCAGCAGCCATGAGTTACGTAGGTAATCATCTACATGAGACTGATTTTCTTCTTCCACATCGGCATGGCAACCAGAGTTGCCAATGTTCAGGTCTCGCATAGGCAGCCATACTGCTGAGATTTCAGGAGCGAGGCTTCCTTGCCACATCTATAATAAACAGTCTTATAGCCAATGTACTGGTTCTTTGGATCTTACAGTCTTTCCCTTTGGTTAGCACACAATCCCATTCCTTAAACATGATGATTCTCTTTGTTCTGAAGTCTGGTTCATCTGTAATTAAGGTAACTATTTACATTTAACTTTGACTTGCATAATTATGGTCTGTCTACACTCCCTTCCTCTACTTGTCTGCCTCATTACATAAAGGCAAGTTTGAATAGAGAACATCATATAGGAACACCATACACAAAAAACCTACTCCCCTCACCCCCTCATTCCCATTCTGGAAATCTCTTTCTCTTTAAAAATATAGTTTCGAAGTTTTTCTGTGTGTGTGTGTGAAATTTTTCATCATGCACCTCAATCCCATACATTTTCCTCACCCTCCATATCTTCCCTCTCAGTGCAAAAGTAAGCAAAAAAAGGTAAAATAAAAACAACAAATAAAGAGAAAAAGTAATATGAAAAAGAAAAAATAAAGCATCTAGCTTTGGAAGCTGAGGTCTGTTAATGTGTGTCACACAGTAGAGTCTTTTGCCCAAACAGCTTTACTTGCAAATGTTGATTATAATGTGTTATTGGTCTGGTTTGAGGACTCTGGATTCTGTTACACTATCAGTACTGGATCCTCACCTGAAATCCTCTTGGATATGCTGTTGTTGACCTTTGGCATGGAGACCCTTAGAGATGATGTAGATGTTGGTTATTGATGATGTAGATGTGGGATGGGCCAACACAGAGCCCTACAGCTGGGCCTGGGTCGTGGCTCTGCTGTTCAGCCCACCAGCTCCTTTTGCTCATGCCACCAGGACCAGCTCACCTAGTCTGCCTAGCTGAGGGGCAGGCCAGCTTTTCTGCTTGGGGCAACAAACAAGAAGTGAGACTGGCTCCCCACTCTCATGCTATTGGTGTTAGTTCCCCCACATCCACCAGAGCCAGACCTCTAGCACTGTCCTAGGTAGGGGCAGGGGTGGAGGTGCTGCAGGGCTCTTCCATGCTTCCAAGCTCTTCCATGCTTCCAAGCTCTTCCATGCTTCCAAGGTGAAGGGCAGGGACAGCTCTCCCAAGCTCATGTTCTCAAGGTGGCTTACCCTTGGCCACACCACCAGGGCCAGCTCAACTGTGCTGTCCAGGCTACGTGTGAGCCCTGTCTCTCACTGGGTGTCTTCAGTGTACACCTGTCACTGTGTGCTGGGTTTCCTCAGCTCTCGTGCCAGCCAGCTCGTCATTCCAGTGTTTGTCTTTGGATGCTAAGATTTGGCGCACTCACGTTTAAAGCATGCGCCATGTTTGAAGCATTTTCTATGATAAAACAGCTATGGTTTTTTCCTTATCCCCTCATGTTCTCCTGATTTTAACTGAGCATGTAATCAGATACTATATCTTTTTTAGGTTTAATTTTTATTGTTTTTAGTTATTTGTATGTGTGTGTGTGTGTATGTGTGTGTGTGTGAGTGGTGTGTATGTGTGTGTATGTGTATATGTGTGTGTGTGTGTGTGTGTGTGTGTGTGTGTGTGTGTGTGTGTGTAGAGGTATATGTGCATACGTGCTAGAGGCATCAGATTTCATCTGAACCTGGAGTTACAGGATATAATATGCTGTCCAGTGTGGTTACTGGTGACTGAACTGAGATTCTCTATAAGAGCTCTTTGCACTCTTTCCTGCTGAGCTGTCTTTCCAGCCAGATACCATTTTCTATCCTCTCCTAAACTATCAATAGTCTGTATTTAGTGCTTGCTGTGGCTGAAGGAGCAAGAGGCGCCAGGTTATATTGTGGTCTTGCTCATATTTTTCCTATTTATTTTAGGGTTTTTATTTTTTTTCTCAAACAATTGTATCTTACCAATTTTCAGACGCAAGTTAGTATACTTCATCTGCTTCAGCACCATTGATATGTCCATAGCCATAATGTAAAACATTTTGTAACATCAATATCCTATAGTATTGAGTCAACCCAAGTTCCTGTGCTATAATGGGGCTGAATAACATCAATCTTTTAATGGCCTTTAGTATATAGACTTAAACATTATTTTTCACTAGTCTTTCTAAACATTTCTAGAGTCTTGTTTTTTAATTCTTAGCTGTGGCTTCTTTTGCAAAATTTGGAACTCATGCTATACAGTGGATAATCTCTGCATATTGTTTTGCTTATCTCATGATCTGTGTGCCTCAAACTTCTAGCTCTGTTTCCTATTTGTTTCTGTTTGTCTTTTTTCCCTCACATATTCCATTCCTTTCCTTCTTTTCCTCTCATTCCCTCCATCCTACCTCCCTTCTCCACCAAATCTATTCCTCCTCCATTTCTCTTCAGAAAAGAGCAGGTTTCCCAGGGATAGGCTCTAACCATGGCACGTGTCTATGCATAGATGTTTATGTCTAAGAACTGTTCCCACAAAGAGGAATTAGGATATACATTGTCTTTCTTGTTGCCAATCTCCTTCTTTCTGTTTGTAGCCAAGATCTTCAGGGATCTGTCCCTGTCAACTCTTATTTCCATTGGATTGGATGAAAGACATAGCCTTTCTTTTCCTTTTGGAAAAGAAAATCCTGTTGGAAAATCTTCTATCTCCTTTTTTTCCCCCAATCAACTATCTCCTTTTTTCCCCATTCTGGAAATAGGATTTCCACACTTATCTACTTCCACCGTCCTTCCTAAAATTCAGTGGGATTTTTGGTTGTTTTTTGTTTTGTTTTTGTTTTTGTTTTTAATAGTTGTGCTTCTTCCTTTATTGAGTTTTAAAAATTATAGTTCACAAAACATCATTTAATTTATCCCTGAGAGATTTTTTTTATCCTTTTTCTGTTCTATGAGCATCTCCCTTAAATTTTTGTTAGTTCTCTTCATAATGGTTTGATCTAGAGGACTGTAAGTTATATTTGTAACATGTTTTGTGCCACAACAGCTAAAATATTATTATATTCTAATGGATGCATATGTTGAAGCATTACCAGCTTTGATCATCAAAGGATTTCTAAGATATGCATATATTTTAAAATTCCAAATTCTACAAAATGAAATATATAGTTTGTTGTATGACATTGTTCAAAGGTAGCATTAACAAGTAGAATCTGAATGTTTTCAAAATATATTTACGTTTCAAATCCCCCTTTCCAATTTCCCCTCCACAAGCCCCTGTCCCCTCCCCCTCCCACCCATCCACTCCTGCCTCAGTGCCCTTGTGTTCCCCTATCCTGGGTCATCAAGCCTTCACAGGACCAAGGGATTCCCCTTCCAGTGATGCCAGATATGGCAATCCTCTGCTACATATTCAACTGTAGAATCTGAATTTTTAATCCAATATACTGTATCTCTAAGGGCTACAATTTTTTTGTTGTTGGTTTTTTTTTTTTTTTTTTGGATTTGTTTTTTTCAAGACAGGGTTTCTCTGTGTAGCCCTGGCTGTCCTGGAACTCACTCTGTAGACCAGGATGGCCTCGAACTCAAAAATCCGCCTGCCTCTGCCTCCCAGAATGCTGGGATTACAGTCATGCCACCATCGCCCGGCAGGGCCACAATCTTAATTCTTGATAACCATGTGGATTTATTTCATCTGGATCTACCATCTTTGGTGTTGTTGTAGGCTGCAGGTACTCTAGCATCTGTTCTATGGCCTCTAACCCAGCATTCCAGCTCTGTCTTCTCCTTATCTAAATCTGTCTGTTTTGAGCTCTCTTAAAAAGGATATATAAAATCATGTTATTAAAATAATTATGTTTGTGTTGATCAGTATAGCAATATTATACATATTCCAGATGTCTTGTGGCATTGTGTCTTTTATTATTTTACCACAGAATTTTTTTGTTTTTAATTTCTAAGCTGCCTTTCCTTCAGAAACTCTACCCTTTTATTTGTAAAATAAATATTTCTTCTTATGAAAATTTATGTATTGTTTATAAGTTTGGGGTTTTTAGTCCCATTATAGCTTTGGAAAAGGTTCCTTTTGCGCTTCTGTGCATCTGTAGGCTCCTCAGACCAGCATGGGTTTATGGTGGCCAACTCTGCCCCTTTACCTGGAGCCCCGTTTGTCCTTCAATTTCTTCCACCTCTGAAATGTACTCAGCTTCAGTTTCCTGCTCTTTGGCTAGGAACCAGTGTTCACTTGGAATTCTGTTTCATAACGGAATAGGAAATTCAAAGGATTAATTAGAGACACCTTCATCTTTTGAATATCAAGTCAATGGTGAAGACGAAGTAAAACTGGTTTCTTCCATGCACATCCAGGTGTCTCTTGGTCTAGTTATCATCTAGGATTGAAGCCTTCTCGCTAATGTAATTTTAATCCATCCCTCCCTAACTCCAGAGATCTTTTGTGCATTTCTTCTCTCCCCATCGTCTTCCCTTTGTTGTTTCTATAGAAATGCAGTTGAAGGAGGTGCACACCTACTATGTGATTTTAGAATTAGGTCCTTAGAGCATTCTAGAAGAACTTATATTAGCCTATGTTTATAGCAGGTTATTAGCCTATAGATTGGCTCATATGAATATCAATTGAATCTCATTACCCAGCAGCAAGATGAATGTCTAAAAATGTTCTTCCTATGGAAATTGGAAACTCAAGTAAATGCTAACTCACAAAACCTCGTAAAAGATAATCATTCTTATTGCTTTGTCATCAGTATGTTAATTTTTTCTTCTTATATTTGACTCTTACTTGTTTAATTTTTAAAACAAAGTATGCTTATTCATCCACAAGCAAACGAACAAGAAATACATTTTCCTGTATTTTCAAACTCCTGGCATGCATATTACTCTGAGCTACAGAAAAAATAAATCAGCATTTCCTGGAGTGCTCAGAAATTAAAAAATTGCAATTATTTCAAACACTCTTCTAATAGCCTTCACACTATTATTTGGACAACTAACAATAACGCTTAAAGGATGAGATGAACTTAGTTTAATAGTGCTGACAAAGAACTGCCACCAACAGGAATATTCACAAAATGAAAAACTTAATTTAAAATTCTCACCTCCCAGGAAGGGAAATGTCCCTCCTGGAATCACAGTGGACTCTAAAAATGGATTTATTTTCAAAGAATGTACACAAAATAAAGAACAGGGATGAAAGTTTTGTCCTATCTTCTCATTGCCACTTCTTGCTCTCTTTTCTTCACATGACATTATACCCACATGTATATGTGTTTCCACATGTGTCCCTTGTATGTGAAGGAGAACATGCATTCTTTTTCTTTTTGAGATTGGGTGATTTCACTTTGTGTATGTTCAAAGTTCGTCCATTTTCCTTCAGATTTTCTGGCTTCATTTTTACTTAGAGAGAATAGGATTCTATTTTACATATGTGCCAGAATAGCATTATCCGTTCATCTGCTGATGGACATGCAAGTTGCTGCCATATCTTTCAAATGGTGAATCGAACATCAGTAAATGCCAGGTACAAAATATCTCTGGTAAATGTAGAATTCTCTACAGTGTGTTCCTAAACCATATTCTTGGATAATCCTCTGCAAACAAGAACCTTACATTTCTGGACTAGAACGCTAAATTTGTAATTTTTGTGGAGATTCTGTTTGAAAAATATGTTCTTGGCACCACTTCTCTGAAGGCTGATAGAATTATATTTCTCTCTCTCTCAAATTCAAATGCAAAAGTTGTTATTAGCATCATTGTTATAATTAAGTTTAAATGATTAATGAGCTTGACTTTAGTTTTACTGGTTTAATCATTTGTTAACAACACTCATTTAATTAATTGTTCATGTCAACAAATACATGCTTCATCTTTTCATAGCTATTCATAATCTCATATGAAAGGCATATCTTTCACCAAGGCAAGGCATAGCCCACCTGTCACCATTTCATTCTGCACAACTTACTAATGAAATATGCCTTTAAGCAGTACCATTCACATAGGTAAGTATACCTTTAGTTATCGAGAGAATTATGCTTATTTCAGAAGCATGGTAAAGGATCTTAGGATATAGACATATATGCATATATAAGTTATATATATATATATATGTATATATACATATATATATATATATTATGTATCTCTTTGCTCATTTGTTTAAAGCCATCACAATAACCTTTTGTTTGTTCACATTTGTATAACTGGGTGGTCCTTAAATCATAGTAGTTGTACCTTAAATTACAAATACCTAGTAATTGTACCTTAAATCTCTGAGTTTTGGATTAAATTTTATTGATAATTTCACTACCACTTTTATATATAACTTAGCAGTAAGCTATGTTTACTTTAAATTATATTTTTAGTGTATGTGTATTTCTCATCCCTGGGGAGGGGAGTCTATTTATTTAGAAGTTCTCTTTTCCTTTCTATAACAACTAAAACAACAAAACTGTAATTGCTTTGCCTCGTTCCAGTCAACTGATTTACACAGTCCTTTGCTACCAGGGTCTTTAATCTTAACCTTTATAAAGTGAAAGTGTCTTCTGCAATGATTCTGTTGGGAGGTTTGTTGTCTGTATACAAAAAAAGATGGAAAAGCAACCTAAAAATAGTTCATCTCTCTTGGGGCATCCTAGTAAAATGTATCTCTCTTTGCTGATTTGTTTAAAGTCATTACAACAGAAAAAATTAGTTGTTTTTTCTCTACTTTGCACAACCAACTACTCCATGAACCACAATAGGCACCTAGTAAATATATCTTGAATCTCTGAATTTGGGGTTGAAATTTTAAGGCTATCTTTCACTGTTAGCTTATATATCATTTAGCTGCAAATTGTATTTTCCTTGAAGTATCATCTTGTTGAATGTCAAGTAAGTATCAAGTATTCAATTTACTCAAAAAATTCTGTGCTAAACATACTGATATGCTACTTACACTGGTATGTGGAGTTTTGGCTCTGAACTTCATATTCCATTTAGATGGTAGGGGATTTCCATCTTTATCACGTTGCCAATTTTATCACATCAGCAATCAAACTGAACACAGCAAAAACACTGGGAACAGAAAGCAGAATTGCACAAGGGGGAGTTTAAAGCTATAAATGATTGCTGACATACAAAAAGAAATGTATCTCGCTGCAAGGATCACGGGTAATGTCGTATGTCTTTGAAAGACATCTGGCTTCAAGATGGCTGACTATATCTGTGAGAAAACTGAGAACAGCTCAGAGATTCTGCACAAGCCCAGTTCTGCAATTGTTGTAAAGCTCAAATCCAAGAACTGCTGTGAAAAGAGATTGTAAGCCTTCTGTACACAGAGAAGAGGATAACCTAGAAAATTACAGTTAATTAAAAAAACTTAGAGGACTGTAAATATGAAACATCAAAAGGGATGTCAGAACCAAGTTCAAACAAATTAACAGCAGTGATATTTGGAGCTAAGCATCTTAGCTCTTGATATTTAAAAAAAAATCTATGTTTTATTGACTACACATATACATAATGCAAAGTGACACTCAATTATGGGAAGTAAAGGCAGGAAAATTATTTCCAGGAATATTTACAAAAAGAAAATATTTTAACTCCATGAGCAAAATTAGGAATATACAGTACTAAGAAGACTAAAGAGACTCCTTTGACAAACTGAGCATTTGATGTAATAGCCATGCTCCTTACAAAATAACCAAATGTAATTAATATATAACATATGCATTTGTCCTGTGATTTTAATTTGGTTCAGATCAATGGGTGTGAGGAAAGTAAACATGAAGTCTTAAATATGATAAATTAGCTCAATCCAATTGTGTGTTCTGCTGAATTATGTACCTATAAAATAGACTTTTAATGGACAAGAGTATGCAAGGAGCTTGAACAATTTCTAAAATATGAGAGATAGTTTATAATGTACATTGTATGTCTTAGCCAAACTGCAACATATACAAAACTGGGTGACAAAAATGAATAACTTAGTGTGCTGGCTGGTTTTGTGTGTCAACTTGAAACAGGCTGGAGTTATCACAGAGAAAGGAGCTTCAGTTGGGGAAGTGAATCCATGAGATCCAGCTGTGGAGCATTTTCTCAATTAGTGATCAAGAGAGGAGGGCCCCTTGTGGGTAGTACCATCTCTGGGCTGGTGCTCTTGGGTTCTATAAGAGAGCAGGCTGAGCAAGCCAGGGGAAGCAAGCCAGTAAGAAACATCTCTCCATAGCCTCTGCATCAGCTCCTGCTTCCTGACCTGCTTGAGTTTCAGTCCCGACTTTCTTTAGTGATGAACAGCAGTGTGGAAGTGTAAGCAGAATAATTTCTCCCCAACTTGCTTCTTAGTCATGATGTTTTTGCAGGAATAGAAACCCTGACTAAGACACTTAGTAAATAACCTGGCTTCCCAATCAGAATGGAGAAAATTTAGAGGCTCAGGAGAAATTTGGATTGTTAATACTTGATATTCAGAAACAAATGATCATTATCAAACATTTTGATGACATGCATGGATGATGGAAAGGAGAAAAGAGAGCAAAACTGAACTTGTATTAGCAAACACAAAATAAATGAAGGCTTTTCATATAATTAGGATAGACTATAGTTATAGTATCCTCCTCATAGTAACACCAACAAGAAGAACTGCTTGTGATGAGAAACAAGCTCTTCATGTTCAATTGTGAGCTCAAACATGTTCCTTAGCACACAGAGTCTCAGACTGAGGTAGCCAGTCAAAACAGGAAGTGGTGAATTTCAGTATATTTTATTGTTATTTGTTTAACAAACACATACATCCTGCTATTACAGAAATACAATATTTTAATTATAGAAAGCAAAGATTTGAAATTGTGCTATCAATAGATTTTTGATGTTAAAATTGCTGTGAGGATATCTAGTTTCAGATATAAGCATTGTTAAAATGTGGGCTTTTGCTTGTTTTGTTCTGTCTTGGGAATAGAAAAGAATTTCCAACAATTTCCGAAATGGCCCTAAACATTCTTCTGCAACTTTGTACCATTTATTTTTGCAGGGTAGATGTCAGCGTTGATGTATAATATAGACATATAATCTCTATCAGCTCTGAAAAGGCATTGAGGAAATCCTGCAGCCTGAAGTACCAAATGTTTTTCCAAGATTTAATTCTTTATATGAAAATAAAAGCACATTCATCTAACTAGTGTGAATATGTGCTTTCATTTTAATAAATGCTAAAATTATGTGTATACCACTGAATTGTATGATTTTTAATTTATTTCAATAAATATTTGATATGTACTTCCCTCATACACACACACACACACACACACAAAACCCTCTTCTGACTGGAGGAGAACACTGTTACAAGACAATCATATGAGGCACGGGTCTGCCTACAGTTTACACTGCAATGAGAAGTCATCTGGAAATGAGTCTAGACTTTGAGCATCCCAATCCCTCATGTAAATGGGTCAATCCAACCATCTTCTGTGAGATATACCCCCATCACATGTGAGTTCTGCAAATAAGGGAAAAATTAAACATGAAGTCCAAGCAGGGGAAATCACATATTATTATGGTGGTTGGTTTGTTAAGCTCAGGCTAAGTTGAATTGAAATATCAGAGGGGAGCAATCCAAAAGCACTCTGCTCTGATGGCCCCATTCCATCAGTGACTACAGTAAATACTTGAGAGTATGAGTGTTTGGAATGGAACTGGAGAAAGCCATCTGATCACTTGGAAAAAATAACAACAGTTCACTGTCTCAGAGAAATCTGAACCATGGGGTTCTATCTTATAGAAAAATGTACATAATATCCCCCTTTAATACCCACTGTTCTTCTCTGTGTAATATCTATAGTATGACAAAACATATTACCCCTTTGTTATTCATATATGTTTTCCTTTGCTCTTTGAGTAGCCTCTTTAAATCTTGTCTAGTAAGTTCAAAGTCATAGCATGCTCAGGAAGTTTCTACCAATTGCTTTCTCCCCTTCCCTTGAGTATAGTGTAATCTGTTTTAATTTTGTTTTGTATTTCACAACTATAATGAAAGCTGGCGGTTGGTGAGTATTGTGCTATTGTTTTGTCACTACACTTTATTTGGTAGATACTTTTCCATATGTTCTCTTGAGGCCACTTAAGTCTGCTAAGTGGTTAATAAATCAATGCCTCTATCATAATTGTCTTTGTCATTCCTTTTAGCACTGTTGTAAAACACTTGGCAATAACAGTTTAAAGAAAGATGTTTATTTTGGCTCACAGTTTCAGGGACATGTCCACTATAGTGAGGAAAATATGGAAGCTGTTTAGAGAGGAACATAGCAGTGAGACTGAGAGGGACATGGCTTCTCATATCTTCATGGATCAAGGAATTGACAGTGCTGGTCAGAACAGTAAGCATGTGTCACCTTCAAGGTCTGCCTCCACAGACCAGAAGGTTCAAATATATGACCCAATATTTAATTCAGAACAATTAATAGAAGTGTCTTTATAAACTAGAGCTAGCAAGTTCTGCTCACTAATGCTATGCAAATCAATAAATATCTGAATATTTAGGTAAACAGTATACCATTCCATGCTAGTTATATGAAGGTCCAAAGTCAAGTATCACAGTAAGTATCTTTCCTGTCAAAATTCAGCCAGTTTTCTTGAGTCTGCAGTCTCCACGTTCTTGGTAACTTGGATCTCACTTAATTTAAATACTTCCTCTGTGGAAGAATATTATATAATGAAGCAGACATATTGGGGAGCATTTGTGACTCACACATTTGTTGGAGAACTTAAATGTCAGATATAAACAGAAATGTTAAAACCTTAGCATTAAAAGTGGATAAACAAATTAAAATTTGAGCAAAAATGAGCTGGTATTTCTTCAAGGAGGTCATGCAGATAGAAGACAATGAGGCAATGTATATCCTTAGCCACTGGATAGAAAACAATATGAATAATACAATTATCAGAATATTCAAATAAAATAATAGTAATATAAAAACTGAATGAGGATATTAAACAGTATATCCACCATACATTTATAGTGAGAGTATTACATATAAATATATATGAAACCTTCAGATACTCTTGACAATGATCTGGCATTTTATCAGATATTTTGATGGATTAGGAAAGTTAGTTTTTATTTTTTAATATTTAATGTGAAAACTTACTTTTCTGCAAAAACTCATGTGTGTATGTTCCTAGAATCTTTATTTTAGTAACTCCAAAGTAGAAAATATCCACGTCCTTCACTGAGTAAATAGTTAATGGAATAGAGCAAATCCACAGAGTCTCCTTGAGTAGAAGGAAGCACAAGACTGGATGTCCAATAACTTCAAGAACCTGAAGGAAATCATGCTAAGTGGAGACAACACTATCTTAAGCAACACATCCCCGTGAAATAACATAATTACAGAGAGAGTGAAGGATAAGTGACATCTAGGGTTTAAAGGGGAGGGGAAGACATAAATGCGACTTTGAGTAGAACTATGAAGCCCTATGGCACAATGAAGTGTCCTAATTGTAGGGATCTTTGCGTAAAGCTACACACTTTATAATTATATTGCTGTGCCCTTCTTGTCCCAATGGTGCTTTTTCTATGGGTGATTCTCAATAAATCCCATGGATAATATCCACAATGATGACAATTTCCAATCAATCATTAGCCATAAAGTCAGAGTGTTAATAAAACAATGTATGAAAACGTATGTATGAGCGTTAATAAAACAATGTATGATGGTGAAGACCATCAGTTACTTAACAGAAACTCATTGTCATAAGCCTTGATTTCAAACCAATGGGAATTTCCACAAGCAATAGTTCTCACCCACCTTTTTGAGGTTCCATGGCTAATGAAATGTAAGAAAAAGAATAACTTGTGGGCGGAGACTTTGGGGGAACTGTTGCTTCTCTCCTTCATTCAATTTTTCTGCCTTCCATAATGACATGAAAGCTGGGTCTGGAGTGGTAATTCTAATACTATCAAGAGAAAATAGAAACTTTTACATGAACTGCTTTTTTATACATGTTCAACTCACATCATCAGATGTTAAATCTGTCATTAACAGCTGAATGTTGTTTTAATTCCAAACTAAATCAAGGACAGCATCTTAGTAAGGTTTCTATTGCTGTGAGAATCATGACAACTCTTGTAAAGTACAACATTTAATTGGGACTGGCTTACAGTTTCAGAGTTTCGGTCCATTATCAACATGGTGGGAAACATAGCAGTATCCATGCAAATATGATGTCAGAGAAGGAGCTGGGAGCTCTACATCTCCATCCAAAAGGAATCAAGGAAAGACTGACTCTTTTGCTCTGGGCAGAGCTTCAAAGCCCACTGGACAATGTTGCACTTCCTCCAGCAAGGCCACATCTCCTAATAGTGCCCAGTTCCCATGGGTAAAGTATATTCAAACCACCACAAGTGGTGTGATCTGAACACTAAATGGTCTCCAGGGGCTCATGTGTTTGAATAATTGGTTCCCAGTAGGTGGGACTATTTTGCAAGCCTGGTAGAACCTTTAAGTGGATAAACCTTACTGTGGCAACTGGAGCACCAGGGGTGAACCTGGGGGGTTCCCTGGATTGTTCTGCTTCCTGACTCTGAGTGGAAGTCCAGTGTGAGTCTCTTGCTCTTGCTGCATTGTTGGTTTCCCTATCAAGACTGACTCTAATCCCTCAAACTGTGAACTCTGACAAACTTATTTTCCCTTTAAGTAGCTTGTCAGGTGTTTGATCACAGCAATGAGAAAAATAATTAACATGTTACAAAAAAACGTATATTTACACATTGTAAAGATGAATCAAACTGGGAAATTCTTACAGGGTTATGCGATTTTTATTTTTCAATTCTATAAAGAAGAAATTACACAATTATTTTAGTGAAAGGTTATAATTTTGTCAAATCTAATATATATATATATTTGTAACAAAGACTGAAAAATAGAAAACTACTTTCCTAACTCCTTAAACTATCTGATAAAATATGTATGCAAGCACCATTTTTAGCAATTAAATTCCAGGAGTTTACCCATTAGTGCAAAATCCCCACAAACATTCCATTTATAGCTTTCTATTATAGCTATTGGTGAACAATAAACTAGTGATTTAAGCTACAAGAGGAAAAAAACTGTTCAAAAATTAGGACAGGGTTATCTGAGGCTCTTCCTAGAATATTTGAAAGATCAGCTTTTCATATTCTCCACTGATAAAAATTAACCATTAAAATAAAAAGTAAAAGCCTATTTACAATAATAACAAAAATATAACAAGTTCAGTTAAAATCACAATGAATTTTACAATCATGGAACACTTATGGAGAAGATAATAAGAATTTACTTGATGATATAAATAGATTGGAATATAGAACTGTGCTACTACATTCATACATGACAATATCAACAGTACACAAATGTTCCATCCCCTCCAAATTATTCTAATTAAGGAAATGTATATGAAAACAAAAATAGGATTGTTTTCATCACTTTACAAAGGAGAAACTCTACCAATAAAAGCACAATAATGCATAGAAAGTAGATCTTTTTCTAAACTATTTTTAGGTTCTCAATGCATCAATTTATTCCACTTTGGCAGAAATTTGCGAGTATAATTAAACATAAATTTCCTGAGCTTGTGACCTTGGATTTCTACTTCTAAATGTCCATGCCTGAAGGCAAAAGAATGTAGCTCTGGTTGGCCCCTCAAAACACTGAAAACCAACCCAATGTTTTTTCAGAAAGAAGTTTAAATCAAACTTGGAACGTGGAATACTGTCTGTGAATTAAAATAGTCAGCTTACAGGCGCCGACACAGATATCTCTAAACGTCGCATATTGCAGAGTATGCAGAATATGATACCACCTAAATAAAGACAAACACAAAAAGTAATTTCAAACAGCACATACACATGCAAACCAACAGTAAAGGAGTCATTTGAAACTATTCCCACACTAACAAAAGAGCAATTTCCTAGGAGAGTGAGAGAGAACATTAAGATTGAGGCTGTTGATCAAAGGGGATGTTAGATTTTAGAATATTTAAAAGGAAATTGAAAATGAGCCATAGTTGTGCCATTTGGAATGAGTTTAAAGAATCAGATAAAAAAAAATTCGTGTATATGGAATTTAGCTATATGCAACCAAAGGGTCACACTGAGTAAAATGTGGATCATGTTGAATAAATCCGGTTGTTCGTTGAAATTCTGTATTTGGTGCATGAAGTGATGTACTTGTTTTATGATGGAAATGGTGGCCGGTAGGTGGGATCTGTTAATTCTCATTTAGGAGAAAGTAGATTTGAATTGTAAATAGGAAGGGAAGTTTGCCAAGTAGTCTATCAGTAAGTTCAATGGCTGCAGGAAAGGTGGCAGCAAGGAGCATGGTAGGGCCCTGATCAGGTTACAGAGTGGGTAGAACTGCATGGAGTTTCTAAAAATTATTTTTATGTTGGAGATTATAATTTAATTAGAACAGCTCTCCCTTCCCGTTTTTCTCTCTTTATGCCACTCTCTCATATGTCTGTCCCCTCTCTCCTTCAGATCCATAGCCTCTTTCTTTTATTAATTGTCACTGCATTCATGTATATAATACATTTAAATTTCAAAATATAGCCTGCTCAGCCACACAGTGTTACCCGTGTGTATGTTCTCAGGGCTGAATATTTGACACCACTTGTTTGAAAGCTTGTGTGTGCACGCAGAGATTAAAGTTCAGGTCTGCAGTAGACTCAGGCTGAACAGGAGACCCTCCGCTGATCATTGTGCTGTAGAAATGCAATGCTATTTTGGTTTTCTCCAAAATATTTGTTTTCAAATTTATACATCAAATCTTGGAAGCTTCTTTTTTTGGAGGAATGTGGGGCACTTTTAGCACCAAAAGTCTCTGTATCTATTTTACACACATTACACTCAGGTACTTTCTATTTGGTGAATTTTAATATTTTGTCAGAGATCTTGACTATCAAAGAAAGAAAATAAGGAGGGGGGAGGGAAAGAGGGAGGAAGGGAACCCTATGATAACCAGGGTTAGAATAGAAAAGGGAGGAAAATGATGGAAGGAACGAAGTACTTTAAATTATATATTACCACATATCCTGAAATGATTAAAAAGGAGATTAAGAACATAAAAAGCACCCACGTTTTCTCAGTTGAGCTGGGAAGAGATATGGTACCATTTCAGATATTCTAGTAAAATTTTGTCGGTCTGACAGATAGCACTCTTATGCAGAATGCGTTCCCAGACAGCATAGTCATCCCCAAAACATCCGAGTGAAATACACAATGAAAAAGCACACGCACTGTATGCACACATCTGCATGTGTGGTTCAAAGCTGACCTTGATCTGTGTAACCAGGAAACAGACAAACATTTCCAGAAGCCTCTGTGAGCTCATGAAAGAATAAAAAACACAGCCTAACTCCAGCCTTCTAAGGAGCCCCAAACAATTCATATTCTAGAGCCCGCTCTTTGTGCTCTTTGTTAGAAACTAGGTTAAAGGTCACATTCCAGAGCCTGCCCTTTGTTTAGAGCTAGCAAAAAGGCCTTGAATAGGTGATCCTGGCCCCATAAGGTAACTGGAAATGGGCTAAGCTTATCTTGCTTCTGTAAATTGCTTATGCCATTATCCCTATGCAGGAGTTCACGCAGCTATAGACATTCAAGAAAATAGGAAACCAATTGGTCCACTCAGCATGGGCTCCAATAATTTAAACTGATTGGCCTAAAAACTATAGAGTGGTACAAATTGATTGGCTCGCATTGGCTCTCCATACTAAAAAATGATTGGTTGGTGATTCACAGGCTCTCGATGCTAAGGAATGATTGGCTGGTGATTCGTGGGCTTCGTTGTGAACTTGTAAAAGCTGTCCCAATTCTGCACTCGGGGTCCACAGTCTTCTAACCCTGCATGGTGTACGGCTGTGGAACCCAGAATTCTGGAATAAAGAAATCCTCATGTTATTGCATCAAGATCATTTTTCGAGAGTGATTTGGGTGTCGCCTTCCGAGGTGTGGGGTGCTGGGGCACCCTCGGTTTTGGGGGGTCTTACTCTCACAGCCTTCCCATTAAGATATCCTACCCTCCTCAATCAAAAAATTGCCTATGTTGAAATCTTTAGGAAAAATTTTCACCCTTTTTTCAGACTCTCCCTTCCTGTCTTCTTCTTTCCTCATTACTTCTTGCTTACTGGAATTTTATTAAAACTTCATCTCAACCTTTAATAAGTCAATGTAAATATACAGGGGGAACAGGCCGGGGGCGGGGGGGGGGGGGGGAGGTTGTCACTGCCCGGTAGGTGTCCTGAGCTGTATTAGAAACCAGGCTGAGCAAGCCAAGAGAAGGAAGCCAGTGGGCAGCCTTCCTCCATGGGCTGGGTTTTGGTTCCTGCTTCCAGGTTCCTGCTTGAGTTCCTCTACTGATTTCCTTCAATGATGAACCCTGTAAGATGCAGTAAATACATTCCAGTTCAGGTAGGTCTTAGCCAGCCCTATACCCCTGTCTCCTTGGCCCTTTTACATCAATCATTAAACCAAAACCTCCCCACTAACATGTCCACAGGGCGGTCTGACAGAGGCAGTTCCTCAGTTGAAGTTCCCTCTTCTCAGGGAACTGTAGCAAACTGTGTCAAACTGACAAAAATGAACCAACACAGGCACAGTCGTAAGAATGCTTCTGATCTGTGTCCATCAGGGCTAATCCCCTGGGCCCTGTGAAAATTGTCGCAATGAAGATGATGTTTATATGAAACAACATGACTAGGAAAAAACCGTACGGACCCATAGGAAATCTGGAGGCTCTCATAACTGAGCTTTCAAATCCAGAGACTTGTGCCTCTAAAATTTGAAAGGAAGTTTACTGTCCTGGCTGCTTAAAACAGAGGCTTTGGCTTTTGGAAACCAATACCCAGCCACTAAATACAGTTCCAGAGTGGGGGCTAAGCATTTTGGCGCTCTTACACGGACGGAGATTTTGAGTCCTTGCAGTCTGGACTCACATGTTTAGCGCTTCACAGCCTGTTGTTCTGCATGCGCTGAGCTTCCAACCTCAACACTACCGTCATTTCCTGTCTGGCTTCCTCAAGTCTTTTCTCTAGGGGCTCTGCAGAACTCCAGCCACATCCTAGTGTTATGGCTCAGAAGCCATTGGTGTCGGACCCTCAGTGCATGCAAACCCCAGTTCCCGTGTCTTCCTGCTGGCATGTGAGCAAAAGAACCCAGGTATTTTATCTTATGCAGTCCACAAAGACCACACATGCGCAAAAGAGCATTCAACTGAAGCCTTTGTTGACGAGCTGATGAGCTCCAGGGGAGGGAGAGGTCTTCCACGCTAACCTTAGGAAACCTTATGGGAAAGGGGAATGACACTCCTGTGTTTGGATTTCAATTCTCATCACAGCATAGCTTTACCAAGAACATGTCGCATCAGGGTCAGTCACAAGCCTCCCATAAGCCCAGCCCATTTTTTGTAGATCAAAAGCTTTTGGTTGAGTCCATTGAGAAAATCCCTTACCTTTGGAAAAAAACTGCTTTTAAAAAATAATACAGGTCTTTTTCTTCCCTGTTGCTTTTTTTTCAATTAGCATACACGCAATGGATGTAATTTCACAGATGATTTTGTTTATCTTTCTCTTGTTCCTTTCTCCCCAGTGTTGTGTCCCCTCTTGGACCCTTCTAGTTCCAATTGTCTCCTTTCTGCCTCCACATTACACGTTCTATCGCTCTCTTTCACTTCCTGAACCTGTTGTCCTCTCTCACTGTGTGATCTCCTTTCTAGTTTCCTGAATTGTAAACACAATGACACTGCACATAAAACTAAAAGCCATAATAGGATGGAGCCTGGTTGACAGAACCAGGCATGTGTGAAGTCCTGAATCAGAATCCCGGCAGGGCATAAGATAGAAGTGGTGTACAGACTTCTAATCTGACCATTCAAGAGGAAGAGGAGAGTTCAGAACCATTCTCCACTAAATAGTCTTTAAGGCCATGAGCTGCACGTCATCCTGCCTCAATCAACCACCAACCAACCAACCAATCACTAAAAAAGCTAGGCTCTTTATATGGGAGAGAATATGTGACATTTGATTGTCTAAACATGAGCAGAACAAGGTCAACAACAACACACATGCCAAAAGAGATGATGAAAGTCCAGCGGTCTCAACCCTACACAAGGAACAAGCAATGCTAAGACAAATAAGTCTTCTACACGGGAAAGCACACAGACTGGATATCCAACAACAAATGCTCTACCCTGAAAACATACAGACAAGTATCATTACACAGACTGAGAAGGTTATATTTAGGAATACATATATACATACATACATATATACATATATACATATATATATACATATATATGAATATATATGATGATTGATGCAAGAAGAGGCCACAAATATGAAAAAAGGAGCTAAGAAAGGTGTATGGGATGGTTTGGAGGGAAGAAAGGAAAGGGAGAAATGTAATTAAAGTCTCAAAAATAAAAGTAGAAAAAAATGAACAGTGAAAGTCAATCACTAACAAATACAAAGCTGCCAGTCAACAAATGGGTCAGCGAACTGAACAGGACAGTTCTCCAAAGAAGGAACAGAGACAGAAAATAAACATGTCTGAGGTTGGCATACATTCTTAGCTATGAGGAAAATGCGAATTAAAACTGCTTTGGATTCCAGCACATGGATGCAAGGAGGCTGTTAGGAGGAAATTGGAACTGGAGCAGCCACTGTGGAAGCCAGTATGGGGCTCGCATAGAGCAATCCGTAGAGCTGCCATGTGACCCAGGCACTGTACTCCTGAGCATGCACCCAAAGGACTCGAAATTCTGCCTCGGAGCCACCCTCCTCACAGCGTTTACTGTTTCTCTGTTGACAATAGCCAAGAAATGGAGACTGCCCAGATGTCTACCACCAAATGGCTGGATAATGAAATGTAATACATATACAGAGAGTAATGTGATCAGTCATATGTAAAAAGTGAATCTACAAGAAAATGGATAAGTGTGAAACTATTATAATAAGTGAGGTGAAAACTGCATTTATCCAGTCCTCAGAAGCAGTAGTCACACGGAGGGCACTGATCTGGTGTTTCTCTGGAATTGGTGGAGTCTGGTGCAACCACTGTGACCAGAGCAGGTTCTCCTGAAGCAGATGTCTGTGGCTTCGCTGGCAGCCTTGACTACAGTGAAACTTGCAACTAGGTTTCCTCAGAACAAACACTGGTGGACAGAGCAAGGGCAGCTTGGCTGACAGCAGCACACTCAAGGCAAACCAGCCCCATGAGTTGAACTGTTTTCTGTCAATCAACTGCCTAACTGCTATCTCTAGCTTTATGCAGCCAAAACATCAGAAGTACTTACAGTAAATATTGAACATGAAATTAACATTTCAGCAGTGCTTAGCAGTGCTTAGCTTCTAACTAGATTTCTTAAAAAGGGGTTGGTTGCTTGTCCCAATTAAATTGCTGGCATAATATAGCGTAACTGTAACAGATATTTCTATTACTTCTACAAGAAACAAAACTTCTTTTCCTAACTCATAAATATATAATCTTATAGGCACACATTTTCTTAAGTAGTAAAGATCTATACTAAATAATAATCATAACATTATTTTGGTTCTTAATTTATAGTTCATGCTTATTTCAAAGAGAAATTTTCATGTATTTCATTTAATGAAATTTAAAATAATCAGATTTTAAAGAGAATACCTTTAAGTATTTAATACTTTCTAAGGAAAAATAATTGACATTATGTATTAAGTCTGGAAAGTATTTTGAGAGTGCAACACAGTCCTGTAATCTCAACTCTTGGGGCTAGGATAAGCAGGATAAGAAACTGAAGGTCCTCCTCAGCTAACTAACAAGTTTGAGGAAAACCTAGAATATAGGATACTGAAACAAAAACAACCTATGAAATAAAACAAACAACAAACAAACAAACACCACACCCCACAAAAACCTCTAAGGCTAATGCCTTTGTGGCTTTAGAAGTCCTCTCAGTGTAGACTACAGTTGAGCAAGCCTGATGGTTGTCTAGAGAACCCTCAGCTGGGATCAACCTTCCCAGAGCTTAATCTGGGGCATCAGGAAACTTCCACAACCTTTGACCCTCCTCGTGTGGGGAAGGGATAAATAGACATTTCAACGGAGGTCTTGGGGTTGTAAGAGACAGCACTGGGGATGTTCTGGTATTTTGTAGGTTTTTTAAATTAGATATATTGTTTATTTCAAATCTTGTCCCCTTTTCTGGTCTCCCCCTCAAAAATCCCATAAGCTATTCCCCAATCAACCCTCTCTTGCTTCCCTGTCCTGGTATTCCCCTACACTGCCACAGCGAACCTTTCCAGGACCAAAGGCCTCTCCTCCCTTTGATGTCCAACAAGGCCATCCTCTGCTGCCTATGCATCTGGAGCCATGGGTCCCTCCCTGTGTACTCGTTGGTTGATGGTTTTGTCCCTGGGAGCTCGGGGGGGGGGGGGGTACTGGGTGGCTCATATTGTTGTTCCTCCTATGGCACTGCAAACTCCTTCAGCAATTTGGGTGCTTTCTCCAGTTCCTCCATTGGGGACCCTGTGCTCAGTTCAACGGTTGGTGAGAGCGTCCCTGGTGATAGCTATATCTGGCTCCGGCCAGCAAACACTTGTGGGCATGGATAATAGTGTGTGGGTTTTGTAACTGTATATGGGATGGATCACTAGGTGGGGTAGTCTCTGGATGGTCTTTCCCTCAGTCTCTGCTCCACCCTTTGTCTCTGTATCTCCTTCTGTGGGTATTTTGTTCCCTCTTCTAAGAAGGACCAGAGTATCCATACTTTGTTCTTCCTCCTTCTTGGGCATCGTTTGACATGTGAAATGTGTCTTGGTTTGTAGTTTTATTGATGAAGGATCCAGAGCAGCTGGCTTCCCCACAGTACATGCTGTAAGAGTGCTATGTAACTGCTAACTAAACACCTTACCGAGTAAATTCTCACAGAGTGGGGTTTGCAGAAACACTTGATTGAGGCATTATGAAAACAGGGTTCTTAGTGGGTACACTTTGGGATTTTTCACTAATAAAAATATTTTGAAAAATGCCATATCTGATTTGTCATTTGCCGTTCTTTTGACATCTGCAAACACATTTGATTTGCATGAATGGCATGTTATCTAAACCTCATACTTTCAATCAGAGTGAATCAATTTAATATATGTAAAAATTACTCATTCTTGTCTATTTTCCAAATAAAGTATCACCAACTTAACTGAAGTCTGTGGTGTGTAAATGCATATGTGTATGCAGGTATGTGTACAAATGCATGCATTTTTGTGTGAGCAAAAATGCATGTTTGTATGTCTATATGCATGAGTGTGTATGTATAGATGCATGTATTTGTGTGTATGCAAATGTATGTGTTTATATGTATGTGTGCATGCATGTATATATGAAAATGGAAATATGTGTGTTTCATGTTAATTGTACATGTGTGTGTATGCATGAATCCAAATTGCCTATTTTTTATTTTCATTGTTTTAGAGATATGATACCATTACTTGCATTAGCTGGGAATAACTGTTTCACATTTCCTTCAGCTATATTTTATATTACTATGGGGAAAAATGCAGCCTTTCTTTTGTTCTTGTGTCTGTTTATAAAGAAGTTTTTCTGCATATTGAATGAAAAGCTACTCATTTGTGTTTCATGAATATACACACTTTATTTAAAATGTTTTCATGTTAAAATTTAGCTTAGTTATTTTGCATATGTCCCAAGATCTTTGAAGGTCTTCTTGTCTTCAGTTGCATTCAGTTTATAAAAGTAATAAAAGCTTATATTACAGGCATTTTCAGAATCCTTAAAAAATTGAGATAGGATAAAAGCATTTTAAAAATACATATTCATGATTAATTTAATGAGACGACATGGTATCTCAAATCAGATCTTCATGAACTGCAAATAATTAACTGCTCTATTTAAAAAAAAACACACACACACATTAAAAAAAAACAAACTCTGACCAGTATTCAAACTGATATGTTATTAACGGATTTTATTGAACACAATCTTAGTCTGCCTGGATACATGGGAAAGATTTGGTTCTTTTTAAGGGAAATCATCCCTAGAGAATGAGTCTATACACCTCTTTTCTGTCCTTTTATACTTGTTAACATGGGTTTCAAACAAACAGCCCTTGCCTGACAGCTGAAATCACAGCAGTTATTGCATAAATCAAACAGAGGGTGGCACTCTCCACCACTGAACTCTCAAGGCTTAAGACCAGGCAGGTACATGAACTGGCTTCAATAGGAACAGCATTACAGGAACAACTGTTCTCCACTGCCCCTTGGAGGGGAGGGTGACTCACTTGAGATATGAGGATGAGAGTGTAACGTTTATCTTCTCCTCTGGTCTGTAGATGGGGAAGGGGGAGTGTCCTTTAAAAATTATTCTTCCCTAAGTCACACACCCTGTTCTTGTTCCAGTTTCCAATATTTCTCAGAATGGATGGCTTTGACTTAACCTCTGTTACATTCTCTGTTTCGTCCTTACTGTCAGAGAATCAGACAAATCACTTCTGTCTTTAAGGGTGTGGATGCATTTTGGTTATAATAATGGACACCTACTTCCAGGGTATTAGATTGCCTTGTACACACACAATGCAAACACTTTTTTTTTTTTTTTTTTTTTTTTTTTTTAGTTTTCTTTTTCTTTGCTTTCCTTGGTCTTCTACTTTTCTCTTATGAGAAGATTGGTATTAAAAACTTACTAGCAACCCCCAAATAATTCTCCCTGATCCCTTAATTGTGATGGCTATCATGTTTGGCCAAAGTGATGAGCTTCTTCTGCCCATAACGATTCATACTCAGGCCAGCATGTCCTCTCTGCACCTGCTTTATTTGTCTTCAAATTTTGCTTACTAACATTGATATCGCATAAACAAGGCTTCCACTTCCTTGTTTGAGGGATGGAAAAGCAACTGTGAGTTCATTGGCTGTTCTCTTGAATGTGTCTTCTGTATCTTGATTTCATAATAATAGAGACCATCCGTAGAAAAGAGAGGGTAACAGACAAAGTCATTGTGTGCACACCTCTTTTAAAAAATGCTATTTCTAAAGTCTTTAGCAAACAGCTCCCTTGAAAGATGTTTTACTGTTTGGGTATATTACCTGGATCACCTGGGCTTCCATTTAGAAGAGAAAACTTTGATATGCACATTGTTCTTTCCCAGAGTGTCTCTAGCTTAATAATATCTTATATGACCAGTTAAGGGTATTATGTTGCCACTCAGGACCAGAGACAGCATTTACATCTAACTACAGATGATGTGGGAGGGCTCTATTCCTGTAGTCCTTAGCTTCTGCTCTCAACCTGACACAAACCTCGAGCTGATTAGGAAGAGGGAACCTCAGCTGAAAAATTGCTTCCACCTGACTAGCCTGTGAGCATGTCTGTGAGTCGTTCTTTTACTTCTGATTGATGTGTGAAGGCCCAGCCTGCTGTGGGCAGTACCATCCCTAGGCAAGTGATCATGGGCTGTCTAAGAAAGCTTGCAGAGCATGAGTCTTTGAACAAACCAGCAAGCAGTGTTCCTCCATGGTCTCTGGTTCAGTTCCTGCCTTGGCTTTCCTGGATGAGGGACTGTAGCTTGTAAGTCAAGCAAACTCTTCCCAAATTGTTTTTAATAGGCAGAAAGCAAGCAGTAACAGTTCCAGTGACACCCAAGTTTGCTTATATTTAGTTAGCTACTTAGTGACTATATTCTGTTGAAGGCCAGCTCTGGCCGTGTGCTCAGCAGTAAAAGGAGGGGATCTGGGGATGGTGACCATGTAGAGCAGGCACACACTCACACAAGGTTGGTGGATGAAGTAAGCTCCAATGAGCAAGCTCTAACAAATTTATTTTTCTTAATCTTTCTATACCATCTAAGACATAATAGTTCTCTATGTAAGAAAAAGATTACCTAATAGCCACGAGTTACATATTCTTCAAGAACAGATTAAAAATCATTACACAAAAGGAAATTACAACTGGATTATGGATTATGTATTCTTCTTTTGAAACTAGTATTTAGCTAAACATTTCCCATCTATGTTTCTCTCCACAAGTTCCTCATAACCCCAAAGCAATAATTCTTTTGTCATTTATTAACTAAGTTTAAACAAGTCAGTCTATAATAGCAAGTTTTTTCCTATACTTAGCTGACAATTTGTATTTACCAAGAAACTGATCATTATCTCCTGGAAAACCCTGTTACTTAAGGTCGAAGGCTAACATGTCCTGATAACTCCTCTGAGCTTGGCACAAAACATAAGACTCGCCTTTTCCAGCATGGCTTCCCCTTCTGAGCCCCAGACCCTCTACCTGAGAAAGATCAGGAAGCTCTTGGCAATCCTACTTCTCCATAAGAACCCTCCCAGCTAGTACCTGGTATTCTTGAAATGCCTCTCCACAAAAATGAGACATTCACAGTATGTTAAGTTCCAGTTCATGTTTCTTACATCCATCCTGAAAACTTCTTTCCACTCTCCAAGGTTCATATAGGAAGAACAAATCCAGAGACAAAACCCCTGGAGCTGTGCCTCTCTGAGGCACATTCATGTCACAGCTGTGCAAACTGGCGGGCCATCTCCAGGAAGCTCATTGTATTGAAACTTTCTGTTGATTTTTTACTTCATTTGTTTAATATAACTTGTAATTGTTGAAGCCTTTCTATGAAGGTCATTTTATTATCACTGTGGGTTAATGCCATCATCTGTTCTGTCTGAGTTTTAACATCAGTTAATTGGTACCTTTTCCTTCAGTGTGTGGCTCTAGGGATTGGGCGATTGATATTATTGTTTGGACATTTGTCTACTTGGCTTGGAGGGTATGGAGTCCATTTTGAGTATTTTATTTTGCTTGGGGTTAAAGAGAGGTCTCTGGCATGATTTTACAGACTGTGGCTTAATCTTAGCCTTCAGAAGTGTTTGTTGTGTCTGTCTGGTTTATCTGGCATAGCAGGGGCTCAGCAGTCACTGCTGGTGGCTCTAGAGGAATGGGGGGAGTGTGCAAACACTGACTGGGTTGCCCTGTGTGCTTCCCAGCTGGGTGCCTGTCTTTGGTTTTGTGCCATTTATTGAGGCATGTCCTTTGCCTCCTCCAGCCCATTACCAGTTACCTGTTGGGGAGCAAAGATACTTAGCTCACCCAGAAGGAATTAAGCTTCTCCTGTTGGTTTGCTGTGGTTACTCTCCAGCCTGTGAAAGCTGAGAAGAGCCTTGAATGCACCATCCTTTAGTCATGTCTGAACTTCATGGCTACAGCAGTTGATGGGGTTGTTAGCTCAGAGGCCAGGCCCTTAGCAGCCCTAACAAGCTAGGCCTGACCACCCATCATCAAAGGCCAGCTAAACACATAGGTTATAGTGAACAGCTATATAGAGAGAATGGGATTTCTTCAATGTATCGCTATTGGATAAAGGAACAGAGGACAAGATTCAGTGACTTCCTTCCCAGAGACGTCTACATTCAGGGCCCTGATATACGGTTTAATTTTATATAAAAAAAAATACAAAACTAAGCAATCCTGATCAAGATGAAGCCTCATTATGGGCTAGGTTGCCCAAAGAACTGAGTATGGTAAGTTGTCAGACTTGTAATGTATCTCTGAAATATAGGATGAGAGGTGAAGAGTCACATGGTATGGTAGGAGTTTTGAAGTCAGTTCTTTGCCTTCCTTTCTGGATTTTAAAGACATCCTCAGTGGTTTTCTAACTTCCCTTCTCAGTTCTGAGGCAATTGCACAAACAAAGATATCTTCATTCTTTGCCAATGATTCATTCTTCTAATTCATCCCATTGGGGGTTGAGGGGTAGTGACAAAGAAACCCCTGTAAAGTCAGGGGGAAAAGTACCCTCCCCCTCCCACTTTTTTTTTCTTTTTTTCTTTTATGAATTTTGAAAGTTTTTATTGTGGAAATTTGTGTTTACCATGGGGGTCATAGGCATCAACTTCTTGCCTGATTTCTTCTTTTTTCCTTGTGTATTGACTATTTATTTATTTATTTACACTTCAGATTTTATTCCCCGCCCCCCCCCCCAGTCTACCCTCTGACTTTACACATCCCATACCTCCTCCCCATTCCCCAGTCTCTATGAGAATGTCACCACCCCCCCAACCCCACTCCCCACCCGATCAGACCTCTGAACTCTCTGGGATCTCCAGGCTCTTGAGGGTTAGGTGCCTCTTTTCTGACTGAACCCAGACCCAGCAGTCCTGTGCTGTATGTGTTGGGGGCCTCATATCAGCTGGTGTATGCTACCTGGTTAGTGGTCCAGTGTTTGAGAAATCTTGGGGGTCCAGGTTAATTGAGATTGCTGGTCCTCTTCCAGGGTCACCCTGCTCCTTAGCTTCTTCCAGCCTTTCTGTAATTTAACCACAGCAGTCAGCAGCTTCTGCTCATTGATTGGGTACAAATATCTGAAATATCTGCATCTGACTCTTTCAGCTGTTTGTTGGGTCTTACAGAATACAGTCATGCTAGGTCCCTTTTTGTGAGCACTCCATAGCCTCAGTAATAGTGTCAGGCCTTGGGACCTCCCCTTGAGCTGGATCCCATTTTGGGCCTGCCGTTGGACCTTTTTCTCAGGCCCCTCTACATTTCTATCCCTGTAGTTCTTTTAGACAGGAACAATTATGTGTCAGAGTTTTGACTGTGGGATGGCCACCCCTTTGCTCACTTGATGCCCTGTCTTCCTGCTGGAGGTGGGCTCTCACCTCCCAGATCTCTGGTGCATTCTGGAGGGTTCCCCCAACCTCCTACCTCCTGAGGTTGCCTGTTTCTATTCTTTCTGCTGGCTCTCAGGGCTTCAGTCCTTTTTCCTCATCTAATACCAGATCAGGTTTCCCTCTCTCCCAACCCCCTCCACTTTCCCTCCCAGGTCCCTCCCTCCTTCCCCACTTGTGATTGCTTTCTTCTCCCTCCCAAATTCACAACAGAGGAATCTTTGTTAGCTGAGAAGCACCTAAAGAATTGTTTGACATCCTTAGTAATCAGAGAAATGCAAATCAAAATGACCCTGAGATTTGACCTTATACCAGTCAGAATGGCTAAGATCAAAATTTCAGGTGACAACACATGTTGGCATGAATGTGGAGAAAGACGAAGGTTCCTCCATTGCTGGTGGGATTGCAAACTGGTACAACCACTCTGGAAATCAATCTGGAGGTTCCTCAGAAATTTGGAAATAATTCTCTTTGAAGACCCAGCAATGCCACTTTGAGAATATACTCAAAAGATGCTTCACCATGTCACAGGGGCACATGTTCCACTATGTTCATAGCAGCCTTATCTGTGATATCCAGAAGCTGGAAACGACCCACTTGTCCCATGACAGAAGAATGGATACAGAAAATGTGGTTAATTTACACAATGGAACTCAGCACTGAATGTCTGAGATACAATCCACAGAACTCAAAAAGGTCAACAATCTGAAGGGCTCAAGTGAGGACTCCTCCTCCCACTTTCTTAACAATCAGACCCTAAATACTTGGAGCTTGACCTAGTGATTTATGCCTTCATGTGCTGGTTTGAATAAGAATGGCCCCCATAGTCTCATGTGTTGGAATGCTCAGCTCATGGAGATTGACACTATCAGGAGGTAAGGCCTTGTTGGAGTATGTTTGGTATTGTTAGTGGAAGAGTGTCACTATGGGGGTTTTGAAGTCTTCTATGCTCAAGCGATGCCCAGTGTGCCAAATGGTCTCCTTCTGCAGCTGTAGCACTCCTAGCTCCTTTTTTAGCACCATGCCTGCGTGGATGCTTCCATGTTTCCCAACATGATGATAATGGATTAAATCTCTGAAACTGTAAGCCAACCCCAATTAAATGTTGTCCTTTAAGAGTTGCCTTGGTCATGGTGTCTCTTCACAGCAGTAAAACCCTAAGATGCCCTATATAAATCCTTAGAGCCTAAGACCAAGTGGCCAACTCTAGGAAGGACAAAGTTTACAAAGTTATAGGGTCTTCATTACTCCTAAAGCATAGGTACTGGGGTACCAGCTGTGATGTACAGTGCTGAAACTTGAACACTCCACAGTTGCTTTGCCCTGAACACTTAGAACTAGACTCCTTGAGCTTTGAGAACTTGGAGCCTTAAGTCTCTAGTTCTCAGGCTCTACAATAATAAGCTTATGGCATTATGAAGTCTGGTTACTGGAGTAACAAATGTTAATACCCAGGAAGCTAGTCTTGCCGATTGCTGATTTCCATCCAAAGAGACCAAATGGTGGCTGACCAGGGGTGGTGATGGCTTTACTCAGGAATGGTTCATTTCCAAGTCCATGTAGGCATTAGCAGGATGAGTACCTTGTAGAAGCCCTTCACCTACCTATCTTTGATGGTCAACTGTAGTTCTCTTTCAGCTCATTTCCTAAGTCTCTGCAACATGGCAGCTTGTGTCATCAGTGTGCATTACCTGAAAGGGCAGCAGAGAGTTAACAATGGTCTAAACCCAATCACATTTTTTGTGGTATTCTATTGGCTACAAGCAAATTACTAGGTTTGGCCCACATTATAAAGGAGAGGACTCTATGGACTATAAAATTTTTAATAAAGAGATCATAGAGACATATCTTAGAAGTATGCCTATTTGCAACAAAAAATAAAAAAAGGTTGAGGTATTTTATTCCTTGTTTTCCTGCTATGATACACACATCTAAACCTGAGTATCTCTACTGAGGAACTATCTCTAACACATAACTGCAGCTCCTAGGTGGATTTTTCTTGTACAAGCATCTTTTTATACCATAACATTTTCCAATTTTAATTTTGATATTACTCTTTACATTGTTGTACTTTGACTTCCATTTTTTATCCTACGATAAAGAGATAGAAAAAAATGTTATTTTCCTTCCATATCAATTGCTCACATTTATAGTCTTCTTTATTATACATTTAAATCTTTGCTTTACTGGAAAAACATTAGCTGTCAAGTGACTTTTCTCTCATGACTGCCCATTTATTGCTACATTATTTACTCAACAACATTTATTTTTTCAATGATAAATGTCACCCATACCACACAATAAATTCTCACCTATATTTATTTCAACAGTTCCTATATTATTTCACCATGATAAGGCAATAGATAAAAATGGAAATTTTTCAGTTTGTTTGATGAAGGTAAATAATTCCGATTTCCTTGACACTAATGCAGCAAGGTCCTGATGTCACTTGTAGATAAAAGTATGTAAAATTTTGTAAAAATGTCTATAGATTGAAATAGGGAGTGCATTTAAAAACTATGAGGCTAAAATAGGGTTTATGTTGCATATGCAAAAATGAATCACTGCCAAGGAATGCTTCACTAAGGTTAAGGGATTGAAATGTGGATATCTCTGTTACACAGGATACTGTGGCAGAAAACCTTGAATTCTGGAGTTACATCCTCAGCAAAGTGAGATGACATATGATGAAGAGGAAGATAAAGAAGCAGAGAAAAAGAGGAAGAGGAAATGGGAGGAGGGTGGAGAGGTCAGTGAGAAAACAAGGAGAAAATATTTCATTAAGATTTAGGATCTTCAAGTTGGGCCAGCCATTGGTTGACCATTTCCTAGTTTCTGCTCCATCCATAGGAGAGAGTCAACCCCTGATACTATTAAGGTTACTCTGCTATGCTTACAGACAGGAACCTAGAATCACTGTCTCCTGAGAGGCTTCAGCAGCAGCAGATGAAAACAGATGCAGAGACCCACAGCCAAATATCAGGAGGAGTTTGGGGAATCTTGCAGAAGACTGTGGATAGAATTGAGCAAGCCAGAGGGGTTAAAGATACACCAAGAAGACCTACAGAGCCAACCTACCTGGACCCAGGGGTACACACAGTGAGCGAACCAACACCCAAAGACCACACATGGGCTGTGCCTAGGCTCCCGCACATTTGCAGCAGATGGGCCGGTTGGTCTTCATGTGGGCTTTCTAACAATTGGAATGGGGGGCTGTCTCTTCCCTTCCCCTTCCTGGACTGCCTGGTTGGACTTCAGTGTGAGAGGATATGCTTAGCCCTATTGGATTGAGATGTCCCAGGATGGGGTGGTACCCAAGGTAGGACCTTACCTTTCTTTGAGGAGAAGGGGAGGAGGAAATGAGGGGAGGGATTTGCAAGGACAGGTTTGGGAGGAAAGGAGAGAGGGGGCTTCAAATGGGATATAAAGTGAATAAAAATTAACTGTGAAAAAAATACAATGAAAAAGAACAATAATAAAAGAACCTGTTGGCATTGAGATTGAAATTAGCATTTTAAGTCATATATGTAACTTTAATGTCATTTTGATTGCTAGTAAGATGAGGTTGAGCAGTCTAAGGTTGTTCAAACCCGACCAGCTGAGTCTAATCCACAGGACCCACATGGTGGGAGGACAGAAGCAATTGCTCTTTACCACATCACCACATACACTGATTCGCTGGTGTCCATATGGGCACCATAGTATGTGAGCCCAGATGCAGACATGCATACACAAAATGATGAAATAAATAAATGAATATAATTAAACATTTTAAATATCTGATAAGCATACAAGTACGCAAACAAGATTTATTTTGCTGAATTTTACAATCCGGTTAAGTCCTTATAAAAGACACTCAATTCGGATATTTTCTTTATAAGTCATATGCCTAGACTGGGCTGATCCAGGGCTATACTGACTTATTCCCCATCTACAAGACCCCTTGGTAGTTGCTGTTTCTCCTGACCACACAGTTCCTGCCCACTGCAGCTTCCTCCTCTGTCTTCTTCCTTTTTCACCTGTCTCTACCTGTGTCTCCCTCTTGAGCCTCCAGTCCCACCTTCCCCCTCCATTGCCCAGTCACAGGCTTTAACCTTTTATTGAGCAGTTAAATTGGGGAGAAAGAAGGTTCACATGGCTTCACTTGAGTACGTGATTGTCTGCTTGTTGGAGGCAACCATCTCTTGAGGAATTAGTATTAACATTAGATTATAAGCAGCATCAGGCCAACCCACTACAGATTTATGATTCTAACATTTTTTGATTATGACATTTGATACTGAAGATTTGTAACACAGCAATCACCTTAATACAGTCTAGAACATGAAGAGAAAAATTATATGAAATTAATAAAGAGCACATTTTATATCAATGACAAGCATCAACTAAGTTCAAGACTCCTTTCTCACTTCTGTGTTTCTGTGTGGTTCTTGTGGTCTAAGCTACAATAACAGAGGAAAATCATGTAAGAATAGGCCAAGCTCTCTTCAGTGATCTGATTCTCCTTCAGAATTTTCCTAATTGATCCACATTGTCAAAATTACCAGCACAAAGTTGTTTACACAGCTTACTATCAGTTTACTATCATGCTATCAGCATCCATCTAACCTCTTATGTTGTAATCTTATTTTGATACTGGTAAATGGTACTCTCAGAAATTTTTAATTTTTATGTGTATACATATGTACTTGAGTATATGTATGTGTATCATGTGTGTACAAGTACCTTTCAAGGTCAGAATAGGGCATCAGATCATCTGAAACTATAATTACAGTTGGTTGTGCGCTGCCTTAGAAAGGATCCTGGGAACTGAACTCATGTCCTCTCTAAAAGCAGCAAGTGCTTTGACCACTGACCCATCTCTCCAGGCCCCTGAATATTATGATGCTGTCTTCTTTTTTATTGGTAATATTTGCTAGGTATTCAAATATTTTATTAATTTTTTTAAAACCAAATTACAGTTTTGCTGTTTGTTCTTTTTAATGTTTACAGTTATTTATTTCTTTTCACAGGCAAATGGAACCAGGATTATCTAAAGTCACTTAAATTGAGATGGTAAACCAGAGATAAGAGAATTCAGACATAAATTCATGTGTAAAATCTGGAGTCTTACCTTCATACATACGATCTGTTCTAAAGTGGACTGAGGTCATAAAAACTGGTGTCATGAACTTTCAGGTTCTTGTCTTAGGAATATGTCTAGAATAACTTCATTTTAGTTTACAGAATTTGCATCTTCAGCTAACCATGTGGTAACATATTCTTAGGCATAAAAACAAAATAAATGAGAGAAATTACAAGTTTATATTCTCACACCAAAGGATTTCTTTTAAGGGTAATGGTGATACACTGGTTGTTCTTTCTTCATATTTGGAATATGTGAGGAAATTCAGAATTCTTAGCATAATATCGAGATAGCCAGGAGGAAGAGGATTCTCAGTTCTATAAGGAAACCAAGACCATATTGGAATCTTTAACCTGATACCTGTCTTAGTTTCAGAAGCTCTAAATTATGAATCTTAAGGTATGCTCTGGTAATTTATACAGATATAAGAGACCCCATAGTGCTCCAAAGAGAAGACAATGTGAGCTAGAATGTACCTCTAAGGCTACCCTGGAACTGGCATTATTACAATGGATTATTAATTGTCGAGATCAGAATTGTAGAATTATATTCAGTTTACTCTTCCTAGATTCTTTTTTTATTTGTTTGTTTTTTCTTTTCTTTTCTTTCTTTTTTTTTTTTTTTTTTTTTTTTTTTTTTTTTTTTTTTTTTTGAGGCAGGGTTTCTCTGTATAGCCCTGGCTGTTCTGGAACTCACTCTGTAGACCAGGCTGGCCTCGAACTCAGAAATCCGCCTGCCTCTGCCTCCCAAGTGCTGGGATAAAAGGCGTGCACCACCACCACCCGGCTTCTTCCTAGATTCTTTTAAGAGTCATGCAATACATGAGGAAAATTATGAACCCTGCAGGCCAGTATTTACTCTTTAGAGGGTCTGTAGCATGTTGTCTGGGCTATCTACTTTCTTATGTATAGGGTAATACAAGATAAGGTCATTAAATTACTTAGTTACACTTAGTATCATCTACTATGACTTTTCAATGTTTCTGTGAATTAAAGACATTTTATTCCATCATTTCACATGATTTTTGCTAGCCTATCATCTAGTTTTTCTGAAGAAAATAAAGTTTCCAGAAGCTAGGACACTGGTGTATGGTGATATGAGTTGTATTAGAACCAATATTAACCAAATGCAGAGAGTTGATGTCTCCAGCATAGTAGACCATGTCTAGTGTGCCTTTTGGTATTTGTCTTATTTCCTAGGAGACTGAAGACAACCTTAAAGTTTTCCAGAAAAGAAAGTGTCCTGTCATACATTGGAATCTATGAGGTTAAGCTGAAATTAATTTATTTCAAGAAAGAAATTATTAAGGTAAATATTTTAAAGTTTTGTTCAGGTTAGTTTGGCAAGTCTTTTCAAGTAGGAATGCTGAAATACTGCACCTCACTTAGAGAACAAACAGTATTTCAATGACTCTACACATCTGTACGGTAGTGAATGACGTCACTGGTAACTTCATCAAAGGTCTCAATGTGAAAGCCATCCCCAGAGCAAACTGTCTGTAGTACATGTCCAGATATGCCAGGATCAGAAGTTTAAACATTTTATTTCTGTAAAATTCAGATGTGTTACTACCACTCTAGCTTATCAAACATTTCATACTATTTATCTATTCTAGCTTCCTTGATTGTCTATTTTTAAAATATTGTTTGGTATTTTGGTTATTGTTTTCTCCTAAAAATTAAAAACCCCATTTATAAAACAAAATAAAAAATGATTGAAGAACTAATGAGCATATTACACAAAATTTGCTTTTAAAGACTTTTAGGTAGTTTTTTTTTAAAAAGCTGAAATTTTAAATGTTACAACAGTGTTAATGTGAACACTGCTATTTAAGAGGAAAAAAATTCACCAGCTAGTTTCTTCTCAGAATATAACTCATCAAAGTCACCTTCATCTATAGAAGCATTTCAAGTAATTTAAACATATGGATAAAGGTGTTGAGTATGTTCAAAGATTTGTCTTGACCCAATTTATGACTTCTGATAAGCCTTTTCTGTGGTTCTTTCTCCATGTGTCTTAGTGAAACATCAACCCAAGATTAAAGATTAAACACCAGTTTTCTGACTTTGGGAGCCAGTAAAGGGTAGGGTCTTCTTTTATTCATAACGAAGACATACAGGTGCAAATCTAAGCTCATTTTAACATCTTTGTTACAATCTCTTAAATTTGAATAAAAGGGCATTTACCCAGTGTGCTTTATTTCTTAAGCATTTGCTCCATCTAAATAATAGTTGTCCTGTAATACTTCAGAACCTATATTATATTTTGAGTTTCTTAGGTTCATTTCTTATAGACGTAGGTGTCATCAGGACATTAGTCAATCAATCTATAAAGCTATTCCTTCTGCTAAATTTAGGGGCTTTTGTAACTCACACAGTGCTTTGTGAGTTAGTTATCAGAAAGAACACATTTCTCTGTTGATGCCAAGAATATAGCCTGCAGTTCTCTCTCTTCCTTCTAATTACATATGATATGAATAAACTGAAATAGAAATTGAAACCAAACTTTAACACCAGTTTTCAAAGTAAAACTAAAGAGCACAGAAATGCCACTGTGCAAGCACATACCTATCAATCACCCTAAAGTTGGGATCCATTTAGATCGAAATGCTTTCAAATTTACAAATAATACAAGCAATAGAAACTGTCAGAATTAACAACTAGGCTTCAGAACTATGATGTCAAAAGGTAGAGTTAGTATATATGTTTGATCTCTCTTTGTTTTGGTATTTAAAATAGTACTAATTAGAAGCTATTAATATAGAAAAGTGAAAATATTATTAATCATAACAGATTTTGGTTAATATCTTATGTCAGCGTATCCCCCTGTGAAGCATTTTTTCATTCTTCCTCATCCATCCTTAGGGACTAGTACCTCTTCCAATATTAATATTATGGTTTTCTCTGCATCATAATTACTTGTATTTTCTCTGTTTCCCTATCAACTCTGATCTTACATTAAAGTGTGTCAGAAAGTATCAATATTAAAAAGTACCAGCAAGGGAATATGTTATTTTCTTCTATTCTGGAAGAAAATACAAACTCAGGAGTCATTCACCAATATAAGACTCACACAAATACAATGGTATAGAGAAAAGGAAGGACATAGTATTAACAGAATAAAGAAGCTAATATATACATCAACAAATAAAACTCACTATGATGTGATAAATTCATTAACTCAAAATATAAAATCCAGGGGCTGCAGAGATGGCTAAAAACACCAGCTGCCCATGCAGAGAGCTGGTGCCCAGTTCCTAGCACATGCATGTTCACAGCTGTATGTAACCATCTGTTCCAAGGGTTCCACCATGCCCTTTTGGTCTCTACAAGCACTTGCCGAGATGTGGAGCATTTTCAGGTATGTAACATGAAAGCAGAATGTTTATAAACATAATAAACACTTCAGAGTACAGCTATCCTACTACAACAAGCCCTGGCTATACTAGCATGACCAAAGTGCGAGAAAATAACCTTAAATCCAATCATATAAAGATGATAGTGGCCTTTTAAGAGGAAATAAATAAATCTCTTAAAGAAATACTGGAAGATAGAATCAAATAGGTATCCCCTTTAAAGGAGATACACATAAATGCCTTAAATAAATATGGGGAAAGGCAGCTAAATAGGCAAAGTAAATCAATTAAAACTGTTCAGGACCTGAAAATGGAAATAGAAATAGAATTCGTAAAGAAAACACAAACTGTAGGAATCATGGAGATGAAAAACCTAATGAATAGAACAGGAACAACAGACAGACACAAATATCACCAACAGGCTACAAAAGAAAAAAGAAAGAAACTCAGATGATACAATAGAAAAAAAACTGATATATCACTCAAAGAATATGTTAAATCTAAAATATGCTAAACATACAGAAAATCTGAGATACCATGAAAAGACCTAACCTAGGAATAATAGGAATAGGAGAAGGATCCCAGTTCCAAGGACCAGACAATATTTTCAACAAAAAAAAAATCATAGAAGAAATCTTTCCCAACCTAAAGAATGAGATGCCTATAAACATAGAAGAAGCTTACAGAACATTGTAATTAAATTGGAGCAGAAAATAAAATCTTCCGGCCACATAAATATCAAAGCATTAAATCTACAGAACAAAGAAATTATTTTAAAAGCTGCAAGGAAAGGAGGTCAGGTAACATACAAAGGCAGACCTATCAGAATTATATTGGATTTCTTAACAACGACCCTAAAAGCTAGAGGGGCCTAGACAGATGTCTTGCAGTCTTAAACCAAACCAAACCAAACCAAACCAAACCAAACCAAACCAAACCAAACCAAACCAAACCAAACCAAACCAAACCAAACCAAACAAAACCAAACAAAACCAAACCAAACAAAAACAACAAAAAACAAACAAGAAAAATACCCACAGATGCCAACCTAGACTACCAAAGCAAAGCAAACCAAACCAAACCAAACAAAAACAACAAAAAACAAACAAACAAAATACCCACAGATGCCAACCTAGACTACTATACCCAGCAAAACTTTCAGTTGCCATAGATAGAGAAAACAAGATATTTCATCACAATACCAAATTTAAGCAATATCTATCCACAAATTCAGCCCTAACGAAAATACTAGAAGGAAACTCCAATCCAAGTAAGATAACTTTACCATCAAAGAAAGAAAGCACAGGAAATAAGTAAAACACACACACACACACACACACACACACACACACACACACACACACACCCCACCACCACCACCACCACCACCAACAACAACAACCACAGTAACATCAGAATAACAGGAATAACAAACAATTTTAATTAATATCTCTCAACATCAGTGGATTCAATTCATCAATAAAAAGATATAGGCTAACAGAATGGATATGAAAATAGCATCTATCATTCTGCTGCATACAAGAAACAGACCTCAGCAATAATGGTAGATATTACTTCAGAGTGAAGGATAGGAAAAAAGATTTCCAAGCAAATTGAAAGAAGAAAACAGTTGGAGAAGCTATTTTAAGATCTAATAAATAAGGAACTCTATTTGTTCTTTGAAAAAATTAACAAAATAGACAATACCTTAGCCAAACTAACTAAAAGATATCCAGACAGTGTCCAAATAAACAAACTCAGAAAGAAAAAGGGAGACACATGAGCAGACAACAAGGAAATTCAAGAAATCAGTAGGACTTAATTTAAAAGTCTATAATACACAAAATTTCAAAACTTAAATAGATGATTTTCAAGACAGATACCACATACCAAAGTTATGTCAAGATTAGGTAAACTATTTAAACCCATTCTATAACCCAGAAGGAAATAGAAGCAGTCATTAAAAGTCTCCCAACAAAAACAAACAAACAAACAAACAAACAAAAATTCCCAGGACCAGGTCGATTTAGTGCAGAATTCTACCAGACTTTCAAAAAAGTAAAATCAATACTTCTCGAACTATTTATTCCACAAAATTAGAAACAGAAGGAAAACTGCCAACTTCACTATAGGAAGCCATAGTTACCCTGATACCTAAACCACACAAGGACTCAACAAAGAAGAATTTCAGATACATTTCCCTTATGAAAATGTATGCAAAATACTCAATAAAGCACTCCCAAACAGAATCTAAGAACACATCAAAAATATCATCTAACATGATCAAGTAGATTTTATCCCAGGATGCAGGGATGGTTCAATATATGAAAATCCATCAAATAATCCACCATATAAACAAACTGAAAGAAAAAAATTATTTGATCATTTCATTAAATGCTGAAAAAGCCTTTGAGAAAAATCCAACACCCCTTCACATTAAAAGTTTTGAATTGATTATGGATATAAGGCACATACTTAAACATAATTAAAGCAATATACAGTAAGCCAATAGCCAATATCAAATTAAATGGAGAGAAACTTAAAGCATTGCCACTAAAATAAGGGACAAGACAAGGACTCTCGTCCTATCTATTCAATATAGTATTTGAAGTTCTAGCTAGAACAATAAAACAACTAATGGAGATCAAGGGGATACTGATTACAAAGGAAATAGTCAAAGTATCACTACTTTTTGATGATAGTATAGTATACCTAGGCAACCCCAATAATTCTATCAGAGAACACCTACAATTGATAAACAACTTCAGCAAAATGGCAGAATACAAAATTAACTCAAAGAAATCAGTAGTGTTCCTTTATACAAAAAGTATAGACTGAGATAGAAACGAGGGAAATAATATTCTTCACAACAGTCACAAATGATATAAGATATCTTGCTGTATCTCTAACCAAGCAATAGAAAGAACTATATGAGTAAAACTTCAAGTCTCTGAAGAAAGAGATTGAGGAATTTATCAGAAGATGGAAAGATCTCTCATGCTCATGGATAAGTAGAATTAACATAGTAAAAATGGCCATCTTGTCAAAAGGTAAGGGATCAGTATTCCTGATCTCAACTGTAATACACAGCAATAGGAATAAAAACTGCAGCATGGTATCTGTATAGGAACAGATAGGTTGATCAATAGAATCAATAGAACCAAAGACCCTGAAATAAACTCACATGCCTATAACTGCCTGATTTTTGATGAAATCAAAACCATACAATAGAACACAAGAAAGAAACTTCAAAGGATGGTGCTGGTCTAAATGTATGTTTGTACATAGAAGAATGAAAATAGATCCATATTTATCACAAAACTCAAATCCAAGTGGATCAAAGACCACACCATAAAACCAGTTATACTAAATCTAATAGAACAGAAAGTTGGGACTAGCCTTAAACATATTTGTACAGGAGACAACTTCTGAACAGAACACCAATGGCTCAGACTCTAAGATCAACAACTGATAAATGGGATCTCATGAAACTGAAGGGCTTCTCTAAGGGAAAGGACAAGGTTAGTAGGACAAGACAGCAGCCTACACATTAGGAAAGGATCTTCACTAACCCTACAGTTGACAGAGGGCTAGTATTCCAAAATTTATAGTGAACACAAGAAATTAGATGCCAAGAATTCAAATAAGCCAATTACAAATGCTGTCTAGAGCTAAACAGCAGATTCTCAATATAGGAATCTCAAGTGGCCAAAATGACTTAAAGAAATGTTCAAGGTCCTTAGTCATCAGGAAAATGCAAATCAAAAAGACTCTGAGATCCACCTTAGAGCAATCAGAACGGCTAAGATAAAAAAACTCAATCAACAGCACATGCTGACAAGGATGTGGAGAAAGGAGCACTCTTCCATTGTTGTCAGGAGTGCAAACTTTTACTAGCACCTTGGAAATCACTTTGGTGTCTTCTCTGAAAACTGGGACTAGTTCTACATAAAAACCTAGGCATAGCATTCCTGGACATATATACCCAAAAGATGCCCCACCATACTACAAAGACACTTGCTCAACTATGTTCATAGCAGCTTTATTAGTAATAGCTAGAAATTGGACATAACTCAGATGTTTCTTAACTAAAGAATGCATAAAGAAACTATGATACACCTACACAATGGAATAGTATTCAGCTATTAAAAACAAAAACATCATGAATTTTACAGGCAAGTGGATGTAACTTGAGAATATCATCCTTAGAGGTAACCCAGATCCAGAGAGATATGTATGGTATGTGCTCCCTTATAAGTGGACATTAGTCATAATGTGTAGAAAAACCATTCTACAATCCACAGCCCAAAGAAACTGGGTAATATGAAGATCCTAAAGGAGGATGCCCTGATCTCACTCAGAAGGGCAAACTAAAGAGCCACCTGAGGCTGACAGAGAGAAGAACTGAGTAGAAGAGAGGGTGAGAAGGGAATGGAAATGGTGAGATCACATTTGGGGTGAGGGGGCAGGAGAGAGCTTGGGGTGAGAATGGAAATTGATGGGTGTCATCTCTGGTGATAAGATGAAGGCCTAGGAGTGGGGAGGGTATGAAGCGTCTATGGGGATGAAGCAAGCTAAGATGTCTACCAGAGGGGGATAGAGAGAATGAATTGGCCACCTCCTATAGCTAGGCAGGCCTTCCTGATTAGGGAGGGGAACATTGACCCACCCACAAAACTTTCAACCCCAAATTTTTCTTGCCTACAAGATGGTCAGAGATAAATACTGAGCAGAGACTGAGAGAACAGCCAAACACTGCCTGCCCCAAACTGAGAACGATTCCATGTGAGAGAGCCACCCCGTAATACTACTTCTGATACTCTTCTGTGCGTGCAGACAGGAACTTAGAATAACTGTTTTCTGAGAGGCTTTATCCAGCAGTGATGGAGGGAGATACAGAGACCCGTAGCCAAGCATTAGGGAGTGTATTTGAAGTGTTGGGGATGGAACTGACCAAGGTGGTCAAGGATACTGTAAGAAAACCCACAGCATCAACCAACCTGGGACCATGGAGCTCACAGAGCCTGGCCCAACATCTAGAGTGCATGCAGGAGCTGAAACTAGATCTGCTAGCAAATGTGCAGCTTACACTTCATGTCAGTCACCTAGCCAATGGAACGGCAGCTGTCTCAGTATAATATATAGTCATAGAATACAAACATGCATGAATATATGCTTGCTAAAAATACTTTTTCACTTAGAATCCTTTTCTTTGTTATTCTATGTCCATAGAGACTTGAAATTCTACAAATTATCTATAAAATTATAGATTTTTTACTTATTTTTTATTGGATATTTTATTTATTTACATTTCAAATGTTATCCCCTTTCTTGTTTTCCCCTCTAGAAAACCCCTATCCCCTTCCCCTCCCCCTGCTTCTATGAGGGTGCTCCGCCACCCACCCCCTGCCATACTATCACTTTTGCAGCATAAAAATAGAAAAGTAAATGTGTAGGAAAATTAATTAAGCATACTGGGTCAAAAGGGACAGAAAGAGTCAAGTGAGTCCATTATTTCTGTGAAATGTTAAATTAAAAAAATATGTATGTAGATGTTTTGCCTAAATATTTTTGTGTCCCACACTCATGCAGTACTGGGAAAGACCAGAAGAGGGTAATGTATCTCCAGCATCTGGAGTTAGAGCTAGTTGTTAGCCACCATGTGGGCCCTGGGAATGGGATCACAGTCATCTACAAGAGTAGGGTGTGCTTTTAATTGCTACAGCCCTAAAATGTTACATTTTCCAGAGCTGAAAAAATTAGAGATGGAGTCCTTAGAGTAGCTTGTTAAGTCTGTCTTTCATTATTATTATTTTTTTTTTGCACTTCAATTTTACAAGACTGTCAGCATGTTTATTACTTCCTCAAAAGAACAAAAACAAAATTAAAGAAACGTGAAAATGGAAGAACTGATCTGGAAGGAGAAGGCTTCTCTATTCATCTACAGAAAGCTAGAAGGAAGAAGTACTGGCAGGGCCGCCTTCTGGATGGACAGGCAGGAACTCCTGAAGCATTGTGATGGGATCACACTTTTCCCGGGGAGTTGTTAAGGCGGTGGAGGGAACCCAGGTTTTGAGGTGGCCAGAGATGGCATGGTTGAGAAGGGGCCCTAAAGGGAGGAAAAACTGTCGTTCAAAGATGACGATTCCCATGTCTTGCATTAGTTACAATTCAAAGACTCGCTTCCTTCATTTTTTTTTTTTTTACAGATAGTGAATTTGCTTTCTCACTTGTTTGTCCATGTTTACATGTGTGTGTGTAAGTCAGACATGCCATGACTCTTGTGTAGAAGTGAGAGGATAATTAGTAGGCATCTGTGCCAAACTTGCATGACCTGGGCTCTCAGGTTTCACAGCAAGGGCTTTCAGCTCTAAGCATCCCACCAGCCTGGGATATGCTTTTCAGGAGATGTCCACATCCTTATATAACACATTAAAGGAGAGCGTAGGCTGCCTTCAGTGGCTCATTGTCCTCCCCCTCTTTATGAACACTGCACACTAAGGCAAGATGGCTTTGCAGCTACAATATTAAGAATATATATTAGATTCTTGGTAAGTAATGTTTTTATTAAATATAGAACCACATTATGATCTCAAATGAAATTGCCTGCTGATGAATGTTTTGTCCTCTTAAATCAAAGTTATTTCTGCCACTGAGCACGCCTGTGACTGGAATAGATAACTAAAAATAAAAGAATCTCTCCCCCTCTCCTTTCTCCCTCCTTCTCCCCTTCCCACCTCTCTCTTTCCCTTCCTCTCTCCCTACTTCACAGATACATGAAATTTGGGATACTCTTTAGTGCTTTTTAGAACTGGTAAACAAAATCCAAAATCTGCTTAGGGCAAATTTCTCTAATTACATATTAAAGAGGCATTCGCTCCTTAGATGGCTGCTATTGTTAATCGTCAGAATTAAACTACTGTCCTTTATTAATGCCTTAAAATATATAATGTTTTCCATAACCTCCAGAGCTTCACAGTTCAGGGTTCTTGTAACATTACTACCCTTGCGATATTTATTTTAGGACTATAAATTTCATGTGTGAGACTGTTTAATTTTCAGAGTTCCTCTTCAATTAAAGTATACTAGGATGAAAATAAATTTGAGATAGCAGATGATGTAGTTAGGATGTTAATCGGTCTGGACGTTCGAGGGTAGAATGCAATGGAATCTGCATGTTTTGGGAACCAGCCAGATGCTGAGAAGAGTACAGTAAGACAAGACTCCTTCAAATATGCTTCCAAATGTTCGGAACTTGGAGTCTTCTCTGCATCTTCGAATTTGGCTTCAAAGTCTTGGATTTGAAAGATATCTTGAATGTTCATTTTATCAATCACAGAAGGAAATGGGGGAGATATCAGGCTTGGAAAAGGTTCTGGACATTTTAGATATGTACTTAATTAAAGAGTTTCTGGAAATATTCTGAATATGAAATACTTTGAGTCCTCATTCTAGAGAGAGGTTGGGTATTACATCTTTGGAGACATAGTTTGTGAAATTTCATAAACAGGAACATTGAAGATTAATGTAACTACCGTTTAGATGACTACTTATAACAAAGTAAAAAGCAGTAGAAGAAAGATGAAAGTATTGTGGCAGACTATGAAGAGTTGTCACATATGGTATTCCAGACCTGTAATCCCAGAACTCAGGTATCTGAGGCCAGAGGATCATGGGTCAGAGGCCAGCTTGAGCTACACAGGAAAAGTCTGTCTCAAAAGGGTACACAATCTGCATAATCAATACCATATTTAAGGTTTTTAATTTTTACTCTTAGGATGTGTGTGTGTGTGTATGTGTGTGTGTGTATATGTGCAAACATGCATATGAATGCCAGTATTGGAGGAGGCCTAGGGGTGTCTGATCTGAATCTGGAGTTACTACAGGTAATTGTAAGCTGTAGATACTAGGAACAGAACTCAGGTCTTCTGTCAAAGTAGTGAACACCTTTAACATTTGATCAGTTCTTTTAGACCCATGACACTACCCTTCACTGAGAATTAACTCAGTGAAGTTATTTTGTCCTGCACTGGCATTCCTTGAAGTAGGAATTTTGATAGTAAGGCCTGGTCATCCTGGATCAACAGAGAAGGCTTGACTCTATTTCCATGCCCTCTTTTTCCTGCTTGTTCTCTGCTGGTAGCTTACAGTGCACACAGTGTGGGAATCATGAGTATAAACTCCAAATGATGATTCTTGTGTCTTCATAGCCTGGTGACAGTTGCAAATAACATCCCTTTCTGAATCTTCCCAGTGTCTCCACCCTTCTTGGTGGAAGAAAAACTCTCCTCCCCTGTGAATCTCACTGTTCCCTCTTCCTGGGCTCTGTAGAACTACAGTCAAGAAAGGTTTCACAGGCCAAGAACCAGAAAAACACACTCTTTATCTTGTATTTTTCTCAATTCTCAGCAATAAGAATCTTGTTTTTGCTTGTTTCAAATGATTTAAAATACTCACATGTCTCATATGTTTTGTCCACTTATTTATAGTAAGAAAGAAATTTCTTTAGCAGATACACATTGGGGTTTGAAACAATTCCTCTGCAGACTTTAAAAATTTAACAACTAATTATACATCTCTCTATTCATGCAAGTCATAAAATTCTTCATGAATATTCTTTAAAAAGTATGTGACTTTATAACTTAAAATACCTTCATCTAGTGAAGGTTGCCACAGGTAAGCAGATCATTTTTTTAATCACATGTTCATTGTGTGGGTATAAGTTCACGTAGACAGGTCACAGGAGAGGCCAGAGAATACCTGATTTAGAGGAGCTTCAGATGGTTATGCTTGTGTGGGGGTGCATGTCTAAATTCTTGCATAGGTAGACCTTTCCAGGTGCGCTGTGACAGCAGCCAAGGTCTGCACTCAGCCACTATTTAGCATGGCTTGGAAAATCCTTCACTCTTATGTAGCAGAGCTTGATTTTGCTAGACTTATCCCCATAAATAACTTCTCATTTGCTCCTTTGAACAACATTTCTATCTCTGGGAACTGTTGGCAGACTCCTTGCTGCTGTGCATTCAGCATTTTAACATATGGGAAGCAATGCATTCGTTTTCATTCCATGTCGGGCTTATCTCTTAGTCTCAGTTCCTTCAGGTTCATTTATGTTGTGTCAAGTGGCAGTGCTTGCATTCTGGTGAAGACAGAATAAAGTACACCAATTCATTTGTGTGTGGTGGTGTCCGTAACACCCAAGGTTGTTGCAGTTTCCTGAGGGAGGACTTGCAGGGCACATAGCATGCAGATCTTTTTGTAGTTCTCATCTATTGGTTACTGTAGGAAAAGCATGAAGGAAAATCAGCTCAGGAAAACCATAACCTGGAACATTCTGGAGGAAGTCGGATACACACTGCCAAGTCTCCTCCCAGTGGACCTCCTAATTCTGCAGCCTTAAGTTATGGGTATGTAAGTGAAATGGTGTTTACCAGGGATGTTCATTAGAAACTGAGTGCCCTGATTTTTTGATTCAGTGCCCTCTGCCTAGCCTGAGCCAAAGTTGCAGACTTGCAGAAGGAAAAATAATGTGTTCAGCATAAACCATTGTTTGCACAAATCCTTAGGTTCAGCGAGTCATTTTTATCAATTATGAAATGGTGGGAACTTTCTTAAAACGCTATTCCCAGACCCTGGCCCAGAGCTCACCTTACAAGGGTCTAAGTATAACAGTCTCTGGCCTATTAGGTTAACTATTCTGTATAATTCGATATCTCTAATTTATTCCCCAGAGAGATACAGAAGCTAAAATGATACCAGACAAGCATTTTGAGGACAATGAACCTCTGTTGCACTTCTCTCTCTGAAAAAGTTTATGTTTTTAAAATAACAAAAATGTATTGCATAATATTTATCTTTCAAATAATTGCATGATATACCGATACTGAAGGAAGCAGATAATTGCACAGTTGAGCCTCATTATTATCAGGATGTCAACTCCAGCACTTTGCCTACTTGCTAGAAAGTAACTGGGATTCCAAAATTCACTCTCTCCACTTTCACGGTCATTTGCATCAGGCAGAGGATGGTGAGAAATTTGAGCCAAGTAACACAAGCACTCACAGTTGAGGCCAAAGGAGCTGGCTGCCTTCTCAGTACTCAGGGAGGACCTTGGAAAGACAGGAAGGACAGCCCCTATGCTGCAGGGCATTGTCAGCTCCCAAGCCAGGTGGGCTCAGTCTGATTTCTTGCTTAGGTTCACATTTTTTGGAATGTCAAGTTTGTTGACACTTCTGAACATTATTTTCTCTTTTGCAAGTTGGGAAAAAAAAGTAGAACCAGTTAGAACCAGTTAGGATAAGTTTGTTTAAGGACTTATATGGCTCTATATTTATAAACATAGATATAGATTAGAAACTGACACACACAGACACACACTTATACACACACACACACACACAGAACCACTAGATGGAGTGGTTCAGTATTCATGAATTCAATGTTCTCAACAGCTTAATAGAACATAACTACTGTGAATAATGAGAACCAACTGTGTATATTTTTATCTCATTCCTTTATTATGTACTGAAATCTGTGCTTTATGGCTTTTAGTGTATTCAAAAATGGTAAGCTGTCTTAACCTTTTTTATTATAAACTGATTTAATTTTATCCTCTTTTGGAATAATTAGCTGGTATCAAATTTAGCTTGAGGCGGGTAATTTGCATATGGGATTCCATTTTTTCCTGGTGTGATTGGGCTGAGAGAAAGCTGCTAGGTGGAGTCAATCTCCTGTCAGTTTCCTTTTAGGGTATTTTCTAAATCATTGATCTTTGGTATTTTATTTTTGTTTTCACTTTTTATTTTACTATTTCCTGCTAAGTATTTAACCTGATACTAACTAGAGTACTAATGAGATTATGTTTGAAAATTTCTTTAGTGTCATCTCTTAAAATCTTTCTTGCTTACCTATCAATTCTTCTCTGGCAGCTGAACCCGGAGGCGACACTGGCCCACCGCCTACTGCTGCAAATGAACTTCTGTTGGCGTGTAGCCACCTGTTTGTTTTTGAATTTTCCACAGCTGCTTTGGCACTGAGGTGGCACAGGACTGAAGCTATCTGGCCTGTGACATTTGGAAACTTTAAATCTCTGGCTTTTTTCAGGAAAAGCTGTGGGTTCATCCCTGTGCCAGAGTTTCTCTTAAAGTTGTGTGAAAGCAATATTCATTAGAAACATTCCAACATTGTCCCTATACTTTTTAAAGATTTTTTTTTTTAGCTGTGTATGTCACTACCTGTCTGTCTGTCTATCTGTTGGTCTGCTGTACATGAGTATAATTTCCCCGTGAAGGCCAAAAGAGGTCGCGGGATTCTTAGGATCCTGAGTCACAGGCGGTGTGAGCACTCTATGTGCTTGGTGGGAATCAAGCACAGGTATTCTTCAAGGACAGTCTGAGCTTTTGACTGCATAGTCATTCCCTTGTCCCTCTTTTTCATATCTTTTAATCATTTCTTTTACTTTTGAGATTATAATAAAATCACAGTTTCCCATTTCCCTGTCTCCTTCTCCACCTCTTCATATACCTCTTCTTGTGCTTTTCCCTGGCCTCTTTTTTTTTCTCTATGTCATCTTCAGGTTTTTTAGTGTTGAGGCTAATTGTTTACAATTAAACATAACATGTTAGTGACACTTCCAATATTTAATTGATTAATCAAGTGCAAATTACTTATGATTCAATTTCTCTTTTTCCATACCAAAAAAAACCCTGTTACTTTTTTATAGACACAATTTCTTAGTTTTCTACTAGAAATCTGTAATTTTTCTAGTAGCAAAGTTAACTTAGTTAAGTCCTAGAACTTAAACTCTATGAAGGTAATTATTTTTATCTTGCTTTTCCTACTGTATTCACTAAAGCTCGTGTCTTGACATTTGGTACATGTCTGAAATATTTGTTGAACATCCAGAACTCTAGCTATAATTATTTGAGTATTTTGCATAAACTGTTCTAAAAGTTTTATGTTAGCAATAGCAAATTATTTCTGAATTGCCAATTATTTTCCCTTGGTGTTCAATATTAAACTTAGGGCTTTATTCATACTGCGCAAGTGCTCTCTTGTTGATCTACAGTAGGTGGTTGTCATGTATGTCAGAGTACCACATGTGTAGTGCTGAATAAGGCAGGGGTGTCATATCCCCTAGAAATGGAGGGACCGTATCCACAAGGAGTTTGTGAGAACCACAGGCCTTTAGTCTTTGTTCTGCTGTTGTTGCTGTTGCTATTGCTGTTGCTGATGATATTGTTGTTTTCTTTGCCTTGGTGTTCACATTACTCTTTGCCTCTCTTGTCTCTAGTGTTTCTTTCTGATGGGCCACTTCCATTGCTGCATAAACATGCTGTGATATTTCCCAAGTTGCTAATGCTCTCCTTCATCTCACCCATTCCTCCATCACAGTCTGTAGCTCACAGCATGCCTCAGGAAGGTTGGTTTGTCTGTTCCATTTCTCCACCTATTCTAGTCACAACACATTCTTTTATTTCACTGTTGTGACCATGGAGTTATAATCTTCCAGAGAGGTGTACCTGACATTCACATGGTAGGTGTCCAATATTGCTTTACACGGGTATTTAAAGCATCTGATGCAATCACTCATATGTTTTCTGTACTAATGCATTTTTTTGTTACTACGGCAAAGTATAGAAGGAAAAACAGGAGAAAGATTTATGTCCTTTCTTTGGGGTCTCCTCCACTCCTGCACTATCAAGTTGGGAAGTGTTTGGAGTCAACACACCGTGGCAGAGGCATGTGGCAGACAGAGTCATGAGAAAGTCAGAGTTCAGGACCTACAACGAACCTTTCAGAAAATCTGGTTACCCATTCTTTAAATATTCGTTCAGTATCTTAGCATTTACTACCCTCGCTGCAGCTCCAGGACACTTCAGCCACAGTGTGCCCGTAAGCTACTACTTACTCTGTTCTGTTTATATCATGACCCCCTACATCTTACTTTGTGCACACTTGCCAGAAAATTCCTTTTAACATAGAAGGGGAGTTTCTAATCCTGCTCATAAACTCCCAGCTCTTTCTTATTACCATTCATAACTAAAATAAAATCCAAAGATCCTACCTCTGAGTGACTTGGTCCTAACTGCCCTGCCAACGCTTTTCAGTTCTTGCTTCAGTTACCTGTCTGCTTATTTGATTATATTTTCTAATGCTTCACTCACGCATGACTTTCCAGAACCAGCACTCCAATTTTCTGCTGTAAGTATACCCTTTTGGGTCTGGGGAGATGGTTCAGCGGTAAGGAGCACTAAGTGTTCTTCCAGAGGTCCTGAGTTCAATTCCTAGCAACGACATGGTGGCTCGCAGCCATCTGTAATGGGCTCCGAGATGCCCTTTTCTGGTGAGTCTGAAAAGAGTGACATTGTGCTCACATACATAAAATAAATAAATCTTTTTTAAAAAAAAGAATATACTTTTGTTACCATTCTCCCTCATATTGGTTTCAGCAATACAGAGCAAGATGGTATCAGTGTAACGCAAAGTTGCCTTAAGTTGTTATAGGATTCTTAGGAGACAGAAGTCAAAATGGAAGGAAGACAGTTATGTAACCATTTCCCTAAGATTGAAAGATACAGTGACATAGCTTCCTCAGAGGGTATCTGAACCCACTCTAAAATAGCAATAATAAGACCCCATATACAACCATCTCCCACCCAGCAGATGTTGCACCTCCTTGTTGATTTTTGCTGGGGGTCGTAGTGTCTGAAATGCTCCCTCAATGATTGTCCTATGATTTTACTATTTCATCACGTTGTTCTTCATTGTGTGAGCCCTTGACAGCTCCATTCAGGCAGTGAGCAGAGCTCACTTTGCTTTAACCCTTGTTTAGACTTAACTATACATTTAGAGGACCTGCATGGTGGTTTCCATAACTCCATATTTTCTAATGTTAAAGATGTAAGATTTTACATGATCTGCCTATCAACTTAACTGCCCCAGAAGCCCAGAAAATTTGGGTGCAATGTTTTTGCCAAAAATTTTACCTTCTGCTGATAGAATAAATACGTTCAAGAGCTAGAATGACTCACCTTATTTCTCCTCAGGGTCTGAATCTTTGTAACTCCCTCAATTGACCACACTCCATCCCAAATAGCCTTATGACCATGCTCCCTCCTGTACCTCCAAAGAACACCTTCCCTAAGAGGCCTTCCTAATGGCATGCTTAAAATCACAGCCAACCCAACTTTCTATGTCTCCTGCCCTCTTTGAATTGTCTCTTGAGTTTTTGAGATTATGTCTTTATTTGCGTGTGGATTAACTCTTTCCCACAGTACAAATTCCATCACAATAGGGCTTTCTGGTTGCTCATTGAAATCCAAATATTTGGCAAATAGCTAAACAAACATTTATTGAGTAAACAGATGACTCTGGTCTACATGTGTCTTCCTGTTCTAAAGAGAAATGCTGCCTTAAATAACTATGCTGCAGATTGCATTGGGAAAATTGTTTCTCATTTTAAGCTACGTATTACATAAAAGAAATTATTTTTAAACCTAAAAGTTAATTTCATGAGTTAACAGTCAGCTACAAATCAATGGTAACAATGTAAATATAATTACTAAACTTTTAACTAAAAGGAATTGTCTTAAACGCTTAATGGCTTCATTAATAATTTTAAGCCTTCATAGGAATGTCATGTCTTTAAATCAGGGAAATTAAGTCTGACTATAGCTATGCATGGAATTATTCAACTATTAATTTTTACCTTACTAACTGCAATGTGTGCATATGTGTGTGTGTGTGTGTGTGTGTGTGGTGCTTCTATGTGTGTGTATGCACAGACATGTATGCATGTGGGTTAATGTGTATACTGAGGAAAGTGCGATCACAGGTATCGATCCTAAGGAGCTATCCTTCTACAGAACTGCCCTGGCACCTGCTACCTTGTTTAATTATCACTTCTGCTTTAAAGTCTTTTCTGTGATTCAGGTGGGAAAGAAGATGCCTGCAAAGTAATGGTGGATAGAAAGCAGATGTAGGAGGGAAAAAGGTGTGGGCCACACAGCTGAAGTGCAACCAGTGCATAGACCACCTGGCACACACACTGACACACACACTGACACACACACATACTGACACAGACATACACACAGAGACACACCAACACACACACACACACACACTTCTCAAAGAAGATAATATATTATAATCCCAAGTAACTCCCAAAGGGAAGCTTTCACATGAATACTGCTTCAAAAGAGGAGCAGTTCAGTTAGCCTTGGTGGTAGGGATGTTGTGTTTATAACTCTTCCCCAGTACAAAAAAAAATTATTCATTTATTCAAATGATATAATAGCTGGTCATCTTCTAGAAAAGCCTACTCAGACAGTGAATGCCTCCCTCATCAAGACTTCCATGTGGCCTTCTCTCAGAGATTTGAGAAATATATCCTTCACTAATACTTGCCTGCTCTGGATGATAAACTTCTTTTCTGGTAGGTTTCCTGAAATGTAAACTTTACTTCTAGTTCGTCCAGGTTCTGTTGATTTTAAAAACAAGACACAATAAGAACCAACGAACATTTAGATTGAGAGTATAAATAAAGTCTAAAGGTTTGTGTTTTTCCATACATCCGGAAGGGTGGTCTGTAGGCTAACAGAGACTGTTATTAGGCTGACTGGATTCCACAACTTTATCTACTACTAATGGCAGTGGTTTTTCAGGAAAGCATACCTTTCATTTACTCATATATAAAAATGATATTGTAAGTAGCCTCAAAGATTATTAATGTGATAAGTAAATGAGTAGATTAAAACTATGTAGAACAAAGTGGGAGGTGGCAGCCCATGCCTTTACTCTCAAGTGTCAGGAGGCAGAGGCAGGCAGATGGGTGTGAGGTGAACTCCAGTTTATCTACATAGCAAGTTCCAGGGAAAATAAAGATATACACTGGCACCCTGTCTCAAATAAAGATATTTTAAAGCATTGTTTGCTATGATAAATATTCACTCAGTGTACTGAGGTTTTGCTACGATGCACTTTCCCTCTTAAATGATGCTGTGGGTTAATGGAGATGAGAAACAAAGAGTTTTTTTTCTTTTGTCCTTTTTTTTTATTTCATTCCATAAATTTTTTATTTACCTTTCAAATGATTTCCCCTTTTCTGGTCCCCCACTCCCCGAAAGTCACATAAGCCCCCTTCCCTCCCCCTATTCTCCCACCCAGCCCTTCCCATCTCCCTGTTCTGGTTTTGCCTTATACTGCTACACTGAGTCTTTCCAGAATCAGGGGCCACTCCTCCGTTCTTCTTGTATCTCATTTGATGTGTGGATTATGTTTTGGGTATTCCAGGTTTCCAGGCTAATACCCACTTATTAGTGAGTGCATACCATGATTGATCTTTTGAGACTGGGTTACCTCACTTAGTATGATGTTCTCCAGCTCCATCCATTTGCCTAAGAATTTCACGAATTCATTGTTTCTAATGGCTGAATAGTACTCCATTGTGTAGATATACCACCTTTTTTGCATCCACTCTTCTGTTGAGGGATACGTGGGTTCTTTCCAGCTTCTGGCTATTATAAATAAGGCTGCTATGAACATAGTGGAGCATATATCCTTATTACATGCTGGGGAATCGTCTGGGTATATGCCCAGGAGTGGTATAGCAGGATCTTCTGGAAGTGAGGTGTCCAGTTTTCTGAGGAACAGCCAGACTGATTTCCAGAGTGGTTGTAACAATTTGCAACCCCACCAGCAGTGGAGGAGTGTTCCTCTTTCTCCACATCCTCACCAACACCTGCTGTCTCCTGAGTTTTTAATCTTAGCCATTCTGACTGGTGTAAGGTGAAATCTCAGGGTTGTTTTGATTTGCATTTCCCCTGATGACTAATGAAGTTGAGCATTTTTAAGATGTTTCTCCGCCATACAAAGTTCTTCAGGTGAGAATTCTTTGTTTAACTCTGTACCTCATTTTTAATAGGGTTACTTGGTTTTCTGGGGTCCAACTTCTTGAGTTCTTTGTATATATTGGATATTAGCCCTCTATCTGATGAAGGGTTGGTGAGTATCCCTTCCCAAATTGATGGTTGCCGTTTTGTCCTTTTAACGGTGTCCTTTCCCTTACAGAAACTGTAATTTTATGAGGTCCCATTTGTCAATTCTTGATCTTAGAGCATGAGCTATTGGTGTTCTGTTCAGGAACTTTACCTCTGTACCAATGCCCTCAAGGGTCTTCCCCGGTTTCTTTTCTATTAGCTTCAGAGTGTCTGGCTTTATGTGGAGGTCCTTGATCCATTTGGAGTTGAGCTTGGTTCAAGGAGACAAGGATGGATCAATTCCCATTCTTCTGTATGCTGACCTCCAGTTGAACCAGCACCATTTGTTGAAAAGGCTATCTTTTTTTCATTGGATGGTTTCAGCCCCTTTGTCGAGGATCAAGTGGCCATAGGTGTATGGGTTCACCAGTAAGCTTTATTCCAGGGATGCAGGGTTGGTTCAATATATGGAAATCCATCAATGCAATCTACTACATAAACAAACTCAAAGGAAAAAAACCACATGGTCATTTCATTGGATGCTGAAAAAGCATTTGACAAAATTCAGCATCCTTTCATGCTTAAAGTCTTGGAAAGAACAGGAGTTCAAGGTCCATACCTAAACATAGTAAAAGCAATATACAGCAAACCAGTAGCCAGCATCAAACTAAACGGAGAGAAACTTAAAGCAATCCCACTAAAATCAGGGACTAGACAGGGCTGTCCCCTTTCTCCTTATCTCTTCAATATTGTACTTGAGGTACTTATTGAGCTCGGGCAATTAGACAACATAAGGAGGTCAAAGGGATACAAATTGGAAAGGAAGAAGTCAAACTATCATTATTTGCAGATGATATGATAGTCTACCTAAGTGACCCAAAAAACTCCACTAGAAAACTCCTACAGCTGATAAACAACTTCAGCAAAGTGGCTGGTTATAAAATCAACTCAAGCAAATCAGTAGCCTTTCTATACTCAAAGGATAAGCAGGCTGAGAAAGAAATTAGGGAACTGACACCCTTCACAATAGCCACAAACAGTATAAAGTACCTTGGGGTGACTCTTACCATACATGTGAAAGATCTGTATGACAAGAACTTCAAGACTCTGAAGAAGGAAATAGAAGAAGACCTCAAAAATTGGAAGAACCTCCCATGCTCATGGATCGGCAGGATCAACATAGTTAAAGTGGCCATTTTGCCAAAAGCAATATACAGATTCAATGCAATACCCATCAAAATCCCAACTCAATTCTTCATAGAGTTAGAAAGAGCAATTCTCAAATTCATCTGGAATAACAAAAAACCCAGGATAGCTAAAACTATTCTCAACAACAAAAGAAATTCTGGGGAAATCAGTATGCCTGACCTCAAGCAATACTACCGAGCAATAGTGTTAAAAACTGCATGGTGTTGGTACAGTGACAGGCAGGAGGATCAATGGAACAGGATTGAAGAAACATAGAATTTTAAAACGTCACAAAAGAACGTTTGCCAAACACAGAGCCACCTGGCCTGTAAATCAGGGAGCAATCCCTTGCTTTCAATAGCAAGTTTTAAAGGATATTCTTTTTTTGCCCTTTTCAACGAAAAGTTTCCTGAAAGAAACCACCAGCCTCAGAAGCTTCTTTTTGTTCCAGCATTTTTTTTTGGTTTTTTTTTTGTTTGTTTTTTTTTTTTTTTTGTTTTTTGTTTTTTGTTTTTTTCGATACAGGGTTTCTCTGTGTAGTCCTTGGCTGTCCTGGAACTCACTCTATAGACCAGGCTGGCCTCGAACTCAGAAATCTGCCTGCCTCTGCCTCCCAAGTAGGTTACTTGCACACGTACCACGAGGAGACATGTGGCTTAGAAAGGAAACTTCTTTTTTTTTTTAATTTATTCATTTGGTTTTGGTTTTTTGTTTGTTTGTTTGTTTGTTTTTTTTTTTGGATTTGTTTTTTTGAGACAGGGTTTCTCTGTATAGCTCTGGTTGTCCTGGAACTCACTCTGTAGACCAGGCTGGCCTCGAACTCAGAAATCCGCCTGCCTCTGCTTCCCAAAATGCTGATATTACAGGCATGTGCCACCACTACCGGGCTATTCATTTTCATTTTATGTACATGGCCGAGATGTGCATTGTCCACAGAGGCCAGACTCGTGCCCCTGGAGTGGAAATGTTCAATGCATTTTAAGGAGTAGATATAAAAGGGTACGTGCCCTACTAAAATCAGGAACTGCTTTTGAATCTTCACATTGTTAACAAGAATAATTAATGAGATAAAGGTCTGCCTGTATAGTAAACACATGACATTTCTATCATTAAATCTTATTTTGGGGTCTGATGATTTAGTCATAAAAATTGTCTTGAGGCTGAAACCTGGAATAGGCTATGTTCGTTCGCAGTAGAAAGGGTTTCCAATTATTTAGAAAGTTTCAGCATTATATATTCTGAGAAGCAGGAAAATCATTGGGTTTATATAACTAATTTATTAAAATCTAATGGAAAGTAGAGTATTTTTGCAATGAAAATATTTTTGTATTAAAAGTTATGATTAAACATTAAAGGCTGTAATGTAACACATGTGCATAAACTTAATGGGGATTCTAGATTATAATTAACTTGGCAGTAGCAGGTTTTGGCAGAGAGAACATCTGAAGGGCAAGCAAGACAAGCGGCAGTAGCTGCTGCCTAGGCTGACGCACCCCGGGGGGCTTCGTTAGAAATAATAACTGGAGATGCCTTTTGTAAAATTTATAACCTTTAAGTACAATAATTAGAATCAGTCTCTGATTCAAGTGAGAGAAAATGACTGGAAATATATTTGCTGATATAGAAACTTGGCTTTTGATGATTCTGAGTTAGAAAAATATGTGTGCCGAGTGAGTACTGATGTTGACTAACACAGTATGTTATTTTGGTGTACTATGCTGCTGGAATTATAAACTAAAATCTCTTGACAGTAAATGCAATACAAAAATGAATATTGAAAATTATGTCTACTCACCTTTATTATTATAAAATGTTGTATATATTATATATGTATAATGTACAATGCATATTGTATACTGCATATTGTATATCACATTATATATAATTCTTATATTCTATATATTATATATGAATATATATTTACATATAATATAATATATATAAATATATACTTACATTAGATGTGTATTCATCATATGTTGTGTATGTAATATATAATGTATTATACATTAGATTTGATATATATTACACATCACCCACATGGAGGAAGAGTGTATGTATGTGTGTGTGTGTGTGTGTGTGTGTCATTTAAATGACAAGTGTAGCTGTTTTATTGCTCTCTTGAATACCAATTCTGACTGATGGTTTTATAACTGTATTTAATTGATTAAGATTAGGCTAAGATATTTAAATATTTTCTCAAATCATTTGTGCTTACTCATCTCAGAGTACTTGCGAAGCTCCCTCCCTGACGTGTAGTGTCTTGGATGGAAGTGATATGTTTTCTGTCCTGTCCTGTCGTGCTCAGCATCCGTGCCACAGATGCTTGGACTGTAGATTCTGTAACTAGGAAGCTTTCCTAAATGCTCCTCAGGAGTGCTCTATCCGTCTCCAGGAGGGCAGCAGGCATGACAAAGCTCCTGATGAGGTTGATCCCTTTCTATGTCTAGGAGAGACTTAGACATGGAGAGGGGCTATCTTATATCCTCAGCTGGAATTATTTTGTTCTAATTCCTACTATATTGTGCTGGGTTTAAACACCTCTTTCTGGGAGATGGCATTTTCCTAGGTTTTGACTAAAAGAAATATTCTTGTACCTTCTGCCTTCTTTCCCCACATTTCTGCCATTTCCTTGAAGCCCTCATCCTAAATTTTAGTCCATATTCAGGTGGATGCAGGACACTTTCTTTAACGCTTGCCTAGAAAGATGCATAGGTGATTCTACAACTTGAGAGTAAGAGATCTGTCCAGAATTTAGGGGTATTTTGGAGTCTTGACTATATATAGGAGTATATATATCACAGAAATTGCACTGATATCTACAAACCCCTGAATGGTACCAACATATAGCAGTCAGAGTGAGGTCTCTGAAGATGGAAGGTAATGGGTGAATTCCCGGGAACTTGGGTCTCTGATGGATGCACAAAGAACTATTCATATTGCAGAATGGTCTGCTTCGTCTGACGTCCTTACATGTTGGACTATTCCAGACCTCAAGGGAGTCTTAGCTTTTCTGTAGTTGGTAACTCTTAGATGTTTTTCCAGACTAGATCCACACAATGCAAACACTTGATTGTTTCTTCTATATTAGTCACTATTCTCTTGCTATGGCAAAGAAAACAGCAATGACAACTTAAGAGAGGAAGGATTTAGTTTGGCACACAGTTTGAGAAGGATGCAGGCCGTGATGGGAAGGAAAGCATGTAGGGAGGAATATGAGGTGATCGCATTGTGCTTGGAGTCTGGAAGTCAAGAGTGGTGAGTGCTGGTGTTCAGGTCAGCTTCTCCTTAGCTCAATCTGGAGCTGCAACCTATGGAAGTCAATGCTGTCCATAATTAATGTATCTTTCCTTCTCATTGGAACTTTTCTGAAAAATCTTTCTGTAGATCCATTTAGAGTGTGCTTCTGTATATTACAAATCCAGTACAACTGCCAATGATATTTTATGGCCACATTATCTCTTCCTTAGCAGGAGTCCCACCTGATGAAAAGACTGTATTCTTACAATTTTCCTCCTACACCTATAGTGTTGTTAAGAACATTTTGTGTTGCTGGTATATCTTGGAGGGAAAAAATGTGGGGAAATCAACTCATTGGCTATTTACCAGTAATTATTATCCGTATGTTCCTATAAACTGGGCTGAGTAAGATCTTGGAAAATGTGCTGATTTGAGTCACAGTTGGGTTGACTATCTCTGCATTCATTACCAACCATATGACTCTTGGGCAACTTATATGATCTAAACCACACTGGCTAAGAAAATGAGGTAAGAACCATTCATTAAGCAGATCTGAGAACAGAAAGGAGCCCTGCCTCGTTTATGAGAGTTATCAGGAAATGTACAGTTGTGGAGACTGCCCTGATTATTGCTCAAAAACCTTTCCAGGAAGCATTCAGCAGTTTCAGATAAACTTAGAAATCAAGTGGTCAGGCTCATCCATCTTTGCAATAGCAAAGCTAAGAGCCTTTTCATTTTCTTGCACTGCTTTATCATATTGATTGATTGATTCAGGAGATTCGTATGTGAGCTAGAAGTCTTACGTATTTATTGATCTACTGTATTGTTGAGAATTTTGTTCATGCATACAATGTGTTTTGATCAAGTCTTTCCACCCCAGCACTTGCCCACTCCCTTGTCCTAACTTTAAGAGTTTTGTTGTGCTATTTTCTTCTTTCCCACTGAGCCCACTCAGTGCTGCTCTTATGTGAATGGGTGTAGGGCCATCTAGTGGAGCATGGCAACCTCTCAGGGGCCTCTTTCTTGGAAAAAAGAATGGACTCTTCTCCCCTCCCTGTGCAGATACCAATCACCAATATCTCCTCAGCTAGGACAGGGCTTCTTGGCCCCTTCTCACATCCACTTGGAGATTTTATCTGGCTTGATCTTGTACCTGTTTTGGAGGCACATATTGGTAGGATATGCTGATGAGGCAGAGGCAGGAAGATGATTATGTTTTAAATTACTATTGTGGCTATGAAAGTTTTGTACAAGAATGCTAAGTTCCAACTTCTTGGGAGAGAAAGGAATAATTGAAAAATGCAAATCCTGTAAAATACGAGGCTTGTGGTATTAATAGGATGTTTATGCATGAGTAGATGAGACAGAAAATCTGGCATTCATAAATAAGTCCAAGTCAGCAGAAATATTCTTGCTTTGAATAGATTAGCTACTTGGTAGCTTTCCTCTTTGCTGAGGCAAAATGCTAAACCAGAGGAACTTAAGGAAGTTTTGTTTTTTTGTTTGTCCTGGCTCAGTGTTTGAGATTATATTCCACACTTCCAGACAAGCAAAGCAGCAGGAGTGGGAAGCAGCTGTTCACATCATGTCTGCAGCCGGGAAGCAGATAGCATTGAAAACAGGCGCTCAGCCCACTTTCTCTGTTGTACTCAGTCCAGGATGGCAGCCCATTATGATGCCTGCTGTCAGCGCAGGTTTTCCACCTCAAACCTAATGTAGGAGCTCTGTTATAGTCATCCCTAGAAGTGAAGACTTGGTCAGTGCTCTGACTCTCATGTCTTACACACAATTTTCATCGATGTCCAGCTTAAACACTGTGCTCTGACTTCCTACATGCCTTGACTTTCCTCTCCCTGTCCCCTGCACCATGGAAATTTATTTGTAGATAATTATTTTCTTAGTGCACAAAATAATGGGTTTCCTTATGACTGTCATACATGCATAGACATTGTTCTTTTCTTGTATTCCCCCAGCACTGTCCTACCCTGCCTCTCTTGATGGTTCCTTTTCTCCTAACAAGAGTCTCTTCTAGTTTTCACACACACACCTACACACACACACACACACACACACCATATGAGAGAGAGAGGACAAAAACCACAAAGAACCCATCCATATACTCAGCCCATGCCACTTTCTTACACAGAATTTTTCTTGGGGTCATTGATATAATAGGCACTATTATCAACAATCTTTGTTTTATGTGGCCATGATATATTTATATGTCCTTTTAATATAAATTGATATCTTTAAAGAATGAGCACAATAAAAACTCATTTTACTGTTATACAATCTGAATGTGTCAACTGGTATAGGTTTCCTCTAATACAGGGAGGAAATCACCATAACTGTGCTAAAAAAAAAAAGCATAATACTTTCTATTAAAGGAACTTAACTCATCACATGTAAATCATATTCTGTCAGTGTTTATTAAAGATGATTCAAGATTTTAGGCTATTTTCTGACAGTGCTAGGTGGAAAGTATAGAAAACAAATGGGTCAGGTGTGGAATCCAAAAGCTGCTGACAGAGGGACGGTGTGAGGCGCTGGGATGGAAGGGGAGAGCCGCCTTCCTGAAGAGAGGACTACGTGCTACAGATGGTCCCAACAGGAGTATCTGTGACGTACGTGAGGCTCCAGTGGTGTGCCTTGGCACCTAACGAGAACTAAACTCATCTCCAAATCGTGTGTCACTTATGGGGGCACAAAATGGCATCATTTTAAATATTTTAAATGATATGCTAATATAGTAGTACATTGGTAATATGTGTGATGTTGGTTATTGGAGGTTCTTTGTAGACTTATGACAACATGGGTTATTTTCACAACTAAAATGTATTGGTTTGTTATTAGTTTATGTAAGCAAATGCTAGAGGTTATTTGCCCAAAACTAGTAACTTATTTTCGATACATTGATATATCACACATATGGAATTAGATACTTCTAACCAACTTTTGATGATCTTTCTAGTCTGTCTTAAAAGGTATTGTTTTCAGTAAAGAGGATATATCAGTGCTTCCTCTCAGGCAGATGTGAGATCCATGGAGGGAATTTAAAAATGGCTCCAGATATCATTGATGCCAATTTAAAAGGGAACCCAAAGGTGCCAACTCGATGCAGTTCTTGAAATACATAAGCATCCTATGGACATAGAGAACAGATGCTTATGTTTGTTTTTGAGACCGGGTCTTGTGGATCTCAGGCGAGGCCTTGAACTCACCCTTTAACCAAGGGTGACCTTGGCCTTCTGATCTTTCTACCTCAGCATCCACGGTGCTGGGAATACAGGCATGTATCCCCCAGCATGACGTTACATAAAGTCGGCTTAAGTACTAACCACCAAGACTAACCAGCTTACAGCGTATGTGGGTGTAGCGTGTTTCCTGTTGACAAAATCTGCGTTATATAAACTCCGAGCCTTCAGACACTACTCTGTCCTTGAAGCGCATCGTTAAGGACTGCTCTGCTAGCTAGCATTTTCAGTTCTTTGGAAATACATTCTGCTTTTATTTCTTTTCCTTTTTGCTTTCACTCTCGAATGGTAGTTTTGTATAAAATGTGTCTTTTCATTCCTTCTATGTCCTATTTGTTTATTATGATTGTTGCCATGTAATAATCTGCTTTTTTTATTTGCTCCAATTATAAAAATCTGCTTTCCTACTTGATACAAAACTGCCTTGTATACGTAGGAACATAAAATATATCTCCTGCACCTGCTTTATGCGTGTGACTGAGATTTTCATAACAAAAGGCAGATTAAAATGAAAAATGAAACAAAACCAAATTTATTGAATAAATAACTTGAGAGACGTAGGAGCCGAGTATATGAAAGGTTCAGCCTGCTTTTCCTTGTTGTTCTGTTGATGAGAGCAAGCACAGGCTGCAGCCAGCGCATGTCCCTGGTCATGGGCTAAGGGATGCTCCTGGTCATGGGCTAAGGGATGCTCCTGGTCATGGGCTAAGGGATGCTCCTGGTCATGGGCTAAGGGATGCTCCTGGTCATGGGCTAAGGGATGCTCCTGGTCATGGGCTAAGGGATGCTCCTGGTCATGGGCTAAGGGATGCTCCTGGTCATGGGCTAAGGGATGCTCCTGGTCATGGGCTAAGGGATGCTCCCTGGTCATGGGCTAAGGGATGCTCCTGGTCATGGGCTAAGGGATGCTCCTGGTCATGGGCTAAGGGATGCTCCTGGTCATGGGCTAAGGGATGCTCCCTGGTCATGGGCTAAGGGATGCTCCTGGTCATGGGCTAAGGGCTGCTCCTGGTCATGGGCTAAGGGATGCTCCCTGGTCATGGGCTAAGGGATGCTCCCTGGTCATGGGCTAAGGGATGCTCCTGGTCATGGGCTAAGGGATGCTCCCTGGTCATGGGCTAAGGGATGCTCCCTGGTCATGGGCTAAGGGATGCTCCTGGTCATGGGCTAAGGGATGCTCCCTGGTCATGGGCTAAGGGATGGTCAGCAAAGCTCCATCAGCTCCTTCCTCTGCCCCTGGTCTTCAGCCGTGCTGCTCACGCGAAGGTCTGAGACTAGGATTCTGAATTGGTGAGAAAAATCTCTCTTTGGGGTACGACCTGCTCCAGGAGCAGAGGATTGGACCAAGGTGATCTTTCTTATGCTGATGCTAGTGAAGCCGTGTCTTAAGATTGAAGTGTGGTGCTCCAAGTACAGCTACTATCAATGGGTTTTATTATTCATTCTGTATTTTTGAGACCGTGTCATGTAGGCAAGGCTATCCCTGAATCTCTGATCCTTCTTCTTTACCATCTGAGTGCTGGGATTAGAAGCAGGTGTCATTATGCCCAGGTTAGGTGGTTCTGACTCTCAAACCCAAGACCTCAAGCATGCTAGGCGGGCACTCTACCAACTTGAAATATCTTCAACATCTAATAAATTATGAGAACTTGGCAGCAGTGAAGTTTCTAGTAGATGATGTGGTTCTATCTTATGACAAAAATCTAGATATTTTAATATGTTCATTTAGATATCCTGAATCTTCTCAAATACACTTTTGCTGTGATGCACATGATTCACAGAGTTTAAAATTTGATATTCTGTTAGAGATTGATGTTATATTGCCAACAAGTCCGTTTAAGTAACTCATGCAAGAAGACCGGGAAAATGGAGAGTCCATTCTGGAAAGTTTCTACATATCTTAACTGAAGCCTTTCGGATTTGATGGACCTTGCTTTTTTATTACGATGCTTTCTTTGCATTAGAAATCACAACAAATACAGAAGTGGATGCTCTCAGCCAGCCATTGAACTGAGCACAGGGTCCCCAATGGAGGAGTTAGAGAAAGGACCCAAGGAGCTGAAGGGGTTTGCAGTGCCATAGGAGGAACAAAAATATGAGTCACCCAGTACTCCCAGAGCTCCCAGTGACAAAAACATCAACCAGAGAGTACCATGGAGTTACCCAGGGCTCCAGATGCACAGGCAGCAGAGGACGGTCTTCTTAGACAGCAAAGGGAGGAGAGGCCCCTGGTCCTGGAAAGGCTTGATGCCACAGAGTAGGGGAATGCCAGGACAGGGAAGAGGAAGAGGGTTGATTGGAGAACAGGAGGAGGGGAGATGGCTTATGGGATTTTTTTGGAGGGGGGGAGACCAGGATAGGGGACAACATTTGAAATGCAATTAAAGAATATATCTAATTTAAAAAAAAAAAAAAGAAAACGTGACTCTTTGGATGGCTTGTGAGAACTGCAGTTTGTGTTGATGAACCTTGGCAGATGATTTAACTGCTTCCAGTGTTGTCTGGAGACTGTTATCCTGGTGAGAAAAATCTTTATTCAGGGCCTTCCATTTTTACCATCCTGTTTACAGACCCATGTTTGGCTGCTTCATTTGAGCAGACAGTTGGTGAGCAGTGTTAAGGCCCAAGTACCTTCTTTTGAAGCCTGTTTCAGGTCACAAGATATATTCATAGAAAAGACACAAAACTTAAGGTAAAATATAAATTATATTTCTAGTGTTTTATGAGAAAAAGCAACACTTTAAAAATGTTTTGTTACAAATAAACCCTTATAAAAATGGCTTGTCGGAATGAATCAATCCCTTCCTTACTTCAATCCTGACATGAAAAGAGGAATAAATAAATATATTATGATACACAGTAAATAAATGAATGAGTTAATGAATAAGTGAATTCTACTTTCTTTCCTCTCTAATAGTTAGCTAACAGTCACACACACCGTAAATTATGAACTACACTGAACCGGGCGCTCACACCTTAGTCAGTCTTCTGGTCACAGTGTCCTAGGGCAGGAGGCCCGGTGCTGAGAGTGCCCCTGTGGGGAGTGATCACAAAACGGAATACAGGCCAGCGAGTCTCAGAGATGACAGGACCAAGGTCCCAGCGTCCTCTTAGATGCTCAGCGTAGTCTTGCTTGCTGTCTATCCTACGATATCTTACGGTGGGAAGAGTCCTTGTTCCAAACCCACTTGCTTCCCCATGAAGGAGAAAGAAGTTCTGCCAAGCAGGTTAAAGGAGGTATAAACGAGAACGGCTCATCATTCAAGGACCGCTAATCCAGGTTCTGAGGCAGCAAAGAAAAACGGGATGGGATGGGAGAGAGAGGGTTGGGCAAGGCAGAGAGGATGGGGAGAAGAGACAGGTGTTGTCCTGTCCAAGAAGGTGAACAGGCCTGGGGGAGTAGGGAGAGTGGACTGGTGGAGATGCCTGGGAGGCTCGAGCCAGTAACGGACAGACGGACGCCAAAGCAGACAAGCGGAAGCTGGCGGACGGTGAGTAGGAGCTGCGGGACCTGTAGGGCTTGCACCACTACCTTCCAGTGGCCTCTGCACAGTAGGGTGGCAGCAGTGGCCCTGGACTACAACCCTTCTTCCATCCCTTGACCACCAGGGGATACTGTCTCCCCCTTGGCTACCCGTGTCCGGAACAGAATGCTATCGGGACTTTTACCTCATTTATTTTCAAAGCTGCCTGGCGGTGGCTCACCTGTTATTCTTTTGAGTTGCTAATGGATTCTTTGGGAAATGATGTGGGAGGGGGTTGTTTGTTTTGTTTTTAACTAAAAATAATGATCCCATTAAACTCCATTGAATAGCTTCTTAGGGACAAGTTGGGAGTTTTCTATTTCCCCAAACGGAAATATAAAATATAAAATAATAGAGTAAATATACACAAATCAGCAAAAATTAAATAAGTCATTCCTACATCTCCATCCTGGAAGGAAAGTGATGCCCAGTTCCGCCTTGACCCAAGTCCGCTCTCAGCCTCAGCACACGGAGTCTCCTGATGTCAAGACAGAGCACACGGCCACTGCCCCCTTTCCATTCTTCTGCTCAGGAAATGTGTGAGCGGCTGGGTAGCTGCTATTCCTGCTGATCGCAGCACACTCTATCTTCGATTTCTTTTGGCCTCTTGACCCACATACAGTGTTCCTGCTGATGTTCAGGACTTGTTAATCCCTCGTGGATTCTTGGACCTAATGGGGAAATAGGATTTAAGCCACCACTTACAAATGTAAGAACTGAGAGAAAGAGATGGCTAATCTCAAGAACACATTCAGCAATTTGTAGGGATTTTACCTGTTTATGTGAGACTAGTCCGTTTGATCTTGAATATATCACACTCCTCATTTAATTCTTGAGTTTTAAGACTTTTCTATGACCCATACCAATATAATTCTCAGAACTGTCAAAGACATGACATGGAGACTTAGCTGAGCTGATGGGCAGCCCAGAGGCCTGCTGGCTTCTCCACTGCACACTCTGCATCCACCCTTCCTTCTGTTCCCCTTTGAATATAGGCAGCATCCTTACACTGGCTCCTTCTACCAAGCTAGAGATATGATTTCAAAGGGATCTGGATTCACATCCCAGCTTTTTACCGAAACAGAATACCTAGACACATGCCAGATGGTTCTCTTTGGCCCAGACAATTCATCCACCCATTTTAGAGCAATGTGTGCACATAGACACATATACATACCATATGTATGTCAGAGGACAACTTGCTGAAATCAGTTCTCTTCTACTGTTGTGGGTTGGAGAATGTAACTCAGGACATCAAGCTTAGCAGCCAGCACCTTTTTCTGATATATCTTACTGGCCCCAGTCAGACAATTTTAAATGAGCTCTTCATAATTAAAATTAAATAAAAGCAGTACTTCTTTACCCATTATTTTCCTAGGTAGGTGAGATTGAAAGTTACTGACAATGCTCATGGCTAAAACTCTAGACCCTGGGGCTCACAGAAAATGGAAAAGAGGGAGATAAATGATGACTAAGGAAATGCAGATTCAGTAGCTGGAATATGTGAAGCAGTTGAAGATTGTGTATTCACTGTTGGCAGAAGTAGATTGAAAGAGTTGGTTTGGTAGTGCTGTAATCGTATGGATATGCCTAGTAGCAAAACAGCATGTCTGCAAGCAGATTCTGTGCATCTGAGCCCTAATGGCAACGGTGTTCTAGAGTCTAATTTCTGCACAGTAATGCCAGTAAGAAAACATGTAGAATAGCATTCACTCATTTATTTACAAACAAGGCTTTGCTATGTAGCTCAGGCTGGTCTTGAATGTGTAACCTCCCACCTGAATCTGTCATGTGTTAAAATTACCATTACACAGCGTTAGTCTGTCATTTAAAAATTAACATCGAGGCCTTTTTATTGACTTTTTTTCCCATGTAATATGTATGGATTTCATTATTTCCTCTCCCCCAACTCCCAGTTCCTCCCCACCTCTCTACCCATCCAAGTTCATATTCTCTCAGAAAACAAACATCAAACAGACAAAAAACCGAAAAGACAGAGTACTGAACACAACAAAAGAAAAAGCACATACAAAATCCCATGGAATCCTTTTGTTGGAACCAACTACTTCTGAGCATATGCCCTAAAGTGTGGTTGATCTGCCTAGTGACACTTCAACAGAGAAAACTGATGGCTTTTTTCTCTCCCAGAAGGTGTCAAGTTGCAAGTATGTTCTTGGTTAGGTGTGCTCACAAACTCTTCTCTGTGCTGGGATTTTGCCTAGCTTGAATACATGTAGTAAATGAGCTGTCACCATCTCTGTGAGCTAACATATGCATCAGTCCTCTTTTATTAAGACACTGCTTCCTTGAGCCCTACACCACCTATGGCTCTTATAATTTCCCCACTTCTGTGTAGGTTCTTGTGATGCTTAAGTGGTAGTCTATAGGAAGTTTTTTGGCCAATGACTCAACAAGATGAACCCATTCCTAGGACTGTGAGTTTAGCTTGTTAGCATAAGAAGTTTAGTTTGCAGCCATCTCCCCTCATTACATGAAAATGGCATGTAAATACCTTTTATGTATTTACTCAGCACTTGTGCTCAGTTGCAATGCTGTGTAAATAACAAAGTTCAGATAAATGAGAATAAGTAGAGGCTACTTATTCAGAGCTTTTAAAATATGGTACCCAGCCACTGTTGCCTACACTGGGCAGAGACCCAAAGGCACATAATGTGAGGTGAACAGTTTTCTGGCAACATATTGGGAAGGCTCAAATGATGTTCTGGTGGAGGAGAATTAAGGAGGTGTGGAGCATGTGGTATTCTGGGTTTACGGCAGTTTATTTGGTTTTCTCTGTTCAGTTCTGAGTTGGAATTAAAGACAGTGGCAGGGAAGAAGGCAGAAGCATTGAAAAAGACTGCATTTTCTGAGTCGATTGATGAAGTTTATATTTTAGTTGGAAGGATACAGAAGTTCCAAACTGAAGTTCTACTTTCATGAAATTTGGCCTTTTGCTGTTAAAAAAAAAAAAAAAAAAAAAAAAACTCATCCATATAACCAAGGCCAGAAAAAGGTAGCCATTATTTTACAGACATAAAATTTGTTGATATAACCTAGTTTACAGTTTAAAAAGTGTTTAAGTCTTTATGCTATGCTGAGTGTTGTCTATGCATTTTTGTTATATCTATGCTGTGTGTGCTTGTGTGTTTGTGTGTGTATGTGCATATGCGTATTGTACATGCGAAGGTCAATGGACAATTTAAAGAAATTTCTTCTCTCTTTCCATCACGTGCATGCCTGGGATGGAAATCAAGTTGTCAGGTTTGGCAATAACGAGTATCTTTTGCAGCTGCACCATCTCTCCAGTCTTGTGTGCTAATTCGTTCCTTGCAGTAGGATTATAAGGCATTATCTCTTTCACCATTTTCAATTTCAAGAAGCAAAGGACAGCACTCCGCATACTTTCACTATCTTCTCCGAGGTCTTATTGCTACTGATGGGACCTGCCAGGAATTTAATCCCGCATCTAGCAGATTTACAAGCTATAGTCGTTGGTGCGTCATTAAACTGCCTAATCCCCTATTTTTGCTACAACCTCAGCCTGCTTTTTGGTCTGTTAGCACTTACATTTTGCTCCATTTTTTGGATACCCAGAGCATTTTTGTATAAATATAGGTAACTAACTAAAATGTCTTTCCACAGGAACTGAAGAGATTCAGTGTCCTTTCATAGGCTTGAAAAATATTGAATTTATATAACCAAGAACCAGGAAAATGGATGAGAGGTCTGAATATTAAATTATTAAAATTTAGAAGTTAGAAAGCAGCAGTGATGAGATGGATGAAGACGGGAAAGGATGGAGGACAGGGTGTAGAAAGCCTGGATATCCACCATGAGAACACTGTACTGAGGCTCAGCTTGATGATTCTTAGACAACAAGGACAATTATTTTTCTCTTGTTTTATTTCTTCACATAAAACTTTAGTAATTGCTTCTTTAAAAAAATGCTGTCCTTTATCCTGATGGCTGTGCTTCTGTTCATTTATCCAATAACCACTCTGTGGCATGGCACTGGCCATTGTGTCTATGTTATAACTATCTTCCAGTTAATATGCCCCTCCCACGAGAAGTCAACTGGTTACATAGAGATCTTGTGTTGTTTTATATTTTAAAAGTTGATTGTGTAACAAATACATCATGGACATACATGTTTGAATATAAATTTAGAAAGTAGACATAACAACAACATGAAGTTCAAATCCTCTAGAACAGCAGTATCAAAATTCTTTATTATAGATATTGCTACACAAAGCTATTGTGATTCAAAGGTGGATAATGTAGCAAAATTTTAAAATTTGATGTAGTGTCTGTAGCATTGAATAATATGGATTCTTAAGACAGGCTCTTGAGTGGGTTTTTAAATTTAATTAGTTACTGGATAGAATAAAATGCATTCAATAAATGGAAAGCTATGGTTTCCCATGTCCTTTCTGCTTTACTTACTGCTCGGACTGAAAACTTTAGAGACGTTATCTCAACAAAGATCAATGATGCTTCTGGAGAAATATCTCAGACTATGTCATATCTATCCAGTGCTGTGAGAATTTAAAGATGGATGAGAGAAATGATTTCTGCATCTTAAGATGTGGCAGGAAATGCTGATGATTTGGGAATTTGATTTCTGAATTATCAGTGTTGGTGGGCATTTTGGAAAGGTCCGATGAATAGTAATAAAACACTTGGGACTATTTTTGTCTTAATTCCCGTCCTTCTGTTTCGTCTAGATTCTCACGTAGCGAGGGGAGTGGAACTCTCAAGATGGCGCACAAGGATAGGAATTGGTTCTGATGCCCTGTGTTTCCCCGGGTATGTTAATGACAAACATACCTGGGTTGCTGGATGCTTGGACTTATGCAGTTTACATTATCCTGTCCCTCCCCCACCACCTCCATCTTCTATTTTGTGTCTGTATCTGCTTGATATTTCAAATGTATCGCATCTATTGAATTCCTTGAATTCTATAATACAATTCCAGATACAGACCAATATCCTCCCGTTCTGGGACTAGATAACTCAGTCAAGCATTTCATTCATGCTGATTGCTTCTTTGTGGCATGACAGCAACTTCTATCAGCGTGACAGCATTCAGGGCTAAGATAGGTTAAATTGGTTAGCAGATACTATGCCATAAGATGGTGTACAAAGCGATGCCAATGTCACCTACATATGCAGTGTACAATTTACCTCTCCACCTACTAATTTGAATATTTTGTAGAAAATGACTCTAAAATGCTTTTGGCATAATCTTTTTATAATAAATCCCCAATGTTTCTTATTACTGTTGATTTCCTTATTCTCCAGATGGTAAAATTGCACTCTATTTGTTTATTGTTGTACTAAGCATGCATTTCTTACTTGGTGCTATTATTTGTACTATTTATATCTTTGTATTGTTTTGTAGCAAGTGAAAAACTGTTTCTCCTAACTGGCATTGTAAGAACGTAGAAAATTAGTAAGATACTTATTTTTTTCCAGTTAAACAATATTATTCAACAGTGTGTGTGTGTGTGTGTGTGTGTGTGTGTGTGTGTGTCTGTGTCTGTGTCTGTATCTGTGTCTGTGTATGACTTTTTGTGTGCCTGAGTTTGTGTGTCTCTGTGTCTGTGTGTGTTTGTCTGTGTATAATGTTACTCTCCATGTATATCCTGTGTGTGTGGTATATACAAGTATGTGAGGGCACACATATGGAAACTGTCAGGCATCCTCTACCTTAAGTTTTTTTACAGGATTTTTTAATGTATTCTTTTTTATTTTAAAATTAATCTTTTATTTATTCTTTAATTTTCTTTTATAGCCCAGACTTTATCCCTCTCCTGGTCTACCCTCTGACTTTTCCACATCCCACAATCCTCCTCTCCCTGCCTCCCCAAGAAGATGTCTGTCTCCCCCTGCCCCTGACATCACCAGACCTCCCCACTCCCTGGGCCCCAAGTCTCTCCAAGGTTAAGTACCTATTCTCTAACTGAGTTCAGATCTGGCAGTCCTCTACTGCATGTGTTGGGGGCCTCATATCAGCTGGTGTATGCTACCTGGTTGATGGCTCATTGTCTGAGAGATCCTGGGGACCAGCTTAGTTGAGATGCTGGTCTTCCTATAGAGTCCCCCTCCTCCTCAGTTTCTTCCCTCTTTTCCCTAATTCATTCCTAAGGGTCACCAGCTTCTGTCCATTGGTTGGGTGTAAATATCTGCATCTGATTCTTTCAGCTGCTTGTTGGGTAGTCAGGATAGGCTCCTGTTTGTAAGCACACCATAGCATCAGTAATAGTGTCAGGCCTTGGGGCCTCCACTTAAGCTGGATCTCAGGGCCTGTCACTGGACGGCCTTGTCCTCAGGCACTTCTCCATTTTTTATTACTGCAGTTCTTTCAGACAGGAAACATTCTGGGTCAGTTTTTTACTATGGGAGAGCAACCCTATCCCTCCCTTGTTAACCTGTTTTCCTTCTGGAGGTGGACTCTAAAAGTTCCCTTTCCCCACTGTAGGGCTTTTCATCTAAGGCCCCTTTGAGTCCTGAGAGTGTTTCACCTCCCAGGTCTCTGCTACATTCTAGAGGCTCCCCCTACTACCTTCCAAGGTTGCCTGTTTCTTCTTTCTGCTGGCCCTCAGGGATTAAGCCCTGCCCGCCTCCAAATCATGATCCCCTCTTCCCCTCCCTGCCTCTCATTCTGATCCAGTGCCCTCCCTCCCTCCCAGCTCCTGTGGTTGCTTTCTTCTCCCTCCCAAGTGGGATTAAGTCATCCCCATTTGTGCCTTCTGCTTTTTAGCATTTATGAGTGCTGTGGACTGTATCCTGTATTTAGTAACTTTTAGGCTAATATCCACTTATTAATGAGTACATACTATGCATATTCTTTTGGGTCTGAGTGAGATAAACTCAGGATGATATTTTCTAGTTCCATCCATTTGCCTGCAAAACTCACAATGTCCTCATTCTTAATAGCCGAGTAATATTCCATTGTGTAAATGAGCCACATTTTCTGTATTCATTCTTCTGTCATGGGACATCTGGGATGTTTTCAGCATCTGATTATCACAAATAAGGCTGCTATGAACATAGTGGAACATGTGCCCCTGTGGCATGGTGAAGCATCTTTTGGGTATAAGCCTTAGAATGGTATAACTGAGTCTTCAAGTAGATCTATTTCCAATTTTCTGAGGAATCTCCAGATTGATTTTCAGCGTGTTTTTGCCAGTTTACGATCCCACCAGCAATGGGGGAGTGCTCCTCTTTCTCAACATCCTCACTCATGTGCTGTCACTTGAGTTTTTTACTTTGACATTCTGATTAGTGTAAGGTAGAATCTCAGGTTCGCTTTGATTTGCATTTCCCTGATCACTAAGGACTTAGAACTTTCTTTAAATGTTTCTCAGCTATAAGAGAATCCTCTGTTGTGAATTCTCTGTTTAGTTCGATGCCCCATTTTTCGATTGGGTTGTTTGGTTTCTTGGTGGTTAGCTTCTTGAGTTCTTTATATATTTTGGATATTAGCCCTCTATCTGATGTGAGATTAGTGAAGACTTTTTCCCAATCTGAAGGTTTTAGATTTTTCTTTTGGCTGGGTCCTTTGCCTTACAGAAGCTTTCCAATTTCATGAGCCACTGGAGTTTCCTTTAGGAAATATTCTTCTCTGCCAATGAGTTTGAGGCTCTTTCCCACTTTCTCTTCTATTAGATTCAGTGTATCTGATTTTATGCTGAGGTCCTTGATCCACATGGACTTGAGCTTAGTGCAAGGTGACAAATATGATTCTGTTTTTATTTTTCTACATTTAGATTGCCAGTTAGACTAGCACCATTTATTAAAGATCATTTCTTTATTCCATTGTATATTTTTTGGCTTCTTTGTCAAAGATCAAGTGTGTGTAAGTGTGTGGTTTTATTTCTGGGTCTTCAATTCTATTTCATTGATCAATGTGCCTGTCTCTATACAAATACTATGCATTCTTTATCACTATTGCTCTGTAGTAGATCTTGAGGCCAGGAATGGTGATTCCCCCAGAAGTTCTTTTATTGTTAAGAATTGTTTTCACTATTTTGGCTTTTTTACTTTTCCAGATGAATTTGAGAATTGCTCTTTCCATGTCTTTGAAAAAATGTGTTGGGATTTTTGATGGGGATTGTGTTGAATCTGTGTATTGCTTTTGGTAGGATGGCCATTTTTACTATGTTAATTCTGCCAATCCATGAGCACGGAAGATCTCTCCATTTTGTGAGATTTTCTTTGATTTCTTTCTGAGAGACTTGAAATTTTTGTCACACAGTTATTTCACTTGTTTGGTTAGAGTTACCCCAGATATTTTATACTATTTTTGACTATTGTGAAAGGTGTTGCTTTCCTAATTTCTTCTTAGCCCATTTATCATTTGTATAAAAAAGGGCTACTGATTCAGTAATTTTATATACAGCCACTTTCCTGAAGTTGTTTATCAGCTGTAGAAGTTCTCTGGTAGAATTTTTTGGGATTGCTTATGTATACTATCATATTTTCTGCAAATGGTGATACCTTGACTTCTTATTTGCTAGTTTGTATCCCCCTGTTCTCCTTTTGTTGTCTGATCTCTCTAGCTAGAACTTTGAGTACTATATTGAATAGATATGGGGATAGTGGGCAGCCTGATTTTAATGAGATTGCTTCAAGTATCTCTCCATTTAATGTGATATAGAGTATCTCAATGTTCCCAAACTAACTGATTTGGCTAGGCTACCTGGCCAGTTCTTTTACCAGTTTTATTTTTTTAGACAGAGCTTTCAGTGGCCTTGAAGCCAATCATGTTAGCCTGGCTGGCTGTTGAACTTCAGGGTTCTGCTGGTTTCCGAACCCCCAAGTCTGGGTTCATAGTCTTGCATCCCCACACTCAGCCTTTACATCTGTTCCTCGGACCTGAACTTGCATCTCTGTACAGCAATCATTTTATTGACTGAGCACTTGCCAGTCCAGTCTCCAGGGTCTCTCACTAACACTGCAACTCTCTAATTTGGCTTGGCTGGCTGGCTGGACAATGAGCCCAAGGGATTCTTCTGTCTTGTCTTCTCCCACAAAACCAGCATCACAGATGTTTACTGCCACCCCACTTGGGGGATTGTAAGGATCCAAACTCATTTTTGGGTGGAAAGTACTTAATTGATTGCACTACCCTTCAAGCCCTTGTTGGATGATTTTAATTTCTATTTTGGATACTAATAGATCATTTAGTACATAAAATACACAACTTGTAGGAAATTATGATATATTTCTAAATCTAAATAATTAAAAAGAACCTGAGGTTTAGGGTTTAAAATAATACTATAACAGGGTATTAGTATTTAAAATAATTCTACAACAGTCATTTGTCAAAGCTGTACTTTTCTGTCTCATGTCATAATGACAACTACAGTGACATTCTATCCAAAATATATGGGAAAGCATACCTTTCTATGCGTCAAAGACACTCTGGCATGATTGTTGTTCAGCCATGAGGTAGTCACAGAGTGGGCTGCCCTTGAGGGGGCTCACTGTAACAGGAAACCTCAGCATTTTTTTAAATTTTCTCAAATCACCATTTGTAGCACTTAAGAGAAAATGAAGCTCCACTGTCCAACTTCCCCCGCACTCCTTGTTTGTTGACTGGGTTCAGTCTCATATTTTCTTTCCCTGAAAATCTTTCCCTGGGCTCTGGCAAGGAACCAGAGGCTAAAAATGGAGTGATGGTTAAGAAGGCATAGAACACAGAGTTACCTGTTTCTAATTTAGCTCTCAGGCTTGGCAGCCAGGAAAGACCCTGTGACCTTCTACTAAGGTCATATTGAAGGGGACTTAGTCTTTCCACGTTTATTAGATTTTAATTTTGGAACTCATATGAGATAGAATTCTTTCTTATTTAGCAACATGTGCTTTGCATTAATTCAGTAGTCTACATATTGAAGAAGATCATTTAGGGAATCTTGGTGCACAAAAAACCTGATACACCCCAGAGACCCTCTGCCAACAGCTAGGTATCCTTTTGCAAAATTAGGAAAATCAGTCCTAGGTAACAATTCTCAGTAGAATAACAGAAGCTGAGTCTGTAGGAAAATAGGGGATTACTCAGGGGTTATCCAATCTTTAAATCCTACAAGGGCTTTAAAAGGGACCAGCTCAGTGAAATGCAATAACTCCAGAGAACAAACAGATTCGAATTTCCAAACTGATGTTAAATACTGACTTTGTTGTTGTTTAGCTGTAACCTCAGAATAGTTGATAACATTGGGTTTTGTCAGAGACACTTAGTAATATTCTGTTTCCTTAACACCATGTTAACCAATGAAAAGCAATTGCCAATATTTATTTTCTTAAAATATATGGAAAGATTGACAAAAGGCAATGCCTGTGTGTATGGGCTCTTTTGAGAGACATAGTGAGAGAATGAGAGAGAGAAAGAAAGAGAGAGAGAGGAGAAGAGGAAGAATGATAGGAAAAAGGGAAGGAGAGATGTATGGGGAGAGGAGGGAAGAAAGAAGGAGAGAAAGGAAGAAGGTGAGATTATATTAAATATTAAAATCTAGGTGAAAATATATAGCACCCTCCTTAAGTGGCCTTAAAAATCTCTGTAGAAAAATTCTGATAAAAGAAGTGTAGTCCTGTTAGTAACATACCTTTACTGTGTAGAAAGTCTGGATCTTAGGCCCTGCTCTCTAAGTCAATCAAGCTCCCATCCCAGGAGGTCAGTAATTTTTGCTTTCTTCTTACACAATCAATCCAAGCTCGGCTAAACTTCTGTGGCTTTTGTTACTTTGCTGTGTGGTCCCGGGGGGGGGGGGGGCACTTATCATCCTTCTGCCATGTGCCATCTCTCCAACCTGGTGTACCAGCAGTGTTCTACATTTCTTAGATACCTGCTGGCTTGACCTCCCAAGCATAAGTATGGCTTGGGTCCTCATTCTGTGCCTTTATGCAGCAGAAGGATACTCAGAATAAATTCCTGACTTCTGTACACTATCTAGATCGTCACTACAGCCTCCTTGGGCTAACCCACATTTGTCTCTTAACATTTGTGTCTTAACCTGTTGAAGCTCAAATATGAAAGTTCATCTGTTGACATCTTTATTTGAGTACTTACTCCCTAACTGGTAGGATGCTTTGTAAGGATGTAGGAGGCCTTTGGAAGTAGAATCTTTGGGAAGAAGTGAGTCAATGGGATTGGGTCTTAAAATTTTGTATGCTAGCCTTTGTCTTGCCTGTTGTCTACTTACTATTTGCAGACACAGAGACCAGTACCCTTGTGTTCTTAAAACCACGTTTTCCCCATCATCACATACCATTTTCCTTCTTAAGGGCTTAACTAAATGAACCCTTCATCCCTAGGGTTCTTTGTTTTTCAGTGTTTTTTGTTTGTTTTGTTTTACTTTTTTTGTTGTTGTTGTTGCCAGGTACTTTGTCACAGTGATGAAAAAAGTAACTAATATAGCCTCTGGAAAAAAATGAGCTTACATTACTGTTGCTGTTCAGGACAACCCATGAATTAGAGACTGAATAGAATCTGTCATTACTACTTTAACCATGAGATGAACCACCTCCAGTCCTACCCTGAGAGCAAACACAAACTGACATGTCCACACACTCATCTGATGAACCCTCTTTACAAGAATGCTCTCGTTAGCATAAGGGAGAAGATTGAAGATGCAGGCACTTAGCAATGACTAGTTTCTAACCAGGTGTTGACATCACTCACCGTGGTTCACCAGAACAGGATGACTTTGAAGTTGTATATCAAATTTTACAATCCAATAGCTGTGAACTTGTTTTCTTGTCTGTAGAAAACACATTTGGAGGTCTAAATTTGTGTATGTTGATTCAGCAGTTGCTACTGGCAGGCTATGGACACAGAAGAAGTGGTATAAGCTGTGTTTCAATGACCAGGACAGAAACAAGGAAAGAGACCTTTGCTTTGGTGAAAGAGGATGTTCCTGAATTTAAAAGCAAAGCTACTCATTAGGCTCATAATTGAGAATGTACACACTACAAATTCTCCAAGGATTATGTGAAAACAATATAGGGCACTTTCTTAGCTTTTAACAAAGAGAATTTCCCAAACTACAATTTTACCTGTACTCTACTCTGTGAAAAATGTGATTGCTCGAATTTCAGTTAGATGTGATTTGTTCTTTTAGTTCCGAGGACAGTGGGCAATGACTGGAGGTATTTCTATCATTAGTATATTTCAGCTCGTTTTTTAGGCAATAATGTTTGTAAGTCACTGGCAAGTACTTTTGATCAGCTCTTCAACTTAATGGTGCAAAAGTTATAAAATCAATGTGATTTGTCAGAACAAAGGCTATTCTTCGATGGTGTCACGCTACTGAGGGTGAGCTTGTTCTATCTTGGTGCTCAACCATCTGGAGCACATGGTTTCCCTTGTGACCATGAAGAGGAGAAGAAAATACCCTATGATGGACAACCAATGGTTTCTATGCTTGGATTCCTGATTAAAAGCACTATATCCCCTCTTCTTTGAATAGCTAGAGATGAAAATTAGTGATTTACAAAATGCATACCCTTCCCAAATAGACCATACTTACAGACAAACCTGATCTTTCTTCACATTATGTCTTCTTTTGGACAGTTCCGTGTATTGAGAAGGTTATTTGAAAAAGTTTCGTGGTTCTCTTAAAGAGAAATGTACATTGTTTGTAGTATATGTTCTTTTCTCCCCTTTAAAAGATTCAGATAAGTGACTGCCTCTCTGACGAAAGCGTGGCTTTAAGGCTCTGTCCTTTCCTAATATCTAGGATATTTTGCTCTGTGATGACTTAATTTTTGAAGCATTTTTATAAATTCTATAAGAAAGGACACCTCATGCTATTCATTTAGTGGACTCAGTCTTGTCCCTTTGTTAGTTCAGCCCACTCTCTGTGGGTGTATGTTTCATGGTTACTGGTAGCTCTTTGACATTTGTCCATATTTTCTTCTTGACTATTTCATCTTTATATAATCCTTCTAACTCTCATACAAAAAGTCCTTTGTTACTAATATTTAATCAAGTGCATCTTCTTGGTTTGTAAGACTACTTTAGTTAAATAAATAGTTGGATTTCTTTATATTTCATGAGCTCACAGCATTTGTGTTTGTATGCCTGGGTGTATTTTTAGTGGCATGCTCCAGGAGACCTTTCTCATATTATTTTTCTGTATTTGCATTTATGAGTTTCTTATTCTTTCTAATTTGAGCTTTTTAATCTGTCTGGTTTTTGGGGCCATGTAGTTCTGGAATCTTAAACAGGAGCTATAATCAATCCCCATGATTCCATTCAACCAGGATTCCATGTAAAAACTGATTGGGTAATGCCCTGAATACAGTTACCATTTTCACACACACAACAGCATATTAAGGAGTTCTGTGAATTTTATTTATTTTGTTTCACTGCAGGAATACAAACTGCAACCCCTCTCTGAGACTTTGCTAATCTCTCTACTAGGTATCTGGAGTCAGATTTCTTGCAAAAGCTGGCTCTGAGCTGCCCAGAGACAGTCTCTCCAAGGGTTTTTACTTAATGGCATTTTGTGACAACTTTAATATGTGACCAGCAGGCTGTTGTGGGAAGTAGATGCATGTATATCATGTTTCAAGTATAAGTTTGAATAGCTAGAGATGAAGATTAGTGATTTACAAAATGCTTACCCTTCCCAAATAGACCATACTTACAGACAAACCCGACCTTTCTTCCCATTACGTCTTCTTTTGGACAGCTTCCTGTATTGCGAAGGTCATTAGAAAAAGTTTCAATTGTCATTGTTTGTTGTTTGTTTTGTTTTGTTTGTTTGTTTCTTCTCTCTTGGCGAAGATAGCTCTAGCTATTTTCCAAGTTTGTAATATTTTTAATTTTTCTCAGGGAAGGATTGGTGCTTATAATGTTTGTATGACCTACAATATATGTCAGAAATATACAGACAAGTTTAATAAATAATTATTGAAATTCTAAATAAATGGAACCAAAATGTAGATTTTAGGAGGGGAGCAAAAGTAGTTCGGAAAATAGAATCCACTGTCTAGCTTAGAAAGTCATTAATTTCATTTACTTTTGAAACTTCAACATTGCCGTAATTTGTGATTAAACATTTTAGGCAAGAAGTAATTAATTATGAATAAGAGAATACTTTATTATATTTTGTCAGATGCTGTGTTTTTCAATCGGCCCATTATAAAACTGTATGATGTGACTTGGAGGTTAGCTAGGATATAATATGCGACATTGGCCTATGGAATAACTTAACATCGTAAAGCATTTGGATTGCTTGTCATTCCTGTCTCAAGTCACTGTCAGAAGATGGAGGGTTCATCATTCCACTTAGACAACTTCTGAATACAGTGTGAGACATATTTGAGAGAATATGTATAAAAACTGCCTCAGTTTTTATACATATAATTTTATTTGTATGAAAATAATTTTATTTGTATGAAAAAGATGGCATTTAATCTTTTGGAAGATGTGCATTGCTTTGTCAAAACCACGAGATGTACTATTTGATATGTCTTAATGCAATTGGACATGTTGCAGAAATAATATAAAATCAATAGTAAAATTGATTCAGAAGTCATGAATTATTTGCTTCCTCTGTGTTGTGGATTTTCTAAAATAAGAGTCTAAAATGTGTAGAATGTGAGAGGGAAAAAATGTGAGAATTTGACGAGAATATTGCATTCATTGTTTTACTGTATTTGACGAACAATTTTCTTCATTGTTTTCTGAAATATTGTCATGATCACTGGATCATGTTTGCCTTGTCTTTAAGCTTTATGAAACATACATGTGTTCGAGTAATTTTTCCCTTATGTGTTAGTTAGTAACTCAATTTTAACATCATTTTTCTGAAATCATATTTTCAGAAAATTTTACTATTCATAATTCAATTATTCTTGAGTTTTTAATTTTGTTAAACTTTAATGACAGAAAATTGGAGTGAGTGAAAAGCAGAGAGAAAGGGAAAGAGAGAGAGAGAGAGAGAGAGAGAGAGAGAGAGAGAGAGAAAGAGAGAGAGGGAGGGAGAGAGAGAGTTTTAGCTCTCTCAGATCTTCAATTCAGTGGGAACAATATACACTGACAGCAGTATGATGCTGTATTATTGAGTTGTTAAAGTCCTGGAAGAAGAAGGCAGATGTCTTCCTGTAAGGGGTAATCTCACATAGAGATCTCAGTAGAACCAGACGAGTACACAAAGCAGTATTGGACTCGGCTGTCTTCAGTGGATAGCATAGATACAGTGTAGAATAGACAGCAAAGCACATTGTGATGATTATGTAATGAAAGGTAGTCCACGTACATCCTGGATCTGTAACTTCTCAGCCCCGCGTAACATTTCTTGCTATCAGTAAATAACTATAAAATCTGGTCAAATTGATAAATACCCTTTCAAAGTACAGATTATATAGTGCATCCTTATCTCTTTAAAATGTAAGATAATGATCCAAATAAGATGCATGCTAAATCTTGGTAAGTGGATCAGTGACTGGATCAGAACACTCAAGAACATCAAAATGGATGTGGATCAGACAATCTGATCTAGGATCCCTGATCCTTCACAAATCCTTTCTGCATCATCCCTAAGAAAGGATTTGTAGCCTCTTCACCATTTCTAAGGCCCCCTGCCTTACAACATCATATATTGTTGCAAAACTCAAATTACCAGAATTATCTCTGCATGCTTGCCAAAATATTCCTTTTTATAGTGTAGCCCACCACCTGTTACTCAGGCTCCAGTTTTGAAACAGAAGCAGCTCAAATTTCCCTCTCTCTCTCTGTTCTCCACCATCTGCACCACAATTACTGTGAGGCACTCGTTGATAGACACAAACCTCATCCTAGCCATAATTGCGGCCAAGGATTGAGGACAAGTTCAGACTTCAGCTAGCATCCTAGTTTCTTGGCAACAGCGTCCTGAATGGATAAGAATACAAACACATGACTCAAGTAAGAACAATTAAGTGCTCTGAGGACAACTGGAATTGTGTCAGAGCCAGCTTCTTTTGAAGACATAGGCTCTCTAACATAAAACTCAAAATGTCAGCAACCAAAATCTCTAACACATTTACAACGCCGAGATGCAGAATGAATGAAATAACAGAAAGGAGCATGAGGCTGTGGCCCAGAGAATTCTGACAACTCATTTTCCCTATATGTCACTCATGGAAAACAGGGACAGGTCCCATTGTGTTTTCTTCTAGTATGTGTGTGAGGGGGACCATTGGGTGTATGCAGTGAACCTGGATGGGTTTTTAGCTGTGTGTCTGAAGGTGCGGAGACCAGGGATTAAAGGCATCTGTCTTCTAGGACTCTTCACCTTATATTTGAGACAGGATCTCTCACCGAACCGGCATTTCATCCTAATAGGGTAGGCTGGTTGGCCAGTGAGCCTTGGAATCCTCTTGTCTCTATGCCCTCAGATTTAAGGTTATAAGTACAAGCCCATCATTTCTCATTTAAAAAAATATTTTTAGTCATATTTTGTATGTGTGTGGCTAAAGGTGGGTTTGTGCTGTGTGCAGGACTCTTGGAGGCCAGAAGAGTAAGCTAAATTCCCTGGAGCTAGAAATATAGGTGAGGTCCTGATATGCATGCTGGAAACTGAACTCTGCAACTATGGAAGAACAGGAAGGCCTCTCTCCATCTCCTATTCCCCATTGTTAAAGTGGGTGTGCTAGAGATGTGAAAGCAGTTCCTTTCTCAACAAGCACTCTACCAAATCAGGCTCTCCCCAGCTCCCATTATCTCTGCTAGAAATGCTGCCTTTATGATTCTTCGAAACCCTGGGATTCTCCTCCCCACAACCATAGAATAAATGAATAGAATTTCTATTAGCATACTCAGGATTATGTCTTTTCATTTTAATTTGAATATGCAAATCTGACTATTGTGACCTTACTTAGGGTTAAGACCTGCTTTCTGCCTGCTGTCATTCTTGTCCATTGGAGTTGGCTTTGCATGTTTGTTCCTGTCTTTACTCAACATGCTATGGGGAGTAGAAAATTTTTAGAGTATTTTACATACATTTTGTTGGAATCATGACTTTCCATATTTTTTAAATCTTAGCTCCCATTATGATGTGAAAGTACAGAGAAAAGAGAAGTTCTACCAAGAACTGTGATGCAAGATTTCCAACTTTCTGGCAGGCTAACAGGCTGTCTTATTTTAATGAAGAAAGCCTGAGGGTTCCAGGCAAGAAACTTTTGAAAAATTGTCAGGTGAAGTACAATAGATCCTTTAATTTATACTTTTGTATTAGAACTGCTTATAGAATAATTAAGAATTGAGAATTACTTGCCATTTCAATTTCTGGAACAATCTGAGCATTCTCTTATTTTAGGAGTTAATGAACTTTTAACTCTGTTTGGGAAATTCTTCCCTGCAAAGGACATAGTCCAGATTTCAGTTCATCATGGTTAGATGACACTTCCTCCAGGAGGACTTCTAAGAGCATCTTAAACTATATATATGTAGTAAAAATTCTGGAATTTTGGTTTAAAAATAAAAAAATAAAAAAACAAAAAACAGACTATTGTAAAAACAAGTTTTCATTTTTATCCCAGGTATGGGGATATGGGGCTACTTCAGACTGTCCTCAGCAGCTGATTGTGATTTCCCTCATGCTCCAGCAGAAGTGTGGTTTTTTCCAGCTGCAGATAGTTTCTTCTATTGTATGACATTTGAAATTCTGTGAACTTTTCAGGGGAATATATAAATGTTAGTATCCCAATATGTGGGTTTAAAGATTGTTGGTTGTTCAGGGGGATTGATTGAAGTTTGTTCATTCTCAAGGAATAAACAAAGGAAAAAATAGATTCAAAATTAGGCACACACACACTCTCTCTCTCCCTCTCCCCTGGCCTCCCATCTATTCTTCTTTCTCTCCTATCTAGAGTTATGGGAGTGGAACTAAGAGGATAAAGGCTGAGAAAACAAATAATCCATAAAGTAGCAAAGACCACATTTATGCATATACATAAATATGTATGTATATAATATATGTATGTATACCATATATGTACATATATGATCATTGGACACAATGTATTCTAAATTTCATTGTCATGAATTAGCTTTTTTTTTTTTAATGAAGATATAGCGAGGTGTCTTAGTCAGGGTTTCTATTCCTGCACAAAGATCATGACCAAGAAGCAAGTTGGGGAGGAAAGGGACTATTCAGCTTATACTTCCACACTGCTGTTCATCACTAAAGGAAGTCAGGACTGGAACTCAAGCAGGTCAGGAAGCAGGAGCTGATGCATAGGCCATGGAGGGATGTTTCTTACTGGCTTGCTTCCCCTGGCTTGCTCAGCCTGCTCTCTTATAGAACCCAAGAATACCAGCCCAGAGATGGCACCACCCACAAGCCCCCCCCCCCTTGATCACTAATTGAGAAAATGCCCCAGGGCTGGATCTCATGGAGGCACTTCCCAATGGAGGCTCCTCTCTCTGTGATCGCTCCATGCTCTAGCCTGTGTTGAGCTGACACACACCACCAGCTGACACACTCACTGTGCAGATGAGGATAATCTTAAACTCCTGCTCCTTTGCCTTCATCTTCCAAGTACTAAGTTCATAGGTGTGTGCCACCACACCTGATGATGTAGGACTGCTAGGATTAGAACCCAGAGTGTGTGGGTGCTAGACCAACATTCTACCGACTGAGCTACATGTCCATGCCAGGCCCATGTAACGCCTCTTTCTACATGGATCAGTTAGAGTCTTCTAGTATAATGATTTTATAGTCATCAATGGCTTGCCTTTTCATTTATGACTGTATAATAAGTACTTCACTTTGATATAATTATGGATTCAAAGAAAATTAAAAAAATACAAAACAAGATGTGTTCTTTTGCCAATGACTACCTCAATGTCTTCTTAACATCATAAATTTAGCATGGCAGTAGCACTGCAGAATCCATACTGATAGAAACAAAATATCATATTTAAATTTACTAGTAATACTGGTAGACATTATACATATGTTTGTGTACAAATTAATAATGTATAACTCTGTGTCACCCCCCCAACACAGTCAACATCCCTGACAGTGTGATAGAATCCTTCATATAAACTGTTACTCATCTCTAGTCTGGGCTATCATTAAATTGTTCTGTTTTACAAATTTTATTATTTAGTTCAGTATCTTAATTTGATTCATCCAATTGTTTGCCTACATAACAGTTTAAATAATCTGTCCCCCCCAGTCCCCTTTTTCTGGATTGTAGTTCATGATGTCAGTTTAGTTTATAAAGAATACTTCAGATAAGCAGGTTTTGATTGTTATGAGTAAAAGTCTGTTCTCTCTTGAGTAAATGTTCAAGAGCACAATTGTTGATTCAGTTTAGCAAGTTCTTTGCAACTAATGTTAATAGGCATGTCAAAACTATTTTCCAGAGTACCTCTACTCTTTTATAATCTGACAACAATAACTAGTGACTCAGTTTCCCCTCATCTCTGCTAGAAGCTGGAGGTTTTTTGCTCATTTGTTTATTTGTTTTTCAATTTTATCAATACAATATATCAGCCATGGAAGAGAGATGTTAGTGCTCCCACTTCAAATTCCAAGTAGTATACAATCAGGTTTTAGAGCAAGAATCAAAGCCTAGATACACATTAGCATTTTAAGCACATTTTAACTGACTCTGAACAAAATTCCAAATTTTATTCTGCACAAATGGCAGACAGCAATATTCTTTTTTTCCATTGGATATTTTCTTTATTTACATTTCAAATGTTTTCCCTTTTTCAGGTCTCCCTTTTGGAAACTCCGTCCCAGCCCTCCTTCACCTACCTCTATGAGGTTGCTTCCCCACTCAACCACTCACTCCTGTCTTCTCGCCCTGGCAGTCCCCTACACTGGGGCATTGAACACCCTCAGACACAAGGGCCTCTCCTCCCTCTGATGTCCAACAAGGCCATCCTTGGCCACATATGCAGCTGGAGCCCTCAATGTGCACTCTTTAGTTGGTGATCCAGTCCCTGGGAGCTCTGGGGGGGAGGTCATGACAGTTGACAGTGTTGCTGCATCCATGGGAGCTCTGGGGGGGTCATGACAGTTGACAGTGTTGCTCCATCCATGGGAGCTCTGGGGAGGGTCATGACAGTTGACAGTGTTGTGCCATCCATGGGGCTGCAACCCCTTCAGTTCCTTAGTCTCTTCTCCAACTCCTCCATCAGGGATCCCACGCTCAGTCCAATGGTTGCAAGCATACGACTCTGCATTTGTTAGGCTCTGGCAGAGTCTCTCAGGAAACATTCATATCAGGCTCTCATCAGCAAGCACTTCTCTGCATCCACAATAGCATCTGGGTTTGGTGACTGTATATGGGATGAATCACCAGGAGGGGCACTCTCTGGATGGCCTTTCCTTCAGTCTCTGCTCCACACTTTGTCTTGTTTTCATATTCTCTCTTTTGACTAATTTTTCCCCCTTCTAAGAAGCACTGAAACATCCACACTTTGGTCTTCCTTCTTCACGGGCTTCATATTGTCTGTAAATTAAGTCTTGGGTATTCCGAACTTTAGGTCTAATATTCACTTATAACTGAGTGCATACCATGAGTTATGGGATCATGAAAGGTAGCCTGTTATCTGGTTGAACTAGGTTTAAAACTCCAGAGACACAGCAAATAGCTCTGCAAGGCATTGTAGGCATTTGCCATGCTTCTAGACACCAGTCTCCTGACATGAGGCCTCAGCTCTCCATAATTCTGTGGCCACCAGTTACGTAAGGGCCAATTTATCCTTTGAGTATAGGACAGCTACTGATTTGTTTATTATTACCTGTAGGAGTTCTCTGGTAGAACTTTTGGGATCACTTAAGTGTACTATTATATCATCTGCAAGTAGCGATATTTTGACTTCTTTTCCAATTTATATCCCTTTGACTTCCTTTTGTTGGAGTTTTATTTTAGTCATTCTGATGGGTATATTTGGTTTTTGTTTCTACTTTGCTCACTATTAGCAAGACCTGCCAAGTTTCCACTGTTATTTTCCTTATACTTTACTTAAATAAGAGATATGAAAATATAATTTTCTGAATCCATTTAGTGTTTCATGTATGAGTATGGTTTATGACTGACCACTGGGGTTAAATACCTGACTGGTAGGTTATCCACTTCCTTATGGTTGAACATAATTGTCTATTATTTTTATAGACATGTAATATATTCAATAATATTAGAATTTCATTCTTACATTGCCAGTTGTTTAATCTGGTAACTAGTGAGATACAGACTAAATTTGATTCACAGTATTAAAATACTTTTATTTTTAATTAGGTTTTAAAATACTGTCAGAAATCATGCCAGAAAACGAGAAAGATCCAGCTCAACCTACTACCATTGAGGATCCATCCAATCTAGGTGACGTCCTCTGGAGTGAATTTTCTTTGCAAACAGAACCTGGTGACTCACAGAAGAGGGCAACTGCACAGAGAGGTTGGGAATTTACAAAACCAAACCCTGCAGTGGCAAGGAAAGGGAAATGACACAGACAAGCACATTGAGTCATGAATTCCTATTGTCTTAGTTTTTCTTCTCTGATTGGTGTTGTGACACTTGCTACTTAGTGACACACTGAACTACCCAAGCAGAGCCATACTGCACTTGAGTCAGCTCTCCCGGGCTCCTGTCCATCAACTGTCTACATCTCTCCCCAGTAGCATGAGAGAGACCATGGTGGTAGCATTTCCTACTGGCAGACAGCAGGTAAGTTGTTAAGTGAATACGTTGAAGCCCTAAAAATTTGTTACATTTTTTAGCATTATCCATCAATTTACATTACTTCCATGGCCGCAAGAAACATATCAATGCCATTGTTCTTTTGGGGAGTGAATTTGTTGATGGACATATTCTAGGAAGAGCTGACTCAAACTTTAATCCTGATGACATCATATCATCCCTAAACTCTCTGTTTTCTGTATACACCAGCCAACTATTGTCTAGAACATTCAATCTCCTTTAAGCAAGGTTCTGAGTTTCCCTGCTTTGCTAAGCCTTGGGAATTTACCATACCTCAATCTTTACCCTTGTACCCTTGTACATTTCACCCAAAACATTAACTTTTTAGGTGTAAATCCATCTTTCACACCGCATATTGAATGTAATTATGTACTAAACACTTAAAAGGGTCTGTCATTATCTGTGGGGATCACAAGAACACAGGATATGACACTTGAGGCACTGTACTGAACACAATATTCTTATTAAAAAACCAAGCCAATCTTCCTCTAATATTCTGTCAGTCACAATGAAACCACTGTGGTCAAATCAAAATACTTATTATACTAAAAATAAGCATCAGATTGGGTAATTATTCCCTGTCCTCAGTTGAAATAAACAATAGATGAAATCATCAAACTTTTGCAAATTGTTGGAGCTCTGTTATATTGTACATGCTAACAGCATTTTCATAGGACTCATATTTATGAATTATTTTGGAGATAATTTATAATACAGTTAATCACAACTTTATAATCAAAAGTATAGTTTTACAAAAGAGAACTTTTTAAAATTCAGGGCTATAGTTTTACCAAATACAAAAATGGTACTTCACAGTAAAATCAAGGCTATATTAATTAAAATATGAATAAAGGACATGAGTTTCTATTTATTAGTTTTTATGTTATATGTTCATTATACACAGTGAAAATATGTATGAGGTGTGTTCACACTATAGCTTGCACCTGGGATTCTCTTACCTTACTGCTATTAGAAGATATAGAAACGTTCAAGGCGGGTCTTTGGGCAGAGGGTATACCTATATCAGAGTTTGCTCAGCATGTGGAAGGACTTGAGTTTGGCTTCTAGCACTGAAAGTAAAATGAAAAAAAAAAGAAAATAATACAATAAATGAGGGTCAATGGCACATTTCCAGTTGATTTCTATCAAGTAGGCTCTATTATCATGATAATGGTTTTCAGGAAATCATACCCTGTGAGTAGGTCCAATGGTTTTTGTTTTGTTCTATTTACATTTTTTATGACTACAACTCTAGCAGTCAGGAATAGTCTACTATATACTTTTCAGATAACAAGTCTCCTGCTGACATAGCACTACTATGCTATACAGTAGGTTCTCAAAATGTATGTGAGATATGTATTGCCAAGATTCACTCTGCTCTCCTCTTTCAGAATATAGATTTTTAGACATTCGGTAATCTTTCAGATGCAATTGAATGCTGGGTCATTCTTTGATGCTTTGAAATATTTTGGCTATAGTGTATCAGAGCTGTGTAATAGATTATGTAACTGAGTTCTAGTCTGCATGCTTGTAATTCTTGTCTCTGATAACGTGAAGCAAATTTATTTACCTTCTCATTGGTAGTTCCTTTTCTGTTTACCTCTCATCCCTCAAACTTGGCTCTATCTTATTGGACCATGTTAATCAGCACAATAACTTAATTTTATATAATATTTCTGCAATTTTATGTATTTCTTTTATATAATACAATATTATAAAAATTTGCCAATTCTACATTGTCATATATTAAAATAACATATTATTCTATATATTTAATTTCTTGAGTACATATTCTCTCATCACTCCTTTTTAAACTTACTGAATTATTTTATATCCTGCATAAAACTTATGGTTAAATTTTATTTGATTATTTAAAGAACATTTACTACCTGTGATATGAGTGCATTTATAATTATGAAACAGTTTACTGTGTTCTAGTTTTTGTTATTTTATATTTAAATACATGTGCTTATACATACACAGCAACAGTTATTTTCTGTCATCACCAGTATTGGTGAGAACTTGCCGTTGTACTAATTGCTCATATAGTTAATTGCTCATGTGTTTCCTTGCTTTTAGAAGCTGTGGGTTTGATCCACACTATTAGCAACACTGACATCAGGTTGGGAGCTCTTCTTGCCTTTCCATTACTTCTATTTAGCACCTAACAGAGGCGTGGCTATTTTCTTACCATCTCAGACTTACACGGTACTGTGCATAAGCTTTCCACATCTGTGATTAACACCGTCATTTTTACAGCAGCGTAGCTGGAATGTGCCTCTCAGAGCATAAGGACGGAAGCCCATCATCCTGTTGAACTTCCACATGATTTACAATTAGTTCAAAAGCTAAAAATTTCAAAGCTAATTTGACAGTATCTGTGCTGAAATGTCCAACAATTTTTGACTCACTGTATGATAACCATTTCCCATTGCCCTCAAAGGGAAAAAATACTTTCTCACAATTCTTAAATTGTTGTTGCCTACAGACCCAGTTGTCACTTTAGCTGTACATGTTTATTGGTTCAGTATGATGGTGAACATTTTTCTCTTTTAATTTTATTTTTTGAGAACCTTATTCATAAACACTGTGTGCTAAAAGACAATGATGAATCTTAGCTGTCAGCGCCTTTGTTTGGAGAGTTCCTCTCTGAGTGCCTTAGGGCATTGCCTGAGAGATTCTCTGAAAAGGAAGGCAGGCGTTACTCAATATGAGCAGCACAATCTCCTAATCTAGGAACCTACACGGAGGGAAAGGAAAGCAGGGAGTCATTATAGCAAGTCAATTCTTTCTTACTTCCTGCCCATCTTCCTGGGAGCTACTTTGCCCCAACACTCCTGTCCTCTCAGGATAGACCACGATGATGACTCTCAGCTATCCTAATCTTTAGCCTAGATTTCCATTTTTTTCCAATATAACTACTCTCCACATTTACTCTTGGTACATAGCACTATAGTTAACATGCAAAACTAATACTTAATTCTGTCTTTCATTCCATAGGTAAAACATGTCTTCAAATAAAGGAGCTCAAAGACAAAGCAAGGGCATTAATGATCGCAGGTATCACAAACGCATACGATTTCCATCTTTATCATTTTGACATTTATTTGTTGTCTTCTAAGAAATCGTAAATGAGGAAACTTGTGTTTGTAATGTTTGCTAAGTGAGTGTGTCATTTCTTTAAAAAAAACCTCATCTTTACTAATAGTGTATGATGTGTATAATTTATTTTCTTTTCTTTATTATTTTGTGTAGTGTGCCCTTGCAGAATAGTGGGTACATCACTATGAGTGTTCTTCAAAAATGACTAGCATGAAATATCACATATTGGGAAGTCAAATGCTTTATATAAGTGATGACTTAAATTCTTTCTATTTCTATATCTCTTCTCAAATTTCCCTTATAATAAGAAATATATTAATTTTACTAATTAATATTAATAAAGATTATTGTAATAATCATTATTACTAAAATGTTCTTCCTCCACCTTCCACCTTTCTTCACCTGCTTCTGTGCTCCCCATTCTGACGGGCCTGTATTCGGAAATGAAATGTGAAATACCTGGTGGTAGTCCATCTTGGTCTTGGGCTTGTGGTTCACCTCCCCAGCTTTCCCAAGTGCTGGGATTACATGTGTGTACCAGAGCTGGCTTTGATTTGCCTTTATTTGAATTTCCTAGCACTGAAAATTCCCACAGTATTTTCTGTTGTTTCCTTTCTTCAATATAGTTTCCAGATTTACTAAATCTGAGATAAATCACTAGTTCTTTTTCAATGCTTAGTATTATACTATGGAAAGTGTATAGAATTTTCTTTGCTATTTGATTTTCTTAGGATTAGTGTATTTTCTATCATACATTCTGTGAATAAATATCAGTGTCCTGAGATGACAATCTAACTCTCTTAAATAAAAACTTGAGATGTAGCTGCTTATATTGCAAATCAATTTAAATTTATAGTGTGCTCTCAAATAAGTAACAGATTATCTTCAAGAATTTTTAAAAATTTTGGAGATTCCAAAGTGACAAGGCAAGATTCCCTTTCTCTATATTTTCTCTTTTCAAAGGTGATCTGCTGTAACAGTATCTTGGTGTGGAATACACATTCCCATCCAAAATATTTATTTATTATTAATATATGTATTTCCATTAGAAAAATAACCCAAAGTATACTTGCTACTTTTGGCGAATACTGTGGTTTGAACTGGATTCCTCATTATACAGTTGCTAATATATTTTCTTTTAACAACTTCCTGTTGTGACAAATGCCTTCTAAAGGGAGTTAATCAAATTGTATAATACAGAGAAAACATCCAAGAAATTCCTACCGTGTCCCTTAGTATTTAAAGTACTGCTGTTCTTTTCAAAGAAAGCAGTTTTGCTATGTAGCTTCTTAGATTATTTTTAATATAGGGTCACTTGTTTCAAACTGTATATGAAATATATGCATACTTCAGCACACTGAAATGTTTCCTGTTTGTTTTCTAAAGAAAATGCCAGAATGCAAGGCTTGTCAGAATTCTTCTTTGCCAGGCACGAGGATAAAAGGCTTTATGAAACTAAATCAACAAATACAGAAGGTGAGTGCTGAATATGAATAATGTGGAGAGAGTTCTAAGTCTGTCTTCCCTCAATCGCTAATTCATGACATCAGCTATGTGATTTCACTTAGAAATAAATACTATGTTTTCTTATTAAGCTAGAATGGGAGATAATAAAGACACAATATTTTAATACAGCTTACCATTTATGAATAGCTAATAATCATCATTGTTGAGAACAAGTAAGTGAAACTTTTTCTAAGTACTGCCACTTTGTTTTTGAACTCTGTTATCATGTGGGGAAACTAAGTTCAAACTTAGCTGGGGACTTCCCAATGACTGAACAGCTTCTGTTGTGAGGAGACAGTTGTTTGAGTCTAGGCATCTCAAGGGCAACTTCTCTCTCTTACTGGCAAGATCAAACTAAGTTCACATTCCCAGGTCCTCTTTTTCTGATTGGTGGAAACTGCCTTGCTTGACCTCTTATATCAAAATATGGATGAATAATGATGAAACCCACACACTTTCCCTTGCTTTATGCTTTTATCCCTTCAGGTTTGCAGTTCAGCTTCCAAGTCTATTCTGTGGCCCCGACAGATCAGTAATGGCTTGATTACAATAAATTGTCATGATGTTTGAGTTATGCTGGACCTAAGCAGAACCCATGGCATTGATAGATCACAGCATAGGTTGTTTATGATTTGTTATATAATTTCAGAAATGAATGAATTTTTGCTGTGTTGGAATAATGCTGATATCTTTCCAATTAACTGGGCAGAAACTTTGAAAGTCTATTAAGTATTGGTTCTGCAAAATCTAGAATTGAAACATTGTCCAGTAGTAAGATTCTATGCTTTATCTCTAAAAGTGGTTTTAGTATTGTATCTAGTAAAGAGGTAAAAATAAGTAAGAGTTTGAATATATTTCAGTGTTGGTGTTAGGAAATGTCTCTGGGGATTTATAGTTTAATAAAAATATGAATATGCTACCATTTGGTCTTTTTATTTCTTCCTCTACAATACAAAACATGAATATACTTTTATAATCTTGGTTTAGAGTTTATTGCATATAATCAGTTTTAGACCCAAATTAGTTTTAGACAGATTTTCCAAATATAGAGTGCATGATTTATGAATCAATTCATTAAGAATGCTTGACCTATCCAACTTTTATTAATGTTCAAAGGTATTTAAGAAATGGTTTTTGCAAGAGCTTTATAACTTTGCATGCTAAATAAAATGTGAGCATACACAACAGCTTTACTCCTTGACAGAAGTGACAGCTATAAAGATTATTAGCAGAATCTCCCATGGTAACAAACAACAAATAAATATCACTAATGAGAAGAAACTCCTTGTTTTCCAGAAGGCCAATTTAGTCAGTCTTTAGGCATTAAGATAAGCATAAAGAGATAAGAGGAGCTTAGTGAAATATTAATGGATAGATGCCTATTAAAAGTAAGGAGTCATAGAAAGTCTTCCAACCAAAAAAAGCACAGGTTTCAGTGCAGAATTCTACCAGACCTTCAAAGAAGAGTTAACACCAATACTCTTCAAACTATTCCACAAAATAGAAACAGAAGGAACACTACCCAATTCCTTCTACGAAGCCACAATTACGCTGATACCAAAGCCACACAAAGATCCAACAAAGAAAGAGAACTTCAGACCAATTTCCCTTATGAACATCGATGCAAAAATAATCAATAAAATTCTTGCCAACCGAATCCAAGAACACATCAAAACGATCATCCACCATGATCAAGTAGGCTTTATCCCGGGAATGCAGGGTTGGTTCAATATACGGAAATCCATCAATACAATCCACTACATAAACAAACTCAAAGAACAAAAGCACATGGTTATTTCATTGGATGCTGAAAAAGCATTTGACAAAATTCAGCATCCTTTCATGCTTAAAGTCTTGGAGAGAACAGGAATTCAAGGCCCATACCTAAACATTGTAAAAGTAATATACAGCAAACCGGTAGCCAGCATCAAACTAAATGGAGAGAAACTTGAAGCAATCCCACTGAAATCAGGGACCAGACAAGGCTGCCCCCTTTCTCCTTATCTTTTCAATATTGTACTTGAGGTACTAGCTCGGGCAATTAGACAACATAAGGAGGTCAAAGGGATACAAATTGGAAAGGAAGAAGTCAAACTATCATTATTTGCAGATGACATGATAGTCTACCTAAGTGACTCAAAAAACTCCACTAGAGAGCTCCTACAGCTGATAAACAACTTCAGCAAAGTGGCAGGTTATAAAATCAACTCAAGCAAATCAGTGGCCTTCATATACTCAAAGGATAAGCAGGCTGAGAAAGAAATTAGGGAAATGACACCCTTCACAATAGCCACAAACAGTATAAAGTATCTTGGGGTGAGTCTTACCAAGCATGTGAAAGATCTGTATGACAAGAACTTCAAGACTCTGAAGAAGGAAATGGAAGAAGACCTCAAAAAATGGGAAAACCTCCCATGCTCATGGATCTGTAGAATCAATATAGGTAAAATGGCCATTTTGCCAAAAGCAATATACAGATTCAATGCAATACCCATCAAAATCCCAACTCAATTCTTCACAGAGTTAGAAAGAGCAATTATCAAATTCATCTGGAACAACAAAAAACCCAGGATAGCTAAAACTATTCTCAGCAACAAAAGAAAATCTGGGAGAATCAGTATCCTGGACCTCAAGCAATACTACAGAGCAATAGTGTTAAAAACTGCATGGTATTGGTACAGTGACAGGCAGGAGGATCAATGGAACAGGATTGAAGATCTAGAAATGAACCCACACACCTATGGCCACTTGATCCTCGACAAAGAGGCTGAAAACATCCAATGGAAAAAAGATAGCCTTTTCAACAAATGGTGCTGGTTCAATTGGAGGTCAGCATGCAGAAGAATGAGAATTGATCCATCCTTGTCTCCTTGTACTAAGCTCAAATCCAAATGGATCAAGGACCTCCACATAAAGCCAGACACTCTGAAGCTAATAGAAAAGAAACTGGGGAAGACCCTTGAGGACATCGGTACAGGGAGAAAGTTTCTGAACAGAACACCAATAGCGTATGCTCTAAGAGCAAGAATTGACAAATGGGACCTCATAAAATTACAAAGTTTCTGTAAGGCAAAGGACACCATCAAGCGGACAAATTGGCAACCAACACATTGGGAAAAGATCTTCACAAATCCTACATCAGATAGAGGGTAATATCCAATATATATAAAGAACTCAAGAAGTTAGACTCCAGAAAACCAAACAACCATATTAAAAAATGGGGTACAGAGTTAAACAAAGAATTCTCACCTGAAGAACTTCGGATGGCGGAGAGCATCTTAAAAAATGCTCAACTTCATTAGTCATTAGGGAAATGCAAATCAAAACAACCCTAAGATTTCATCTTACACCAGTCAGAATGGCTAAGATTAAAAATTCAGGAGACAGCAGGTGTTGGAGAGGGTGTGGAGAAAGAGGAACACTCCTCCACTGCTGGTGGGGTTGCAAATTGGTACAACCACTCTGGAAAGCAGTCTGGCGGTTCCTCCGAAAACTGGGCACCTCACTTCCAGAAGATCCTGCTATACCACTCCTGGGCATATACCCAGAGGATTCCCCAGCATGTAATAAGGATACATGCTCTACTATGTTCATAGCAGCCCTATTTATAATTGCCAGATGCTGGAAAGAACCCAGGTATCCCTCAACAGAAGAGTGGATGCAAAAAATGTGGTATATCTACACAATGGAGTACTATTCAGCCATTAGAAACAATGAATTCATGAAATTCTTAGGCAAATGGATGGAGCTAGAGAATATCATACTAAGTGAGGTAACCCAGACTCAAAAGGTGAATCATGGTATGCACTCACTAATAAGTGGTTATTAACCTAGAAAACTGGAATACCCAAAATATAATCCACACATCAAATGAGGTACAAGAAGAAAGGAGGAGTGGCCTCTGGTTCTGGAAAGACTCAGTGAAACAGTATTCGGCAAAACCAGAACGGGGAAGTGGGAAGGGGTGGGTGGGAGGACAGGGGAAGAGAAGGGGGCTTATGGGACTTTCGGGGAGTGGGGGGGCTAGAGAAGGGGAAATCATTTGAAATGTAAATAAATTATATCGAATAAAAAAATTAAAAAAAAAGATTAAGAAGAAAAAAAAAGTAAGGAGTTGATTTTTTTTTCTACCAGAGCAGAATACAGGGGAAAATATCATTGTAAGCATAGAATAGGATGAGTTCAAACATGAGAATTAAGCTGGTTCAGATAAAGTAGCAAATGTTCAGGCCACAGTCAAAGAGTTAGAGTTTTGAGTTTACTCAAGAGTATAAACTTATTTCTCAGTTTCTTGTCTGATGTTACGTGGCCAAAGTCATTGCATGCCATGCCTGAGCAGACTAAAATTTTAATTATGGAATACAATGTGGAAACAGATTACTTATTATCACGATAAAGGCTTACAAAGTCATTGACATAGGAAGAATCAAAGAAAAATTGAAAGGACTATTGAATGTGAAAGACATCTGATAAATATCAAGAGGGAAGTATAGGATCCGTAAGTTCTATGAGGACTTTAAGACCCATTGCTGGAGCAGTCCCTATAGGGACAGACTATATAGACACAAGGCATTGAATGACTAATGGAGAATTTGTCAGGCATGAACCTTTGCACTTGGGAAGCTGAGGCTGGTGGGTTGCTGTGAGTTTGAATCCATCCATACATAATGCAGCCCTTTCTTTAAAAGGTGTGTGTGTGGGGGGGGGTTAGTTCAAAGGTGATTCAATTGTCTTAGATGTTGGTTATGAGGAGAAGGGAGAAAAGTTAATTTTATAGATACACAGTTTACAAATGAAGTTGGAGCCTTCATGTCTGCCTCTAGCTGACTTTCCAGGTAAAAACCAGGCTGATGAGAGGCAAAGAAAACCGAGAAATTTTTTTCTTAGAACATAGGTAATCTCTATCAAACCCTTCTTTATGAAAAAATAAGAAAATTCAGGAAAATTATTAGAGAGAACATTCCACCCCTTTCTACATTTAATTATTTAGTATGGTGGAGGGTATTTGATACATGCCATGAATGTATGTGAAGGTAGGAAGACAACATGATGATTTCAGATTTGTTCCTTCCTTCGTGTGTGTCTCAAGAAGCAAACTCAGGTTATTAGGCCTGGTGCCAAGCACCCTCACCCACTGTTCTGTCTTACTGGCCGCATTTCAAGGAATGATTGTCTATAATATTTTACAGAGCTAAGTGGGTTTATAAGGATAAAAATTCTACAAATATTTAATTCTGTCATTAGAATACAAATAGTGATTGGTTTTCAAAGTCATGTTAATCAAGAAAAAAATTTAAAGACTATAAAATCTGTTCCTTTTACACATCTAGGTTAATGACTTTTGACAAGTCTCCCCCACCCTCTGTGTGTGTGTGTGTGTGTGTGTGTGTGTGTGTGTGTGTGTGTGGTGGGGGGTTGGGGGTAGGAGTGTGGGGGTTTATGTGTGTCTATTTAATAATCATCACAAATAAAATTTAACAACATTTTCATGGGGAAGGTAAATAGGGAAACAGATAAATGTGACCTGACTATTGTTGCAGAATTTTCCCTGTCTAATTACATTAGTACAGAGGAAGCCAGTAATTGGACAGGGAAAAGGGAGGCAGAGAGAGAGAGAGAGAGAGAGAGAGAGAGATCATCTTGGGTGAGGGAGGGAGAGAAGAATGGAAGCCGACTTGATATCACAAGGTTAGATTAATTGGGATAAAGCTTTTATCAGTATCAATTGGCTCTGAAATTATTATTTCAGAGGCATCTTGTAAATTGTGAGTTTATTGATACATAAATCCGATTGGTTAACTACAAGCTTTTAAGAGTTTTAATTTCACCAGGCTAATGGGTATTGTGATTTCTAACTGCGAGGTTGGCAGTTCAATTTGGTTATTGGAATGTGGGATTATAACAGAATGGCAACTAGTGACTCCAGGAACAATCAAGCAGGATGCTATGGGGCTAACTAGAGAGAGTTGCTGTCGGCCACAGGAGCACAGGCGCTCGGCCCAGCCCTGCCAGGGAGGTGGTGGGTTCATTTTTAATATTTCCTGCAACAGACCCCCCTGGGAGAGGTAAATAAGAGTATAAACAGCTTACTCTATGTACAAAGAACAGTTTCCTCGTGGGGAAGAGATGAATCCCAACACATTTACAGAAGTCACAGTTTGACGAAGGGAAGAGACAGGCATGAGAATATTGTTGGTGCTGCGCATGTGTCAAGGAACACAAGAGGCAATAAATTCATTCTTGAGGAAGAGCTCTGGAAGAGAAGAAGTACTCAGGTAAAGCAGCTGTGAGTTCCTGAATGAAGAAAAACTTTTTGGGAACTTCAGAATTTAAAGATCCTATAGGGACCAGGGCAGGCAGCAGTGAGACATAGTCCTTGGAAGGAAGTTGGAACTGAGTCCATAGTTGGCTCCAGCTCTCATAATTGGGCATATTGTTCTATCATCCAGCACTAGGTAGCTATTACTGTGAGGTTCTATGCAGATGTGGCTCTGCTATCAGCAAAGGATGTTTGAATTGTTCCCCGTAAATGAGACTTTGTTCGCCATAGAAAATGGATGATCTGTCTACAACGAAGGCTTCACATGGTGGAGAAGCTATCTTTAAAGTCAAGAGCACTAAGTGTTTTCATACTCCGGAAACATGAAGATGTGAAGAACTGATATACTGTGAAAAGATGCTAGGCCAAATTTTCCTAAGAGTGTTGAGATAAAATCAGTGTGATGGACACAAAGGAAACACACTTTACAAGCAGCCAGGAAGCAGCCATAAAATGTTGAATTATCAGAAATGTGATGAATAAATTATGTGAGGATTAGCAATTGCCCTGAGTGAGGTCTCAGATAGAACCTTTTTCAGTGGCAGAGGACCAAGCAACCTCACTCTCATTTATAGGCAGGAAAAATCTCATTCTTTGGAAAATGATTCTGAGCAATAAAAATGGAGTTAGAGGCCAAACATGGTGGGTATGTCTATAGTTATACTTAGGAAGTTGAGGCTGGATTATCTCCATCAGTTCAATGTAGTATGGAATTTATAGCAAAAACATATCTCAATAAAGATAGATTAATGGAGTTGAGGCCAGTTCATAATAAGTGCGAGCCTGGCCTGAGTTTACCTCCTAAGTATCTTGACTACTTCTCCAGAGTCTGCCAACGATGGAGATTCATAAGTCTATCCTGGACTAAGATTATCAATTCATCGTACTTAGGAATATTAGGTGGAAAAATTTACCAGCCCAATTAATGCACCATTGAGAGAGCTGATATCTAGAAAAGGGTTTATTTTTAACAAATGCACAGGCAGAGAAAACAGATGCCTCCATGTAGCCGAGAGACCCTTAGATTGCAGTGTCGCTTAAGCATTAGACAGTTTAAGGAAATGAAGAGTATTAAAGTCCACCATGAACACATTAGTTAAAAACTAATTAGTTTGAATTCTAGGTCTATCCTGTCCTCCATAAGATGCCATACTTCATGCCATACTCTTTCATTTCCCTTCCTTCACTATGTTTGAATCTTAATTCCACTTCATCAGAACATTATAGAAATTGGTTAGCATTCACAAAATGAGGCTCATAGGCCTGGTGCAGTCAAGAAGTACCTGGAATGAGTCATTCTGATCCTTACTTGCCTGGCACTGAATGAAGCTAAGCAAGGGCTTTGACTGCAGTGGCAACTGCCTACTTGCTGCCTATCAAACACTTTTGACTTCTACAAAGGGCAACATGTCATTAACAAGATATTTAGATAGAGGACCAATATGTTCTCTTAAATTTGTTCCTTTGACTAACACAGATATGAACATATGTGTCTGTTTATGAATTAAAAACACGGACAATGCCACACATAAAATAAACGCAGGAAGTAATATATGTTCAGAGTGTGCTCAAAATCAAGAAAGCACACCAGACCAGCAACCTGGATAAATTATTGAAGAATTTCCACATATTCATTAATGACCACTGTGTTAGATATTTGAAATGTCCAGAAAAAATATAATTTAGGATTGTTCCTCTTTTCATTATTATAATTTAAATGTATCAAAATAGTCCTCATAGTGTAGTTTATAGGCAAAAACTTGTGATTCAAACTCAGCTCTCCCCCCCCCATGAGCTCTCTGCACTGACATTGGGTGTCATGTCTAAGCCTGAGTCATCTGTGAAGTCAAGACAGCAATCTGATGTCATAAGATAGATGTGTGTATATTACATAAAACGTGATACCAGAAGTGTTTCACTTGGCGTCACATCTGCAATACATGTTCTGCTCAATACTGTTAATCAGTGTGTGTTAAAAAACTGCCAATGAGTGTTAGCAATATACACACATAAACAAATATACTGAGTACAATGAACACTTATGTTTAAATAAACAGATGGGCCTTTTTATGAAGGTTGAGTTCATGGAAGAGAATATGATTTCTCTGAGATATTTAAATGATAAATATGTAGTTCTTCTAATATACATAATTTAGATTTAAATCTGTGTGTGTGTGTGTGTGTGTGTGTTTGCGTGTTAAGGAGGAAGAGGACCAGTGGAGGAGATAAAAAGGAACAAGAGAGGGTAAGAGAGGAGTGAATATGGATTTAATACAATAATACATGAAAAGTCACAACAAAACCCACTATTTGGGTTTTGAATGAATACAATACAATGTTAGTCTTTACAATGTTAGTAAAGACTGAAGATGAAGCAAAGTTATTGAGAATAGTTACCAGTTTCATCCAGCAGCAGTAAAACAAAAGGCAACAACACTGACATCACTTCCTTGTTCCCGAGGTGACCAGAGATGGGGGCATCATTCTGCTCTCACTGAAACTACAAGTGCTTTTGTCTTCTGTGCGAGACTAGTGGTTGCTACAGGCATGCACCCTGTGGAGTCCTCAGAGTGTCAGGGCTTCAAGTAAACACTTTGGTGGAGTTTCCTGAGCTGCTTCTCTGCCCTTCTGCAACCTCCAGTCCTCCTGGAGCATGGCAGGCTTAGAATCACTGAAGCACATCGGGATGAGTGGGTTTTCTGATGAGCAAGCCTTAATGATGCAGTGGAAGCATCAATCATTCTTTACACAAGACTCCAGTTTTCAGAAATGGAAGCTAGAAAATGAAGCTCTGATAAAAAAGGAGATCTGCTTTTTTAAATTTATTTTTCTCACAAGAGCAGCTCTCACTGATTTACAGGAAGGAGTTCTTCAGTGTATGGCGTGGGACATAGATTGCATATGAAGATGTGATATCTTCGTTAGGGTTAATTAAATATGTGTTTTAGGTTCATTCCGAAAAAATGATCTGGGACAGATTTTAGAGTGGATAAATTCTTTTGTCTGTTGTTTTAAATTTCCTATTTTAATGTCTGGTTCACAATTCTATGGATTGCATTAATGTCCTTTGTGCATGTAGGTGTGTTTGTGCTCATGTGTATGTGCAAGTGCATGTGTACAAAGGTAGTGGGGCAAAATTGATACCAGCTGTTTTCTTTGCTCATTATCTGCCTTGTTCCTTGAGGCTGGGTCTCTCTCTGAACCCAGAGCTTACATTTTTCAGTTGGTCTAGTTAGTAAGCTGGCTTCTTCAGATCCCCCAGCCCTGTCTCCATTGAGCTGGGCTTCCAGGAAGGTGCCACACTTAGCTAACACTTCAGGAAATCCAAATGCCCATGCTGTTTAGCTATCTCCCCATTTCATTTGGGTTTATCTGCTTTACCTCTACTTGTTATAGTATTTACTAGGTCTATATATGTATATATATATATATATATATATATATATATATATATATATATATATATACACTTTACATTCCAATATCAGCTCCCCTTCCCCCCAATATCTCCTCATGCAGAACCTTCTTGCAATCCTCCTTCCCTTTCTCATTTGAAAAAGAGAAGCCCATACTCCTATATGTCAGGTAGTTGTGGGAATAGATCATCCTCTCCCACTGAAGCCAGTCAAGGCAGTCCATTTAGGGGAACGGGGTCCATAGGTGGGCAGGTAGGCAGGCAACAGATCCGGATAACCCTGCTCCTGTTGTTTGGGACTAAGCTGCTAATCTGCTGCATATGTGCAAAGGGCCAGCTAGTGCTTACTCATTGGTTCTTGATTCAGTCTTTGGGACCGACCAAGGTTCCAGGTTAGTTAACTCTGTTGATGTTCTTGTAGAGTCTATGTTCTGTGTGGATCCTTCAATACATTCCCCAACTCTTCCAAAGACTTCCAAGCTTTATCTAATGTTTGGCTGTGGGTTTCTGCATGCCTTTCCATTGGCTGTTGGATGGAGACACACAGAGGACAGATATGCTAAGTTCCTGTCTGCATGTATTTTAGAGTATCATTAATAGTGTAAGGGGCAGGTCTTAAATTGGAGCAGTCATTGTTCGGGCTTTCCCTCTATCTCTGCTCTATCTTTGACTCTGAACATCTTGTAGGCAGGGCATATTTTAGGCTGAATGTTTTGTGAGTGGGTTTCTGTCCTTATTCTTTCACTGGGACTCCTGCCTGACTACAGGAAGTAGCTACTTCCAGATGTCCATCCCCCACTGTTAGGAGTCTCAACTAGTGTTGCCCCATAGACCCACAGGGGCCTCCCCCAATTGCAGGTCTATGGCTCCTCCCAGAGATTGGCTACTCCATCCCCCACCCCCACTGATTTTCCTTCTCTCTGCCCTGCTTTCTCTACTTTGAACTCATTGGTACAAGAGGCAACTTCTTGAACAAAGCACCAGTGGCTTAGTCACTAAGAACAACCATTAATGACCAAACCTTATGAGACTGAAATGCATCTGTGAGTCAAAGGATGCCATTGTTAGGACAAAGTGACAGGCTATAGATTGGAAAAAGATCTTCACCAAGCCTACACCTGACAGAGGGATAATACACAAAATTTATAAAGAACTCAAGAAATTAGACACCAACATCCTAAATAACCAATTAAGGATGGAGTACGGAGTAAATAGAATTCTCAGCAGAGAAATCTCGAATGTCCGAGAAGCACCTAAAGAACGATTCAAACTCCTTAGTTAACAGAGAAATGCAAATTAAAATGTCCCTGAAATTCTAGATTTTACACCCATCAAAACAGCTAATAGGAACATCTCAAGGGAAAACACATGCTGGAGAGGATGTGGAGGAAGGGGAACACTCCTCCGCTGCTGGTGGGACTGCAAACTTGTACAATCACATTGGAAATCATCTTGGCAGTGTCTTAGAAAATTGGGAATAGATCTAACTCAAGACCCAGCTAAACCACTCCTAGCCATATACCCAAAAGATGCCTCACCATCCCACAAGGTCACTTGTTCAACTATGCTCTTAGCAGTTTTATTCGTAATAGCTAGAATCTAGAAACAACCCAGATGCCCCTCAACTGAAGAATGAATAAAGAAAATATGGCTCACTTACACAATGGACTACTACTGAGCCATTAAAAACAAGGTCATCATTAAATTTGCAGACATAGGTAAAACTAGAAAATATCATCCTAAGTCATGAAACCCAGACCTAAAAGGACAGTACATGGTATGTACTCACTTATAACTAAATAAAAGTCATAAAGTACAGGGCAACTACACTTTAATTAACAGATCCAGAGAAGTCACATAACAAGGATGGCCCGAGGGATGATGGTTGAATCTTTCTCAGAAGGGGGAAACAAATAGATATCAGAGGTAGGTGGAGGGAGGGAACTGTGCGGGAGAGAGGCTTGGGAGGGGAATAGAGCAGAGGGGTATCAGATCTAAGGATTATTTTATTTGAACTTTCAAAGTTTGAAGTTTTATCCCGAATTTTAACATAGCTATTAGATAATTTAGAGTACTAAGACAAATGTAGAAAAGCATTTTGTATGCCCTGAACATTATAATGAGCTGCTCTGTCCCTATCCCTGACACCTCCCAATGTCTGCAATGTTTTAGAGGTGAATAAAGGCATCTACTTCAGCTACCCAAGTCGGCGACATAGCTGTGCTTTGGTAAATATCACTAAACCATGTGTAAGCAAAATGATTGCCCACATCGAAGATGTGGAGTCTAAAATACAGGAGCATCTGACACAAGTAAGTGATTTAAATTTGGGGGATACATTCTATACATATTAAGGGGTTATTATTTAAGTGAAACAGGGAATTATTTTGAGAATTTCTGTAAAATTCAGAATTTTCGCTTAGAGGATTGATTTGATAGTCTAGACATGTTTTTGAGAGTCTTACTCCAGAGGCTGCAATGACCTTATTAAATAGTTTTTTCCCCTGCCTGTTTGCTCTTTAACATAAACAATCATGCTAATTTGTCATTTCCATCAGCCAGCATGACTAAAAGGCAAGCAGAGTTCACACTGGAGTCACTACAAGGAAGAAATGATAAGTAAATTCATTGTCTAAAAGGACAGTGTGCCCTTTTAAATGAGTTTTCTTTTTCTTAAATAAATACACTATGTCTGTTGATGAAGATATAATGATTTTTTTCTTGGTCATGTTAACCTGTCAAATTCTGCTCTTGTTATTCTAAAAAGAATTCCATACTGAACTCAGAGCAACTTGTAATCATTTCATTTAGTAATGAATTATTGAAAAATGAACAACTTCTCTTAACTTGTTACTAAGATGACATTCTGAAAAACTAATGTGCTTGTTCAGGCAGAGGAATGGAGTTGCTATATATATATGTCTTTTCTGTTTCTTTATTTTGGTCCCTTGATCTAACATAGAGAATGTTCTGCTCTAGGAAGTAATCTTTTTTGAGAGGTATTGGTTTGATGGTCAAGATCATAGGCTTTGAAGAGACATGTTGTATGACCTAAGGAGGGTGTGAGAAGACCCTGACAGTGTGTTAGGTCAAGTGTTGGAATAGGAAGAATCTCAGCGCACACATGAGCTATTACAACAAATAACTATATGCATCATTTTTTAATATTATTGTTCAATATTATTGCATAGCAGCACCTCTTTTGCCTATACGCCTCCAAATCAGCATATACATTAGTACAATTGCAGATCACATGGCAAACAGATTCCGGAATCTGAAATCATATAAAGAAATAGAACAGAAAGATAATTATTGATGGGTGTGCTTCCCATTACTCTAATTCTCAATTATCCATATTATTTTTTAAAAAAAATGTAAAACTAGATCTGTAGATCCCTTGACAAATCATTATGATAGTTACTGTTTATTGTAATCCTAATGTAAAGCACACGAAATATTTTGCTGTATCATGTCTCTTAGATGCATAGAATTTCTACTGAGGGTTCTTGTGAAGTGACACAAGGTAAAATATAAATGAAAACAATTCAGCACCTTTTTTCAACTGGAAGATGATTAGTTGCTATCATGTGGCATGACACTAACCTAAAACATCATCAGGAGGATTTACTTGGCTCACAGTCTAAAGGATGTACGTCCTGATGGCAGGGTAGACAAGACATCCATTAGGGAGCATCATAGTGTCAGGAGAAAGCAGCTACCTCTCCACATCTTGGCAGGTAGACTAGGCAACACACACCCAATAGAAGGGATGGCAGGGTCTACTTTCTTCAGGGAATTCTCATCTCCCAAAAGTACCCGCAGCTGTAGAAACTGAGCCCAGCGGGGACATTTTAAGTTCAAGCCATAATGACCTTAGAAAGAAATATCTTCAGAACGGACACTTGGTTATGTTTTTTCTATATTTTATTTCTCCATGGAGCAGAATTCCTGGCAAATGCTAGAGGAAAAAATATTCCTGGATAATTTTCCATACAAACCAATAATAATTTTTGCCTTCCACATTTCTGTCCTGGCATGCCTAAACTACAGTATTACCTAGTTAAGAATGAACTCTACTGAGTCTAAATTTTTCTCATTGTTTAATACAAATCTTCAATCTGCTACCATGATTAAAAAAGTGTTATTAAAAATACATAGGAAACATCTGAAAATATTAAGAAAATTGTGTCCAAAAAGAATATTAACATTATTACCAATAAGTGGACAATAGAGTGATATGAAATCATCCATATTTTGTATTAATCACTTTCCATGATCTCATGAATACTTATCTGAACCTTCCAAGACAGAAACTCAACTCTGAGGTTGTTTTTCTTATGTTCCTTAAGACCGCATGGTCAGTGCAGAGTCAGCCTGAGGCCAGGTGTATCTGTGGGCTATACACATGTTCTCCACGCTGTGCAGTAACATCTGTCCCTGGCAGTTTGCCAATAAAAGGGTTACAAAACATGAATGTGAAGGTGCTTCCAATTCTAAATGGAAAAAATTAGCATCATTTATTATGTTTTTACTCTGAAACTTCACATTTATTGACTGATTCTCTATGAACTCTTTGAAACGTAGACTTCTCTCAATCTGTTCTTATATTTTACTTATAGTCTATGAATCTTCAAAATTGGACATAGCTATTGTTTCCTTTATATCATTGGCATTTGCCTCCATCCATCTCTTAAAGTCCACCCCAACTGGTTTATATGCTGCTTGTATCTGTCTATTCTACTATCCTTCTAAAATGACAAAAATACAAACTGCAAATCTGGTGACTCTGAGTTCCATGTCTACAGCTGGAATCCTGAATAATGTGGAAAAGCATTCAAGAATAGCCCACTTTATAAGAATGCATTCCACAGTGACCAAAATCAACACTGGTGGTGTCATTAAGGGTGCTCTCTCTAATTATTCTCATTGTCCATCAGAACTTCCTGTAGTAATCTCTGCTGGTAACCCCAGCTCTTTGTTCAAACATTCCTTTTAGTCCTTCATCATCCATTAAACCATTCTAATGAAAGCTGTAACAAAATGCCTTAAACTCTTTTTTATCTCACCCAAAGAATTGAATATCACAATTATCAGTTCTTATACTGTATAGGGGTTTCTCTTCCAGCTCTGGCTACATCTTGATAGCCCTCATCTTGTCTTCTGTAAGGCTTCTTTCTGTCAGTTATGTCTTCTCATCACCCACTTGTATTATGTACTCCTTCCCTGGACTAGAATATGTTACTTTTACCAGGAAAGCCCTGAAGTCACAGAAATCAGTGCTAGGACTAAGGCTGTATGCCACAGCACATGGCCATCTTCTTGTAAAGAACATCATAGACCTATACTTAGATGCTTATTCTTTCCTCATCCCATTCTAAAAGTAAGAATATCATATCGTATCTCCAATCCCTTGCCCCGATTTGCTCATGCACATGTTTTTGAAATCCAAATTTAGTCCATATTGTCATGTTTTATGGTTAGCATCCTTTAACACATTAAGACTCAATGATTCTCCACTGGTAACTGTGTGGAGAAAAGAAGCATTTAAGTGGTTAAGATTTAGAAGTACATGGGTTTTAAAGTGTGGGAAAACCTTATAATAATAATAAAAAAGTGGGCTTGAGAAAAATATATAGTAAATGGATTATATATACACATATCATGACACAATGGAAAAATATAATTTGAAGCTAATAACTGAATTTTATCAGTTTAAATTTAAGTGGTTTTAAGTGAAGTTTACCAATTGTTTTTTGAGATGTTTAAATTTTGATTTTTATTGGACTGTTTTATTTTGACAGTTTGAAGATTCTTTTGAAGAATGGTAAGAAACTTTAATGATTCTTTTATTTTTCTCAAAAATGTTGAACTTTTTGTAATGTGTAGTTCCCCAGCTTTATTTGAGGATGAATGGAAAACTTGAAAGTAGTGTTTCACATGCTAGATATTAAAATACAGGGAAGGAACTGAAGGAGCTATAGTGGAGAGAGGGATGAGTGGAATAGTGTACTCATGTGAGGGTGAATGTGGTCAGATTTCTGGAATCTAGCAAAAAGTTGACATCAAGGAGAAAACCATTAAAGAACTAGCCCACTGAGCCAGAACATTAAGGCAATAGAAAGCACCTGCCTTCCATTCTCCTGTATCAGTGGTAGCCATGAGAACATGCCATACTTGTTCTGTGAATTCCTATTGCCAGGGGAAATGAGATTTCATTTTTAAAAGTGTCCCTTTGATGGTTCTGGCCATACACCCGACTCCTATCACAGTGCTTGTGTGGTCTCCAGGCAGTGGATTCTATACTTGTCATGGTGGCCAAGGCGACAAATAACCAGGGAAAGCCGAAGATAAATCAGAGTCCCAGGGGAGAGAAAGATATGGGCACCGAAATGCATGTGATGTGCAAAATGAGCTTTCCCAACACTTGTAAAGTTGGGATCCTAGAAATGGGCAGATTTGAAGGTGAGAAATGGGCTCAGATGAACTGGTGATGCCTCTATCCTGCTCTTCTTGCTGAACTGTGTGTGTTCCATGGGTGGGAACCTTAGGCAGAGACAGGGTTGTAATCAGCCAAGATAAATATCAGAATTCCACAAAGCAGAGCCCGTTTGCTGAGTTGGGCAGAACTTTCTTTCTTCCTTTTCTAACAAAAATATTAGTAATATAGGAAATAGCTGTAATATTATAGAAATAAATCCTTTGTTGTGAATGGTTAACTTATATGAAAATAGATTAAACCTCCAAATGAAAAGCATGAAAGTGCAAGAATGGATAAATCACACGATGCTGTTAACTTCTGGAACCATATAACTTATAGTAAGTGACTCAAGGAGAAAGAAAATCCCTGAAGGAGATAGATAGTATCAGTAATCAAAAATCTTTAGCCTGAACATAATGATAAAATGATTCCTAATGACATATTGTTATACCCATAGATGAGTTCCTTGCTCCATTCTAATCAGCTAAGCTTCTTGCAGTAGATGGGAATTAACACAGAGTCCCATAACTGGACAATGTGCAGAAGAAAGTCAGAGATTTTGAGACATTCAGTCCTCAGTGGAACATCTTTATTCAATGCATCTACTCAAGGCTCAAGAGTCTATGAAAGAGAGGAGGCACAAACATTGTGAGAGGTGCAATAGAGAGAACTTCAGGGAAGCAGTGTCTTCCAGACATAACAGGGCCGATACAGAAAGGAACTCACATGCTGTGGAAACATGCACAAGACTCACACAGGTTCAATCCAGGTAGGGTCACAGCACTCAGATGGAGGAAGTAGACATGGGGTCCACTCCAAAATGGAAGATAGTTGCTATTGATACCTGCTGGCAAAGGGTTCTCTTCAATGCAATGTCACAGTCATATCAAGCACACTTCAGGACAGGTCCTGTGTCCAAGAACAGTTGGATAAGACAAACTCTACTTTTGGGTTTTTCATTTGTTTATTTGCTTGCTTGTTTTGTTAGTTTATTTAGTTTTGTGGGCCTTTGTTTTATTTTGGCTTCTGGCTTCTGTTATTGTTATTTTATTTGTTGTTTGTTTTTGTTTTCAATTTGTGTGTCTGTGTGGGTGTGTCTGTCTGTCTGTGTGTGTGTGTGTGTGTAAACTGAAAGAGAAAGAACATAATGTCTGGAGAATAAGGGGGTGGGGAGAGAATCGGGGAACAAAATATGATCAAAATACATTGTATAGAATCTTTTACTTAAAATATAAAACCTTTAGTCGACTACAGCTGTCACTCTCTCTCACCCAAATACTAGAGCAGAAGCCAGATGGTGATCAATTGGCACCAAGTCCAACCTCTATATTAATACTCTTCTTCAAAAAAATATAAGCAAAGGAAACAAAAAAGCAAAAAATAAAATCCTGCAAGATCCTATAATTCAACCATTTTCACTCTAAGCTAATTGTCTCCGAAGTATTTAAAACAGGTTTTGAAGTGAAAACTTAAATATCCATGCTCAAAGCATCACTCTTTATAATAGCTAAAAGGTGAGAAATAAAATCTATCAGTAAATTAAAACAGTGGGGTTTATCTATGCAATGAAATACTTTATGCCTAAAAAACAATGAAGTTCTAATAATAATACAACATACACAAACATAATATATTCATGTATATACATATATTATATACAAGTATAATATATATTTTGTAGGGGCTGGACACATGGCTATGGTTATATAAATATTTTATATGGAATATTTATTATAGCTGCATCCATATAGACAGAAAGCAGCTGATTTACTGATAAAGACTAGTATGACAGAAAGAAGGGACCACTAATCAAATAGTTAACTTTATGTAATTTGATTTTAAAAGTGCAATAGAAAGATTAATTAAAATTAGAAGGAAATGTCGGGAGAGAATATACAAGACTAAACCTAGCCTGGTGTGATGGTTCATGCCTTTAATCTTATTCCTTACATGCAGAAGTAGGCAGATCGCTGTGAGGTTGAGGCCAGCCTGATCTACATAGAGAGTTCTAGGCAATCATGGTTATATAGAGGGGACCAAAACTAACAGATGGACAAACAACGACAATAGTAATACTGTCAGAACTGTAGCTAGTTGTTATATGAGAACGTGCCAGAGCAGGCAATAAAGATCGCAAGACAGAAGAAAAGCATTATTTAATCATTGATTTGGGGACAATTAATTTTTATTATTTTAAAATTTCAACACAAAAACATAATTTTTTTAAAGTTCCGAAATAAGGAAAGTAAAAAATAAAATAAGATAGTGGTTGTATCTTATAAAACCAGGAGCTTTTAAATAAATTTGAAATATAATATGCAACCATTATAGATATTAATTAATATATTAAAATTTATAGGAATGATATGCAAAAAAGCAAGATGTGAAATTTTTTGATGAATTTTATAAAAGCTGAAGCATCACTACAGTGTGGTATTCTCTGTGGTGTTTAAGATAACTGAATATGGGTCATTCTCATGAGCTCTAATTATATTTAGGAATGGGGATTGTGTTAATTTTATCGACATTTAGTAAAAACTTTTTAAAAGTCCATCCTCCCATTGATGCTGATTTATGTTAAAATTTCCATCAGTTGCCAGGCGGTGGTGGTGCACGCATTTAATCCCAGCACTTGGGAGGCAGAGGCAGGCAGATTTCTTGAGTTCAAGGCCAGCCTGGTCTACAGAGTTCCAGGACAGCCAGGGCTACACAGGGAAACCCTGCCTCGAAAAAAAAAAATTCCATCAGTGAAATGCAGAAAGACTCAATTTAGGATCCTAGCAATAGACTAGAGAAATAGTGATAATTAAAAAACAATGATGTATTAATCAAACCCCAGTAAGACATTTCTTGATAAAGGAAATGACTCTTCCGTTTAGAGTCCCCAGGCTTAGTCCAATAGTTGACTGTAGGTATCTGTATCTGTCGTAGTCAGGTGCTAGCAGAGCCTCTCGGAGGACAGCCTTGCCAGGCTCTTGTTTGCAAGTACAACATGGTATCAATAACAGTGTCAGGATTTGGTGTCTGTGGATGGGATGGATCCCAAGGTCTTTGGATGGCCTTTCCTTTAGTTAGTCTCTGATCCAGTTTTTGTCCCTGTCCTTTAGACAGTATTAACTCTGGGTTAAAATTTTTGAAATGCTTGGGTGAACCCATTCCTCAACTGAGGGCCATGTCTATCTACTGGAGGTGGTATATCTTCCCACATGCCTGCCTATGTCATCCCCACTGAGTCCTGGGAGCCTCCCAGCTCCCTGGTGTCTGGGATTTTCAAGTGATTCACTCTGTTCCCCAACCCACATTGCTGCATATTTCTTTCCATTCTCCTGGCCCTCTGGGCTGCTCTCCTGTCTCACCCCATACCTGATCCTTCCCCCTCTTATTTTCCTTTCCCTCCCCTCTCCCACCCAGGTCCCTCATTCCCTCTGCCTCCCATGATTATTTTGTTGCCCCTTCTAAGTGGGATTGAACCATCCACACTGAAGCTTTCCTTCTTGTTAAGAAGTATCATGATTATTCTGAACTTTTTGACTAATACCCACTTATCAGTGAGGACATACCATATATGTTGCTTTTGGGTCTACCTGACTCAGGATGATATTTTCTACTTTGATCCATTTGTTTTCAAAATTCAAAGGTGCTGAAGGGGATTACAACTGCATAGAAAGAACAAAAGTATCAACTAATCTAACCTCTCAGAGTTCCCAGGGATTAAGTCTCCAACCAAAGAGCATACCTGGGCTGGTCTCTAGACCCCACTACACATGTAGTAGAGGAGTGCCTTGTCTGGCCTCAGTAGGAGGGGATGTGCTTTGTCCTGAGGAGACTTTGATGTCCCAGAGAAGGGTGGATGCTGGACGGGTGAGGTGGGAGATTCTTAAATCTTACTAAATTTAAGTCTTAAATGGTTAACTTTACCCTTTGTAAGCTTCTCTTGGCTTCCCAGAATTCACTAATCTGAAAACAAAATTTTTATCATCCAACTGATTTTCAGTCAAACCTATCTCGTGGAACTGGAGAGGTAGCTCAGTACTTTACAGTGTATACTAATCTTGCAGAGGACGCTAGCTCAGTTTCCAGCACCTACATCAGGCTGATCACAACTGAACTCCAGCTCCAGTGGGCCTCATGTCCTCTTCTTGTAGGCAAGCATGCACACATCAGTATAGAGTACACACTCACACACACACACACACACACACACACGCGCACACGCACACACACACACACACACGCACACACGCATATGATGGTACACATGCACACAGTTTATAAATAAAGCTGCATCATAAAATTTCTAGGAATTAAGGATTTGTACATAAAAGTACTGTTTTAATGGCCTCTCAAGGTTCAAGACACTTTGATTGTTTTAAGTTTCTATTAATTTGAGTATAAATCCTACTGGGTAATATAGTTTTCTTCTATCAGTTAACTGTTCAGTAACGTTACCATGCAAGTGACATTTGACATTACACAGAAATGCTTTACCAATTTTTGCATAACTAACTTTTTGCATCTGTCTTTTACAATTGATGCCATTGTCCTTTTTCTGTATGTATAGGACTTCTGCCATCAAAGGTACAGAGGAAGATTTGGGTGTCTTTACTCCAGAGGCAGAATTCTACCCAGAAAAAGCAAAGGGTAAGTTTGCTTTTGATACTTAGCGATATAAAATTGTTTATAGACCTTTATTTAATATAGTTCTGAAATCGATAATTATTATTCTTATGAATTTTCTGGATATTGAATAGGGAAAAGAGCCCACTATACCATTCTGGGAAACATGTCCTCAGCTAATGCATATTATTATTAATGACTTCTGTACCAGACACTGGACTAAATTGTGGGTTTACAGTGATACCTGCCCGTAACGCAAAGAACTAATAACAGTTGAGAATCATTGATAAACTTTTCTGTGATAATTAAGTTATTCTGTCTGTCTGTCTGTCTGTCTGCCTGCCTCCAGTGGGGCAGCTATCATCCACAGAGAACTACTGACCAGTTAGCATGTGGCCAATAAGACTAAAAAAACTTAACTCTAAAGTTTAGTTTTAACTTACAGTGAAATATAAATAGCTATAGTTCAGTAGCTTCCATATGATCAGAGTTTACCATAATTAATAAAAAGTTGCAAAATTTAGTATTGGCTTAAAGTTATTATTAATACTATTTCAACATATTTGGGTATGTGAGATTATACCAGATTTCTCATCTTTGCCTGACACAAAAATTTATAAATGCCTTCACTGGAGGAAAACTGATGAACTCGGAACTTTTCATTAAAAGGAAGAATATTTTGTTTAAAAGCATTACTCATTCCTGTGCTCTGTTTTGACTGATTCATTTTATTTATTTATTTTCTGTATTAATGTCTAAAGAGAAGGTGAAAACATCAATATTTATACATTACAGATACAGAGGAAAAAAAGATTCAACTCACTGATGGCCACAGACACAGGGAGAGAATCTAGCATAACATCCATCAGAAATATGCATGAGTGAGACTCAGACACACAGGACCAGGAAGACAGTGGCTTTTTAAAGGCACTTATGTTAAAAAGTGCAAGCCATTGCTCACATAGACAGTAAGTGAGTTGGTTTGGGGGATAATTAGAGAAAGGTATATGACAATGGATCAGTGACACCACAAGTCACTTACAGATATATTTGTTTGTATGCCATTAAAGAGCAAAAGGAAATTTGTAAATGAAGAACTTTGGTAAAACACAGATAAATCTATTAAAGTGCTGAGATTGGCAGTAACATGAGTATCTGTGTATTTTAGGAAAAAAAGCGTCTTAGGAAGATGGATTATGAAATCATTCACAAATTGTCAATGCTGCATTAAAAAAAAAAAAAAAAAAACCTCACTCAATAAAGTACCCAGACAGAAAGTCAACGGTTGGTTCAAAGAAACGGGATAAAGCTGGGGCCAGAGAAAGTTATTTTTGCCCATTAAGATTATTTCTTTGAAGGGCACATGTCAGTTCCTTTATCAAGCTCTCTAGGACAGTAGAAGTTATACAATAGTATAGTTTGTCTTTATAGCCATTACATGGCCATTTATAACACTGCCATCTCCCAGAAAAGTCATTGTCCTTATTATCCAAAAGAAAAGAGAGATATATCCATCACTTTCATTTTTTATGCCAACTCACTGTCTTACCTCCCCCTGCCCTCCATGGGGTCCTTTATTTTCTTGATACTGTGCTAATGTATTCTTGTCATGTCACATATTGGTGACAGTCAGCCTGTGTAGCTACAAATATCAGCAGACCAGGCCTCTCATCTGCCTTCCTTACCTTGTTCCCTGTAGAGAAAAGCATATTATCATTGGAGGAGGAAATAATAATCCTTGTACACATTTTGTTCACAAGCAGATGAATGAATACCTCTGCTAATACTTTGTTAACATTAAGCCATATTATTCCTGAGCTGTGAACCAGAGATCACAGGCATCTCTCATTAACAAAGTTAATTAAGGCTGAATAAATAGAATTTGGAATTTTCTGATGAATTCTTGCCAAGGCTAAGTGGAGAAGTTATTATCTGATAAAGCTGAAGAATATCAATGTCTTCTTTTCCAGAGATGGAGTCATCTTCAATATTGATTTAAATTGCTCAGTATCATTTGTGCCCTTAAAGATTCACAGGAAATATGGCCATGATTTAAAAATAAAGCAGCCTGTGTAGTGTTTTACTCCTAGGAGTGATTCTCTTAAAGTTACTGGGTGAGGCTTTACATGTGCTTTCTATGTGTTTACTGAAAATTCTGTCTCAACAGAACATGACATCATCTTTGTATTATCTTCATGACTGGATAATATAGTGTTTAATCTCTTACATTTTTTTTCAAGGCAAATATCTCCCTCTGTGGCTCAGACTATCCCTGAACCCACAGAGAGGTCTTACAATACCACCTTCTCAAGTGCTAATATTACAGGTCAGTGCCATCATGCCTGGCTCTGTTTTACATTACATATGTTTTTTTTTTCCTTTTCTTTTTCTTTTTTTCTTTTCTTTTTTAAAAAAATTTTCTATATTCTTTGTTTACATTCCAAATGATTTCCCCTTTCCCAGTTTCCCCCTCCCCATAAATTCCATAAGCCCTCTTCCCTCTGCCCATTCCCCAATCAATGCCCTCCCACTTCTCTGTTCTGGTAATCTCCTACAATGCTGCATCAAGCCTTTCCAGGACCAGGGCCCTCTCCTTCCTTCTTGGGAATGATTTGATATGTGAGTTGTATCTTGGATAATCAGAGCTTCTAGGATAATATCCACTTATCAGTGACTACATTCCATGTGTATTCTTTTGTGATTGGGTTACCTCACTTAGGATGATATTTTCCAGTTCCAACCACTTGCCTAAGAATTTCATGAATTCATTGTTTTTAATTGCTGAGGAGTAGTCTATTGTGTAAATATACCACATTTTCTGTATCCATTCCTCCATTGAGGGGCATCTGGATTCTTTCCAGCTTCTGGCTATTATAAATAAGGCCGCTATGAACATAGTGGAGCATGTGTCCTTATTGCATACTGGGGAATCCTCTGGGTATATGCCCAGGAGTGGTATAGCAGGGTCCTCCGGAAGTGTCATGCCCAGTTTTCTGAGGAACCAGCAGACTGATTTCCAGAGTGGTTGTATCAGCTTGCAATCCCACCAGCAGTGGAGGAGTGTTCCTCTTACAAATGGCTTTTCAACGATTATTTAACTTTTCTCCTTTCCTTCCTTCCTTCCTTCCTTCCTTCCTTCCTTCCTTCCTTCCTTCCTTCCTTCCTTCCTTTCTTTCTTTCTTTCTTTCTTTCTTTCTTTCTTTCTTTCTTTCTTTCTTTCTTTCTTTCTTTCTTTCTCTATATCTTTTTCTTTTATTAACCTAAGATAAGCAGATTCTGAGCTTTTCTAACCTGATTAGGCTCCTAATACCCAGATAAATGCCCCACCACTTGACAATCAGGTCTTGCCCTGACTCACTCTAGTCCATGTGTGGGATGCTCTGTCATCACAATCTCATGGTACATCCTAGTCCCTCCACAGGATCTCTCCACTCTCTCACCTCTCTGGGACCTGCCAACTGGAATCAGAAATCGTACCCTATTTTCTTCTGCCCAGCTAATTGGCTGATTAGCTCTTTATTAACCCCAAAAACAGACTCTTACTTCTAATATTCTTGTGTTGGATTTAGTGTATCTTTCTTTCTAAGACAAGGCCATTTGCATTATAGATTGTATTAATTTAGGAACGATTAAAGAAATTTGAACACACTCTTGGAGGATGTTTTTGTGCACTGTGCAAAGGATGTCTTTGTATCATTCAAACATTGATTTCTGTACCAACAGAGAGTTGAGTACAGTTTGGACTTTGGTATTGTTTATTTTTACAAAGATCACCTGTCTCAGTGTTTTGAATATGTTCTTCTTTATTACCCCCTAACATTATTTTCTTAAACATGTAAATATTTGAAAAACTACTACAAGTAAGACATATGTTCTGTCATCATATTGCCTGTGGGCTTGTTTATTAACATGCGTGAATGCATGTTCCCATTTTAAGATGTGAAGTGTCCTGAGTTGAAGAAGAGGATGGAGACATTGCTATCAGAGGCCATTCACCTCATTAAAAGTCTCGAAACTGACAGAGCAGAAGCAGAACAAGCCTTAAAACAACAAAAATCACGAAAGAAAAGAATTAGCATGAAAATCGACTCTTGGTCCATTTGGAAGCTCCAAGAACTCCCAATAGCTGTACAGAAAGGTAATGAAAGGGTTCCTCCTCCATGCGTCTCCATTAAGGTAGCAGAGAGTGAACCACTATTTAAGACACTATTTACTGGTAGATGTTGTTTACAGACTAGAACATGAATGAAATACAGTATTAAACATTGGGATAAATACAGAGACACAAACCTTGATTGTGGGCTTTTAAGTGAGTTGAAAATATCATTCATTACTATATCACAGGAAGAAGCAAACTTTTGCCAAATATTACTTACCGTAATTGTAGTAGGATTTCATTTATTAAAGATCCATACCTCTGACTGCCCTGTTGGTATCATTAGCTATGTCTAGGGATTTAGAAAAATTCAGACTTAAGTGATGTGTTAGGAAGGAAACACACTTACTTTTGAGAACTTAGCTATAAATTCAGTTTGAAAGGAGCTTTTAGCAAAATGGTAACTTAAATACGTTTGCAAGAGTAACTTGGGCAATAATTGTTTAAGAAAATGCGGTTCTTTAGAGCATACAGAAGAAGAGCTACGGTAGAATATTTCACAACCTAAAATTTCTGGCTACTATGTCACTAAAGTATATCCTGTATCATTAAAACATTCCTGACTAGTCCAGAGGCTAGAAACATCATAACGGTTTGGTGTTAAGGAGTCATTGGCTCTGAAGTATTTTTTTTTAAATAGGATATTCATACAATCATTCACTTGAGATAAAGAGCTGTCCTACTGTCATTGCTCTTGGATAATAGGCATTAGCTTAAAGCATATGTCATGCAGGAGAAATGAATAAACTTTTATTGTAACACTTAATCTCCTAAAAATATGACCTTCAAAGAAGATCTGTGCATTCTGAAGAGTTGCAAGAAGATTATTTAAGTGGTCTTTTTGTGTCATTCTTTTTTTGAACCTAATTTTTTATTAATATTCTGCTAATACATTACTGTGTTTATAACTGATTTCTACACCTCTTTATGGAATTTAAATATGATGAGACATGAGAGGGTCAGAATATGTACCTAGGACACTGTAGACCCCAGTAGGTCCCCAGTTGCCTCATTCACATCCGCAGAGCATCTGCAGTTTCCCTCATTGTCATTCTTCATTATCCATGGCAAAAAAACTGATGTTGGGAGCTGATTTTTGAATGTTGCTCTGGTTACCTTGTAAGCCATTTAAGATATTTAGAATGGCTTTGAGTCTCTTTGGAGTAATATCCAAGGAACTGTAGCAATGAAATTAATACAGATGTGCATACACTCTAGTAAATAATAAATCTTATTGGATTTGTGGTTGGATTAACTTTTAATTAATAGTATTAAAAGTCTACTTAAATTTCAAATGCCTATTTACTTGTTTCATTTTATATAAGTGAGTTATGCTTATACATGCAGTATAATTTAAAGTCATTGCTATATACTTGTTAGGAACTTTCTATGTGAAAAAATGTTTCTGAAAAACTATTTCCAGGAACCAGCTGGCTTTGTATGGATATAAATAGGGACACAGTCCTTAAATGTTATTAATCTGTTTTGAAGTATAGAATTAGATATTTTCTGTTTTTAGAATTTTCTAGCTTCTTGTATAATAAATTTAAAAACTCAATCTTTTAAATAGCTCTAAGTAGGATGTTTGTCAGAACAAACATTTAATAAAGTTAGGGAACCCTGTCTGCTGCTTTCCCAGATCTCCTCTGGGGCTCCTCCAGTCTCCTTTCCTATCTGTTGCAACACATGTTTTGTTTCATCTCCCAAAAAGCATGTTCACAATGACTTGTGCTAAAGATGTTTTCTGTAGTCTAACTTCCTTTGGGTCAGCCAATGAGAATCCACATAGGACACCATGAAGAGGTCACTGAGGATGGTAGAGCAGTATATTCATAGTTCTGGTGCCTTCCTCTTTGTGTGGTCATAACATTCCTCTGAAATGATAGCTCTTGTTATCTATCCGACATCTAGTGCTATCTAAGAAATTCTTTATCCTTTTTACTATCACAAAGATAAACAGAAATGCCTTCCCACATAAATCAGGTCTTATATGATCCTGAAAGCTACAAATTAGTTTGTACATCTTTGTTCTCTTGTAAAATAAGGTGACACATACATTTTATTGTACACCACAGACATCTGGAAGCACAAATGAATGACTGCTTCAGACTTCCCTGGGGTTCCATATACCTACTATTACCAGTTTCCTGTTTTCCACACATCTTTGCTTGTGGATCTGTAATTACTTCTCTTATGGCTATCTAATGAAAGAGGAAGAAATCTTAGATCCTAGAATGAATATGTTTGGGAGTACATAATGCACCTTGTAGTGCTAGCATGCCATGTTCAATTTGAAAACTAGAGGCGCTTTCCACAGAGAATACTTTAAAGTACCCCTAGAAGAATAGACGAGCAAGGCACAGGAGGGAAGTGGAAAATGGGGAAAGAAGCACTCAAGAGATGGAGAGTATGGATGTGAGATAAACCAACATAATGAAATACACACATACACACTCCTACAAACATATACAACATGCACACACATGCACGCACACACACACATGCACACACACACATGCACACACATACACACATGCACACACACATATACACTCATGCACACATGCACACACACAAACATACACATGTATACACATGCACACATGCACACACACAACCATATACACATGCACACATATGGACACATTCACATACAGACATACTTGCACACATATACATATATGCACACATGCATACACATGCACACTTATACACAGAGACACACATGCACACATGCACACACATACACACACAACAATACACACACAATACACACATACACATACATCCGCACATATACTTAAGACAGACAATGTAAAATAGCAAATTAAACAGACAGACATGAAATCAAAAAAGTCTGGAAAACTGGGGCAATTGGATATTGACCTTTGAGGTCAAACAGAGCAGTGGGGTTGGGGGCAGGGTTCTGAAAATAGGATCAGTTTGAGTGAGACAGCTCAACTTTATTTAGGGTCAACAAGGGTTATATAGATTTGAGAAGTGAGTATGGAATTCCAAAGTGGATATACATTACTGGCTAGGGTGGCAATGCTTCATATACATGAAAAAGCATTCCAAGACCAGGCAGGTTCTTTTTTTTCCTTTTTTTTTTATTCGATATATTTTTTTGATTTTATTTGATATATTTTTTATTTACATTTCAAATGATTTCCCCTTTTGTGGTTTCCCACTCCCCAAAAGTCACATAAGACCCCTTCCCTCCCTCTGCTCTCCCACCCATCCCTTCCCACTTCCCTGTTCTAGTTTTGTTTTATACTGCTACACTGGGTCTTTTCAGAACTATTTTTTATTTACATTTCAAATGATTTCCCCTTTTCTGGTTTCCCACTCCCCAAAAGTCACATAAGACCCCTTCCCTCCCTCTGTTCTCCCACCCATCCCTTCCCACTTCCCTGTTCTGGTTTTGTATTATACTGCCACACTGGGTCTTTCCAGAACTATTTTTTATTTACATTTCAAATGATTTCCCCTTTTCTAGCCCCCCACTCCCTAAAAGTCCCATAAGCCACCTTCTCTCCCCCTGTCCTCCCACCCACCCCTTCCCACTTCCCCGTTCTGGTTTTGCCCTATACTGCTTCACTGAGTCTTTCAAGAATAAGGGGCCACTCCTCCTTTCTTCTTGTACCTCATTTGATGTGTGGATTATGTATTGGGTATTCCAGTTTTCTAGGTTAATATCCACAGCATGAAAGGATGCTGAATTTTGTCAAATGCTTTTTCAGCATCCAATGAAATGACCATGTGGTTTTGTTCTTTGAGTTTGTTTATGTAGTGGATTGTATTGATGGATTTCCGTATATTGAACCAACCCTGAATTCCCGGGATAAAGCCTACTTGATCATGGTGGATGATCGTTTTGATGTGTTCTTGGATTCGGTTGGCCAGAATTTTATTGAGTATTTTTGCACCGATGTTCATAAGGGAAATTGGTCTGAAGTTCTCTTTCTTTGTTGGATCTTTGTGTGGTTTTGGTATCAGCGTAATTGTAGCTTCGTAGAAGGAATTGGGTAGTGTTCCTTCTGTTTCTATTTTGTGGAATAGTTTGAAGAGTATTGGTGTTAGGTCTTCTTTGAAGGTCTGATAGAATTCTGCTCTGAAACCATCTGGTCCTGTGCTTTTTTTGGTTGCAAGACTTTCTATGACTCCTTCTATTTCTCTAGGGGTTATGGGACTGTTTATATGATCTATTTGATCCTGATTTAATTTTGTTGTTTCGTATCTGTCAAGGAAATTGTCCATTTCTTCCAGATTCTCCAGTTGTGTTGAGTATAGGCTCTTGTAGTAGGATCTGATGATTTTTTGGATTTCCTCAGTTTCTGTTGTTATATCCCCCTTTTCATTTCTAAGTTTGTTAATTTGGATACTTTCTCTGTGCCCTTTGGTCAGTCTGGCTAAGGGTTTATCTATCTTGTTGATTTTCTCAAAGAACCAGCTCCTGGATTCGTTGATTCTTTTTCTTTTTTCTTTTTTCTTATTATTTATTTATTTTTTATTTACATTGCAAATGATTTCCTGTTTTCTGGGTCCCCACTCCCCACAAGTCCCATAAGCCCTCTTCCGTCCCCCTATTCTTCCATCCACCCCTTCCAACTTCCCTGTTCTGGAATTCCCTATACTCTTGCACTGAGTCTTTCCAAAACCAGGGTCCACTCCTTCATTCTTTTTGGACATCATTTAATTTGTGGATTATGTCCTGGGTATTCAAAGTTTCTAGGCTAATATCCACTTATCAGTGAGTGCATACCATGATTGATCTTTAGAGAATTGGTTACCTCACTTAGTATGATGTTCTCCAGCTCCATCCATTTGTCTAAGAATTTCATGAATTCATTGTTTCTTTTTTTTTCTTTTTTTTATTCGATATAATTTATTTACATTTCAAATGATTTCCCCTTTTCTAGCCCCCCCACTCCCCGATAGTCCCGTAAGCCCCCTTGTCTTCCCCTGTCCTCCCTCCCACCCCTTCCCACTTCCCCGTTCTGGTTTTGCCGAATACTGTTTCACTGAGTCTTTCCAGAACCAGGGGCCACTCCTCCTTTATCTTGTATCTCATTTGATGTGTGGATTATGTTTTGGGTATTCCAGTTTTCTAGGTTAATAACCACTTATTAGTGAGTGCATACCATGATTCACCTTTTGAGTCTGGGTTACCTCACTTAGTATGATCTTCTCTAGTAGAAGTAGAAACAAAGAAAACCATACAAAAAATCAACAAAATCAGGAGCTGGTTCTTTGAGAAAATCAACAAGATAGATAAACCCTTAGCCAGACTGACCAAAGGACACAGAGAAAGTATCCAAATTAACAAATTTAGAAATGAAAAGGGAGACATAACAACGGAAACTGAGGAATTCATTGTTTCTAATGGCTGAATAGTACTCCATTGTGTAAATATACCACATTTTTTGTATCCATTCCTCCGTTGAAGGACATCTAGGTTCTTTCCAGCTTCTGGCTATTACAAATAGGGCTGCTATGAACATAGTGTAGCATGTGTACTTATTGCGTGCTGAAGAATCCTCTGGATATATGCCCAGGAGTGATATAACAGGGTCCTCAGGAAGTGACATGCCCAGTTTTCTGAGGAACCGCTAGACTGATTTCCAAAGTGGTTGCACCATCTTGCAATCCCACCAGCAGTGGAGGAGTGTTCCTCTTTCTCCACATCCTCACCAACACCTGCTGTCTCCTGAGTTTTTGACCTTAGCCATTCTGACTGGTGTGAGGTGAAATCTCAGGGTTGTTTTGATTTGCATTTCCCTAATGATTAATGATGTTGAACATTCCTTAAGGTGTTTCTCAGCCCTCCGAAGTTCTTCATGTGAAAATTCTTTGTTTAGCTCCGTACCCCACTTTTTAATGGGGTTATTTGGTTCTCTGGGTTCTACCTTCTTGAGTTCTTTGTATATATTAGATATTAGCCCTCTGTCGGATTTAGGGTTGGTGAAGATCCTTTCCCAGTCTGTTGGTTGATGTTTTATCCTTTTGACGGTGTCCTTTGCCTTACAGAAACTTTGTAGTTTTATGAGGTCCCATTTGTCAATTTTTGATCTTAGAGCATAAGCTATTGGTGTTCTATTCAGGAACTTTCCCCCTGTGCCCATGTCCTCCAGTGTCTTCCCCAGTTTTTTTTTCAACTAGTTTCAGTGTGTCAGGTTTTGTGTGGAGGTCCTTGATCCATTTGGAGTTGAGCTTGGTACAAGGAGATAAGAATGGATCGATGCACATTCTTCTGCATGCTGACCTCCAATTGAACCAGCACCATTTGTTGAAAAGACTCTCTTTTTTCCACTGGATGCTTTCAGCCCCTTTGTCGAAGACCAAGTGACCATAGGTGTGTTGGTTCATTTCTGGGTCTTCAATCCTATTCCATTGATCCGCTTGCCTGATATTGTACCAATACCATGCAGTTTTTATCACTATTGCTCTGTAGTAGAGTTTAAAGTCTGGGATATTGAATCCCCCTGAAGTTCTTTTACTGTTGAGAATAGTTTTAGCTATCCTGGGTTTTTTGTTATTCCAGATAAATTTGAGAATTGCTCTTTCTAGCTCTATGAAGAACTGGGTTGGGATTTTTATGGGAATAGCACTGAATCTGTAGATTGCCTTTGGCAAGATGGCCATTTTAACTATATTAATCCTGCCAATCCACGAGCATGAAAGGTTTTTCCATTTTCTGAGATCTTCTTCGATTTCCTTCTTCAGAGATCTGAAGTTCATGTCATATAGGTCTTTCACTTGTTTGGTTAGAGTCACCCCAAGATACTTTATGTTGTTTGTAGCTATTGTGAAGGGGGTCATTTCCCTAATTTCTTTCTCAGTCTGCTTGTCCTTTGAATATATAAAGGCTACTGATTTGCTTGCGTTGATTTTGTAGCCAGCCACTTTGCTGAAGTTGTTTATCAGCTGTAGGAGTTCTCTAGTAGAGTTTTTAGGGTCACTTAAGTATACGATCATATCATCTGCAAAAGTCTTGGAAAGGACAGGAATTCAAGGCCCATATCTAAACATAGTAAAAGCAATATACAGCAAACCAATAGCCAACATCAAACTAAATGGAGAGAAACTTGAAGCAATCACACTAAAATCAGGGACTAGACAAGGCTGCCCCCTCTCTCCATATCTTTTCAATATAGTTCTTGAAGTCCTAGCTAGAGCAATTAGACAACAGAAGGAAGTCAAAGGGATACAAATTGGAATGGATTCATTGATTCTTTGTATGGTTCTCTTTGTTTCCAATGATTGATTTCAGCCCTGAGTTTGATGATTTCCTGTCTTCTACTCCTCCTGGGAGAATTGGCTTCTTTTTGTTCCAGGACTTTCAGATGTGTCATTCAGCTGCTAGTGAATGCTCTCTCCATTTTCTTTTTGGAGGCACTCAGGGCTATGAGCTTTCCTCTTAGCACTGCTTTCATTGTGTCCCAAAGATTTGGGTATGTTGTGCCTTTATTTTCATTAAATTCTAAAAAGTCTCTGATTTCTTTCTTTATTTCTTCTTTGGCCAAGGTGTCATTGAGTAGAGTATTATTCAGCCTCCATGTGTATGTGGGCTTTCTGTTGTTTTTGTTGCTATTGGTCCAAAACTTCAATTAGTTTTGCTGTGTCCCAGGCAGGTTCTTGGGGAGCAGGAATTTAAACCTGTAATCTAGCCATAGATTATGTGACTTTCCTCAGAGGTTTTTGGGGGTTCCAGGCAGGAAGGGCTCATTGGTTATAAAACAGCACCTAGTTATCATATGGTGGGAAGGACTGAGATGGATGTTTGTAATGAATCATGCAGCACTTGCAGGAAGCTTTGTACATGGTCATCCTCTAGATAAGGTCAGGCACTTGTGCTCTCCAGATAACATCAGGCAGCACAGAGGAAGTTCCACTGAGAAATGGAGTCCTCCATTTTGGCCCCAGCTCAGAGAACTTATTTGGATATTGTAGACTGTGACCTTAATAGCAGGATGTTCCAACAGAAAAGCAGTGACAAGATTAATCAAAAGCAAAATATAGAATAATCAAATTAAAAATTCACACATGTGGTTTCTTGTTCTCTGTTCCTTCTGGCTATTATAATCTTTCTGCCTCAATTTCCATAGTGTTTCCTGAGCCCTGAGGAAAGGTATTTGATGGAGACATCCCACTTAAGGCTGAGCATTCTATGCTTGTTCACTCTGCATAAAACGTCTGGCTAGAGGTATCTGTATTTATTCCCATGTGCTGTAGGAGAAAGCTTCCCTGGTGATGGCTGATTTATAAGCACAGGAGAATGTTATTAGGAGCCATTTTATTGCTACTTTTTTATATATACGAGAAATATTTTGCTTTACCCTAGCCCTTGAATTGTTCTTGGTCACCCAAGTAGAATCAAGTGTGGCTTCCATTTTCAAATATTGGTTGGCTGTAAGGGTCAATGATTTGTAGAAGAATGATACCATGGACTCACATAGTATGTGAATGCAAAGAGTGTTTTATTCTGCAAAAGTGTAGCATGCTGGGGTCTCCCATTGCTAATATAGAGAGACAACCAAATAAGCTTGCAGGCCTGATTTAAAGCACATTAGAGGAGTTCTGGGATAGGTGGGTTTTGTCTTACTCTGTCTCTAGGCATTCCAGAACTATTATTGGTCATGGTGGCTGGAAATTGTTGCTGAAGAATCCTGTTTTGTTTGTTTGTTTGTATATTTTGGTTTTTTTTCCCTTTGTGGCTTGTTTGATTGTTTGCTTGAGCTTGCCTGGAATGCCCAGTTCTTAGGCCTAATCTCCTAAACTGCCAATTTGAGGCCTGTCATGGAGTCAGCCTAGCCTTCCGATCCCCCTCCCCCACTTCAGTTTTGGGCCATCTTGAATCCTTGAGACATTTAATAAATCCATTCCTTAGCAATCTTAACTAAAGCATTCATTATGAAGATCCCAAAAGTCAAAAAATGACATCAGTGGGATCTGTCCTGTAGTCTCTTTCTAACTAAGGGCATGGATTCTTTGACCACCCCTGAGTGCTCAGCTGAGAAACCAAGCCTTCTCAGGCTGCCCCCACACACTTGGTGTCATCGTTGCCCTAACATATCTTACATGTAGGGCAGCATTGCACATCATGAGGGCTGTCTTTGGTTTGGTGTTTATAGTTCACTTTTTGTAGCACACAGAGTACATTCTTGTACTGCAGATGCTAGAACTCAGGTTGTGGGCACCAGGTTTTTCCATGAGTTGTAAATCAACCAAAGCTCATGAACTCACAGAGATGGCGGAAGCATGTAGAGGACCTGTAGGGGACAGCACAGGGTTCATCTCATATATATTATGGCTTCTACTTTAATGTTATTATAGGATTCCTGATGTGCTAAAATGTGGATCTCTGATTTTTCTGTTTGTTTGACTTGTCCAATTCCAATGTAATAATTTTTGTTTTATTCTATCTTATTGGGTTATATTTTACTACTATCCATTAGAAAACTATTTGTTTCATAATAAGAATCAGAAAGGGAGTAGATTTGATTGGGGGGGGGGTAAATGGGAAGAAGCTAGGAGAGGGAAAGGGATGGGAAACCAAAATCAGAATATATTGTGTGAAAAATAAATCTATTTTCAATAAAAAAGAAAATTAAATAAATTATATAGTCATGGGTCTAACCACCACCACCTCTTCCCCTCCTCTTCTTCCTCCTCCCCCTTTTCCTCCTCCTCATCCCTCCTTATTCTGTTCTCTCTCCTCTCCCTCTTCTCCTCCATTTTTTTTTTAATACAGACTCTTACTGTGTAGGCCAGGCTGTGTTGAAGTTCTCAAGGTCTTTCCTTCTCTACCTCCCTAATGGAATAATAGGTGTGCAGCACTACGATACAACTATGAATATTTATAGAAAAAGAAATATCAGTAAATAAACAGATAATCAAAATATTTCTCTAGACATTAACAGAAAGAATTTGACTCAATAACTAGAAATGACTCAATGCAAAATATTCCTGGGTATAAAACATAACAGTATGTATGTTTTTGTAAATGTAACAGATGTCTACAAAATTCCACAGAACAGAGTCCACAACTGATATAAGAAGATAATTTAAACTATACAGAAAAGTAGGGAGAGTCAGTATAAATATGAAAAAAATTACAGGCCTAACCCATAAGATTAAGGTATAAATATACTGATGTCATCAAAAACTCATTTTAAGAAAACTTATTTTAGATTATTAAAATAGCAATTTTGTTTTATTCCAAAATGCATTAGGAAGTTGGAATAGAAAGAATAAGGAGGGCCTCTCTCGCAATTTCCTTATCATTTTCTAAGTGCACATTAATATATAAAATAATTAGAAGTAATTTCCATGTCTAAAACTTCAAACATTTTCATTCAAACAGGTTGAATGAAATGTTTACACATTTTTTTTTCAAATTTAGAAGGGTTTTTCTCATTCTTATTATCTTACCAGGGCCCTCGCTTGGTGTCAGGGTCATATACATATATATGTATATATAAAATGATTATTTCACATTATATATTTGTTATGGATGTATTCTTTTCAACATATCTGTATTCATACAGACATACATACATACATGCATGCATACATACATAATACATACATACATTTGTTTATTAACAGGGTCTTATGTTTTCCAGGCTGGCCTGGAATGAATTCCTATGTAACTGAAGTTGACCTTGATGTTTCTGCCTGCACCTCTCACAGTTACATAAAATGCCATGTGTGTATGTGTGCATGTGTGTGTAAAATGATCAGGTGTTTTGTTGATGGTAATAAATTGAATTTATATAAAGATTATCAATCTTTAGTGCTGGGATTACAGGTATGTAAAGAATCACCATGCCTGTTGGTGCTGGGGGGGGGGGGTCTAACTCAGAGCACTGTGGGTCATGTCAGACATGCTCTATTCTAAGCTATATCCCCAAGCTTGTATAAATTTATTTATATGTTAATTTTAGATTGATTATTTCATTATTTATTTTTTTGTAAATCAATCCTATAATAATTTTCAGTTGAGATTTTGGTGGGTTTTTTTTTTCTACAATTGGAGCACCCTAAGTAAGAATAATTTCTACCCTCTCATTCAGACACTTGTAAGTCCAATTTTATCATTTTAGTTTTATGCGTTTCTGGAAGGCCTCTACTCTTTCAAATTTATTGTCATGTTAGCACAGTTACATAAACTGTATGTATGTGCACTTGTAAAGTGATCAGTTTGTTTGTTGATGGTAATAATTTGAATTTATTCTAAAGATTATCAACTAATAAGGCATATTTTAGTCCTTTTGTTCATAAATGAAGGAAACTATATTTTATAGTTCAATATCTGAATAACCCTTTTTAAAATTCATAGATGAATAATTTCTAAAGCCAAAGTAGCGTCTGTATACTATCAAACATTCCTTTCTGGACCATCTGATGCCAGCTCTGAACATGATGTTGCTGTCACTAATTTACTTTCAGAACACGAGCACTTCTCCAAAGATATTGCAGAGTTGAACAGCTATATTAAAGACACGACCCTCAAGCTGGAGCATCTGCAGGAGCAGAAGGAGAGGCTGGAAAATGCCAATGCGAAGATCCAGATTGACATAGACTACATGATTTCTCATAGCATTCTCCTGGAGAAAAAGCGCAAGCAGGAGTTAGAATCTCTGAGAGAGCGTTACCGTAAAAAGTTTGAGGTGAGTGAATCTGTATCTTCTTGGTTGTTCCAAAATGTTACTACTTTGAGAACTGAATATGTCTTCTAATGTTGATCTCTAGTATATTTCCCTTATTAGATGTTGAATGAAAATGTGTTGGTATTCATTTAGACATTATATTTGAGACTTATCTATATACATAGGGCATTTAATAATATACATTTAACTCAATAAAATTATAGAAACTCAAAACAACCTTGTTATTTCTAAATCATAGTTTTAACTGAGTGAGAAAGCAAGTAGAACATATCAACAGTGTAATCACTGATAAAAATTACAAACCTCATGGTACTTTAAGTGATAATAAGATACCAATACATTGTGGAATCATTCTATAGAGAAATAATTTATTTGTAAGTGCCCCACAAATAACAAATTTACCTTACATTACTGTTTGATCATTTTAAAGAAAATAAAACAAGCCCTTCCAGGTTGTTATTCTCCCCCATCATCATAAAAATAACTAGTGTAAATTTCACCTATTCATTAAGGCAATGTACCAGTGCTACATCTTTGAATCACAACACTATTATACTTTGACTGTATAAGTCTCTGCATCTTCATTTTTAAGGTAATGTTTTATTTTTGAACTTTTATGTTTCTGTGTACATGTATGTGTGCCTGCTGGTCTATAGGTGTACCATGTGCACTCAGGCATGTGTGGAGGCTGGAACATTATGGGTGGTTGTGAGCCCCTGGGTGTGGGTCCTTGAAACCAAGTGAGGCTTCTCAGGAGGGGTGGCCATTGTCCTTTACCACTGCTCTCTCTGTTTCTCCAACCCCCTACATTGCTTTAATGTAATTAAACTACTCTTCATAGATACAGATCTAGCTTATTTTAGTTCTGTATTCCATCACATATATATCAAACAATTTATTATCTAATGCTCTCTCTCTCTCTCTCTCTCTCTCTCTCTCTCTCTCTCTGTGTGTGTGTGTGTGTGTGTGTGTGTGTGTTTCTTTTCCAGTGTGAATTGACAAAACTGCATTTTGCCAATACACAATAATTCCACAATTCTTTCAATGCACATCCATCCTCAGCTGTCTACCTAGTGATTACTGAGTAACAGGCAAGGTCCAGTCCATTAGCTCATACCCCACGGTTCTCCAGCGATCCTCTGAAAACTTGCCTGGTGTAGTGCTTATGCTGACGCCTCATTTTTCCCTTTGGAGAATAGTGGTCCTGCCTACACCCTTCCACAGTCTGACAATGTTTCACCTGGAGCTGCATCCCTGTTTTCCTGGTCTGATTTTGCTTCCACTGGCAAGGAGTTTAGAACTCTAAGGAAACTCTATGACAAAGACTGACCCTCTCAAAACAATCACCTCTCATAATTTCAAGCTATGCTGGCTAGTTTAGTGTCAACTAGACACGAGCTAGAGTTATCTGAAAGATGGAAACTAGGCTGAGAAATGTGTCCTTATGATCTGACTGTAGGATATTTTCTTAATTAGTTATTGATCGGGGAGGGCCTAGGCCATCGTGGGTGATTCCATCACTGGGCTGGTGGTCCTGAGTTCCATAAAGAAACAGACTGAGCAAGCTCTGGGGGAGTGAGCTGGTGTCCAGCATGCCTCCACGGCCTCTGCATCAGCTCTTGCCTTCAGGTTTCTCCTGTGTTTGAGTTCCTGTTCTAACTTCTTTCAGTGGTGAGCATTGCTGTGGACAAGTAGGCCAAATAAGTTCTTTCCTTACCAACTTGTTGTTTGGCCAAGGGGTTTGTGGCAGCCATAGAAACCCTAAGACATTAAGCTTCCCTGTTACCTAGAGATGACAGCTGTGGTTCGCACTTTGTGACAGCCATGAGGCAACCTCTGGTACGGAGCCAGGAGAAAGGATGCTGAACCAAACATCAGAAAGAGATTGAAAGCCTAGTGCTTTAAAGAAAAGCTAACCCAGTCTTTTTTAGCACTTAGAGTTGACGTTGTTCCAATCCTAAGTCGCACTGCCCCTGTTTGTTTACACTGGTGTCTATTTGTTGAGTTTTGATTTTTTTCTCTGTTGTGACCTTGGGTATTGTTGTAGGCAGAGAAAGCAGTGTTGTCAACAGCCAGGAGAAGAGTTTGGGAATGACAGGTGCTCACTGCAACAGGCCAAGAAAGCAGAAGTCTTTGTGTAAAGTGTAAGCCTATCAGAGACACACTGTAACTAGTTTTGTGCCAACAGGGGGATGTCTCATTAAATGTCACTGTCTTAGGCAAGAAGAACATTTTTTTTTTTTTGAGGGATACAGATTACCTTTTCTCATCCAATCAGTTCAAGTCCCGGATAGCATCGATGCTGACCACCTTTTAGTAAAATGGAAATCTGAAAGCATAATCACGGGATTTGGATTCCATATTTGCCTGGTCCAGCCTGTGAGACTACACTGTAGATTGTGGACATTTTCTTAATCTAAATCCACCGTCATGGGTGGGTCTTCTCTCCTGTTGGACCATTTTCTAAAGAATCATGGGTGACATAGCCTCCTTTGGGGAACAACTGGGCTTTGTCACTGCTATCTCATTGCTCCCCTTGCTGCATGTTGAATTCCACAAGCAGCGCTTCTGACTAATAGGCTTTACTTCTGCCTGTTATCTCTAGTTACCTCAGAGGTGAAAGCAAGACAGTCTGTTCTCTTGGTTTCTGTGTAGATATAAACATTTAGTCTCAACCAGGGAGTCCCATCTTTGATCATTCAGTTCCCGGATAAAACACACACAACTTTTACATTTATAATAAGCCTTAATTAATCAGCACTAGCGCTGAGTAGATATCTACCCTCTAAGCTCCTTTGCTTACTTCGCTATCAATGACTTCCCTATCAACAAGCTATAACTTCCCATGTTCTATCTGGGCAGCTCTTAACTCCAACTAGCTAGCTCTCATAGCTGTGTTTTCATGACTCGTGTACTCATGGTGTCTTCTCTCTCTACCTCCTTCTTCTTCCCCTCATGGTGCCGCCTCAGACCCCAAGATTAAAACCAAAACTCCACCGCCCTCTCCTCTTCCTAGCTATAGGCTGTTGACATCTTTATTCTACTAATGGTTTTAAATTAAAAAGCAAAGTTTCACAACATTACTTAGTATACATGCAGATTCTCACCAGGCCTTGGGAGCCAGTATTTAGCATAATACATAGTAAAAGACATAACCTCAATATGTTTCTGCAGAGGAAACCCAGAACTGTGTTGAAACTTCACTCTGGCTACACATCACCAGAAGAAGTAATTCCCCATAGTACAGATGACATACTATAGGGATGGTTAGATATATCATTCGCCAATGTCAAAAAAGCCAACAATGACACAGCAGAAGGAAAGTTGTATTCTGAACAAGAAAACACATTTTCCATTTATGAAGTGAGCATAACTGACAAAACTCAGGAAGGAAAAACAAAGTTATGAGCACTGCAGGGACCAAATGCCTCCTCAGGGAGAAGCAGAAGCAGCACACAGAGCTGTAGGAAGCAGGCTGACTAGCTTTTCAGAGTGCAGGCCCTAGAAGAGGAGTTCATGTGTTGGGTGTTTAAATCCCTCCGATAAGCTTTCAGATCTTGAAAACTTTTTTGGAATTCTTTGTGCCTTGCCTTCTTCCTTTACAAAATGATGTGACAAGAACCAGTGAGCCATTAACTTAGTGTGTGCCTGAATTAAAAAACAGGGATCACAGCAGAGGCTACCATAACATCCAGAGTATGATGTGCATTCAGAAATTCATTTTTGTAGATATGTGCATCATAAATGAAAGATCCAGATTAACAACATCCATGCAGATAATTAAACCTCAACAGAGAAAATAGGGGTGACTGCAGCATCTAGAATAGGATAATATTGAGGCTTGGCTGAGGGTTGTCCATTTCTCTCCTCAAGTAGTACATCAAGCCTGCACCCAAATAATTTCCCGAGTCTCACATTCTCTGCCACCATATACTTGTCTGTTCTAAGACGCTTGTCCCAGGCAGGCAGAGAACAGCCCACATGCTTTAGAACCTACTAAAACTACTCAGTTAACCACTCTACGAGAAGCTCCTAAAACTTAGCAAGCTCTACCTTCCTGGCATGCTTGCATGTGTAACCTGACAGGATTACAAACACTGCATCGCAAATATACCTGAGACTGATTAATTGTACAGTTTGGCATAATTCTTTTTATGTTATCTGTGTTTTGATTAAAATAAATCCAAAATCATAAATTATAAAAGGAATATCATGTTTAATTTAAAGAGCGAATACTATCTAAAATATAGTGTAATATATGAAAAAATTAAAGTATATAGTAAACATTGCCCAATGATTCAAGGAGAAAGTTATCAAAAGAAACCTACCAAATATTGACTTTCTGCACCTCATAATTGATCCTGGATTTAGTGGTAGTGTAGTTGGATGTGACCTAGCCTATGAACAACTAATTATTTCAATATTATGTTTAAACACCCAATCCACAGAAAAGAAGGGCATCCTTTTTTTTCCCCCTTTTTTAAGAAGGGCATCCTTGAAGGAATTCAAGCTGATGCTTTTAATAGCAGAATCTTGTGAATTTTTGAAAAAAATTATTAACAGGATACATGTCTATAAATATGATGGAAAATATGCTCAAAATAATCCTTTATCAAAAGAGACAAGTGATAATGAATCACTTCACACATAATTCCCATTTGAAAGCTAGAAATTACTTGACATTAAGAGATGTAGTTCTATAACTTAGACTGTCACCAAAATAAAAAGAAAGAGGTCTGATGGTGTATACTAAAGAGACTACTTTAACAAAGTGACAAGACATTAAAATGAAATACAGAAAATTCAAATGATAAAATAATTTTCTCATAATATAACTGAAATGACAAGTCTAAGTCCAAAATATCTAAGTCTAAGCCTAAACTATCTTTATGTAGTTTTAAAACTTCCCAGTGCATGCCTGTGAGATGGGCCATTGGTTAAGAGTATTTGCTGCTTGGAACTGCTCTTTTGGACTATCAAGGCTTGGAACTGCCTGAAACTGCAGCTTCGGGCTTACCTAGAGACACTCTGGCCTCGTAGGTACCACGCATGCTCATGGGGTGCAAATGGTCACGTTTCTTGGAACACAGATGCGTTTGTGCTCTGCTGGTGAGAAGTAAAGCTGTTACTCTGTTTCCTGGAGAGTAATTTGCCATCAGCATTCAGGAAAGCCCTTCCGGCCTGACTCAGCACATTCTGGCTTTAGCCTTGCATCTGACGAAAATACTTAAGCTTGTAAAGTTTCTTTGCATTTCGCTTCAGCACAGTGAGGTTTGCGTTCCTCAGAATTGCTCATAAGTTGCACGCAATGTCTGTCCGTGTACCTGGCAATGGGGACGAGCAGCAAGTGTCATGTGGTATTATTCAGACAAGAGAGGTGGATAGGAGAACACGCAGAAAGGAAAGATGGAGACAGGTAGGAAGTGCTGATGGTTTTCATTAATTACTAAAAACAAACGCATTGGACTATTACAGGAAGATAGTGATAGTTATTTCTGATTAAAATGAGTTCAGTGATATAATTTTCATTATACATCCACATTTTCATATTTTTGCAACATAATAATATATGCATATTAAAATCAACATCAGTGGCTTAAAATATGATTTTAAATTGAGCACATAAACCTGTAACTTTTATGTTTCTGTAGCACAAAATGAACTGTCAGTCATGATAAAGGAACTAGCTGTACATATTTGGAGGATTAGTTATGGTAATAAAATATACATTTATAACTTCAAACCTAAAGTATGAGTGACACTGTTTTTTTTTAAATTAATCATTCATAAATATATGGGCAACATATATTTCATTTCTAGGTAATGGAAAAATTTAGAGCAGTTCATGAAGAGCTTAAAGAGTCCGTGGATGAGTGTGAAGATGCAAAGTTAAGGCTTAAGCATATGAAAGAAGCAGATGAGAGAGAAATTCGCGAAGAGCTAACAAGCGCAGCATCCTACGAGTAAGAATTCACCCTAAATACTATGTATAGTGCCTAAAATGAACAGCCAACCAAACTGTAATAGATACCACTGCTCAAAAACTTTCAAATAGCACAGAATTTAAATTGCTTAAGCCAATATCCTCATCAAGTTTATGTCAGTTGAAATTTGAATAATTAATGGACAAATCTTCGTAAATCCACAAAACAGTATATTTTAATTTTAAAAATTTCATGTTTATCATCAAATTTCATGAAGATAAAGCACAACAACAATGTATCTCCCTGTCACCTGCATGCAAACGGGATTTCCTTACTTTTTAACAAGATATCACACACTATGAATCAATGCAGTAATTATAAGCATGTTAATATTTCAACTTGTATTTATTTTCTTACTAATAGAACAATATTTTAAATGCATAAATTTTCTTCTCCTTATTAATAGTTGAGATTTTTTATCTCCTTGCATAAAATTTTTTTACTGATATATTTTTTATTTACATTTCAAATGATTTCCCCTTTTCGGGGTCCCCACTCCTCACAAGTCCCATAAGCCCTCTTCCCTCCCCCTGTTCCTCCATCTACCCCTTCCCGCTTCCCTGTTCTGGAATTTCCATATACTCTTGCACTGAGTTTTTCCAGAAACAGGGGCCACTCCTCCATTCTTTTTGGACATCATTTAATTTGTGGATTATGTCTTGGGTATTCAAAGTTTCTAGGCTAATATCTACTTATCAGTGAGTGCATACCATGATTGATCTTTTGAGACTGGGTTACCTCACTTAGTATGATGTTCTCCAGCTCCATCCATTTGTCTAAGAATTTCATGAATTCATTGTTTGTAATGGCTGAATAGTACTCCATTGTGTAAATATACCACATTTTTTTGTATCCATTCCTCTGTTGAAGGACACCTGGGTTCTTTCCAGCTTCTGGCTACTACAAATAGGGCTGCTATGAACATAGTGGAGCATGTGTCCTTATTGCATGCTGAAGAATCCTCTGGATATATGCCCAGGAGTGGTATAACAGGGTCCTCAGGAAGTGTCATGTCCAGTTTTATGAGGAACCGCCAGACTGATTTCCAAAGTGGTTGCACCATCTTGCAATCCCACCAGCAGTGGAGGAATGTTCCTCTTTCTCCACATCCTCACCAACACCTGCTGTCTCCTGAGTTTTTGACCTTAGCCATTCTGACTGGTGTGAGGTGAAATCTCAGGGTTGTTTTGATTTGCATTTCCCTAATGATTAATGATGTTGAACATTCCTTAAGGTGTTTCTCAGCCCTCCGAAGTTCTTCATGTGAAAATTCTTTGTTTAGCTCCGTACCCCACTTTTTAATGGGGTTATTTGGTTCTCTGGGTTCTACCTCCTTGAGTTCTTTGTATATATTAGATATTAGCCCTCTGTCGGATTTAGGGTTGGTGAAGATCCTTTCCCAATCTGTTGGTTGACATTTTGTCCTTTTGACAGTGTCCTTTGCCTTCAGAAACTTTGTAGTTTTATGAGGTCCCATTTGTCAATTCTTGACCTTAGAGCTTAAGCTATTGGTGTTCTATTCAGGAACTTTTCCCCTGTGCCCATGTCGTCAAGGGTCTTCCCCAGTTTCTTTTCTATTAGTTTCAGTGTGTCAGATTTTATGTGGAGGTCCTTGATCCTTTTGGAGTTGAGCTTAGTACAAGGAGATAAGAATGGATCGATTTGCATCCTTCTGCATGCTGACCTCCAATTGAACCAGCACGATTTGTTGAAAAGACTATCTTTTTTCCACTGGATGCTTTCAGCTCCTTTGTCAAAGATCAAGTGACCAGAGGTGTGTTGGTTCATTTCTGGATCTTCAATCCTATTCCATTGATCCGCTTGCCTGACATTGTACCAATACCATGCAGTTTTTATCACTATTGCTCTGTGGTAAAGTTTAAAGTCTGGGATACTGAATCTCCCTGAAGTTCTTTTACTGTTGAGAATAGTTTTAGCTATCCTGGGTTTTTTGTTATTCCAGATGAATTTGAGAATTGCTCTTTCTAGCTCTGTGAAGAACTGGGTTGGGATTTTTATGGGGATAGCATTGAATCTGTAGATTGCCTTTGGCAAGATGGCCATTTTAACTATATTAATCCTGCCAATCCACGAGCTTGGAAGATTTTTCCATTTTCTGAGATTTTCTTCGATTTCCTTCTTCAGAGATCTGAAGTTCTTGTCATATAGGTCTTTCACTTGTTTGGTTAGAGTTACCCCAAGATACTTTATGCTGTTTGTAGCTATTGTGAAGGGAGTCATTTCCCTAATTTCTTTCTCAGTCTGCTTATCCTTTGAATATAAAAAGGCTACTGGTTTGCTTGCGTTGATTTTGTAGCCAGCCACTTTACTGAAGTTGTTTATCAGCTGTAGGAGTTCTCTAGTAGAGTTGTTAGGGTCACTTAAGTATACTGTCATATCTGCAAATAGTGATAGTTTGACTTCTTCCTTTCCAATTTGTATCCCTTTGACTTCCTTATGTTGTCTAATTGTTCTAGCTAGGACTTCAAGAACTATATTGAAAAGATACAGAGAGGGGGGGCAGCCTTGTCTAGTCCCTGATTTTAGTGGGATTGCTTCAAGTTTCTCTCCATTTAGTTTGATGTTGGCTACCAGTTTGCTGTATATTGCTTTTACTATGTTTAGATATGGGCCTTGAATTCCTGTCCTTTCCAAGACTTTTAGAATGAAAGGATGCTGAATTTTGTCAAATGCTTTTTCAGCATCTAATGAAATGATCATGTGGGTTTTTCTTTGAGTTTGTTTATGTAGTGGATAGCATTGATGGATTTCCTTACATTGAACCAACCCTGCACCTCTGGGATGAAGCCTACTTGATCATGGTGGATGATTGTTTTGATGTGTTCTTGGATTCGGTGGGCAAGAATTTTATTTAGTATTTTTGCATCGATATTCATAAGGGAAATTGGCCTGAAATTCTCTTTCTTAGTTGGATCTTTGTGTGGTTTTGGTATCAGCGTAATAGTGGCTTCAAAGAAGGAGTTGGGTAGTGTTCCTTCTGTTTCTATTTTGTGAAATAGTTTGAAGAGTATTGGTGTTAAGTCTTCTTTGAAGGTCTGATAGAATTCTGCACTGAAACCATCTGGTCCTGTGCTTTTTTGGGTCGGAAGGCTATCTTTGACCCCTTCTATTTCTTTAGGGGTTATGGGTCTGTTTAGATGGTCTATTTGATCCTGGTTTAATTTTGGTAATTGGTATCTGTCTAAGAAAATGTCCATTTCCTCCAGATTCTCCAGTTGTGTTGAGTACAGGTTTTTGTAGTAGGATCTAATGATTTTTTGAATTTCCTTGGTTTCTGTTGTAATATCTCCGTTTTCATTTCTAATTTTGTTAATTTGTATACTTTCTCTGTGCCCTTAGGTTAGTCTGGCTAAGGGTTTATCTATCTTGTTGATTTTTTCAAAGAACCAGCTTTTGGTTTTGTTGATTCTTTGTATGGTTCCCTTGGTTTCTACTTGATTGATTTCAGCCCTGAGTTTGATGATTTTCCTGTCTTCTCCTCCTGGGTGAATTAGCTTCTTCTTGTTACAGGGCTTTCAGTTGTTCCGTTAATCTTCTAGTGTATGCTCTCTCGAATTTCTTTTTGGAGGCACTCAAAGCTATGAGTTTTCCTCTTAGCACTGCTTTCACTGTGTCCCATAGATTTGTGTATGTTGTGCCGTCATTTTCATTAAATGCTAAGAAATCTTTGATTTCTTTCTTTATTTCTTCCTTGGCCAAGGTATCATTGAGTATAGTATTGTTCAGTTTCCATGTGTATGTGGGCTTTCTGTTGTTTTTACTGTTACTAAAGACCACTTTTACTCCATAGTGATCTGATAGGAGGCATGGGATTATTTCAGTCTTCTTATATTTGTTGAGGTCTGTCTTGTGACCAACTGTATGATCTATTTTGGAGAAGGTACCATGAGGTGCTGAGAAAAAGGTATATTTTTTTGCTTTGGGATAAAAAGTTCTATATATATCTGTTAACTCCAATTGGTTCAAAGCTTCAATTAGTTTCACTGTCTCCCTGTTTAGTTTCTGTTTTCCTGATTGATGAGAGTGGAGTGTTGAAGTCACCCACAATTATTGTGTTAGGTGCAATGTGTACTTTGAGCTTTAGTAAAGTTTCTTTCATGAATGAGGGCGCCCTTGTATTTGGGGCATAGATGTTAAGGATTAAGAGTTCTTCTTGTTGGATTTTTCCTTTGACCAGCAAGTAGTGACCTTCCATGTCTCTTTTGATGAAATTAGGTTGAAAGTCAATTTTATCTGAAATTAGAATGGCAACTCTGGCTTGTTTCCTGAGACCATTTGCTTGTAGAATTGTCTTCCACCCTTTTACTCTAAGGTAGTTTTTGTCTTTGACACTGAGGTGTGTTTCCTGTATGCAACAAAATGTAGGGTCCTGTTTTCATAACCAGTCTGTTAATTCTATGTCTTTTTATTGGGGAATTGACTCCATTGATGTTAAGAGATATTAAGGAGTAGTGGTTATTGCTTCCTATCATTTTTGATTTTAATTTTATACACGTGTGGTTACCTTTTTTGGGTTTGATGAAAGCAGCTTAATATCCTGCTTTTTCCTGGGTATAGTTTTCCTCGTTGTAATGGTGTTTCCCCCCTATTATCCTTTGTAGGGCTGGGTTTGTAAAAAGATATTGTGTAAATTTGGTTTTGTCATGGAATATCTTGGTTTCTCCATCTATAGTAATTGAGAGTTTAGCTGGGTATAGTAGTCTCAGCTGGCATTTGTGTTCTCTTAGAGTCTGCATGAGCTCCACCCAGCATCTTCTAGCTTTCATGGTCTTTGGTGAGAAATCTGGTGTAATTCTGATAGGTCTTCCTTTATATATGTTCCTTGCCCTTTTTCTCTTACTGCCCTAAGTATTCTTTCTTTGTTTATTACATTTGGGGTTTTGATTATTATGTGACCGGAGGTATTTCTGTTCTGGTCCAGTCTGTTTGGAGTTCTGAGGCTTCTTGTATATTCATGGGCATCTCTCTCTTTAGGTTAAATTTTGTTGAAGATATTTGCTGGCCCTTTAAGTTGTAAATCTTCACTCTCATCAATGCCTATAATCCTTAGATTTGGCTTTCTCATTGTGTCCTGGATTTCCTGGATGTTTTGGGTTACAAGCTTTTTGCATTTTGCATTTTCTTTAACTGTTGAGTCCATGGTTTCTATGGTATCGTCTGCATCTGAGATTCTTTCTTTTATCTCTTGTATTCTGTTGTTGATATTTGTGTCTATGGTCCCTGATTTCTTCCCGAGGTTTTCTATCTCCAAAGTTGTCTCCCTTTGTGCTTTCTTAGTTGTTTCTAGTTCTGTTTTTAGATCCTGGAAGTTTTTTCTCAGTTCCGTCATTTGCTTGTTTGTGTTTTCCTCTAATTCTTTAAGAGATTTTTGTGTTTCCTTTTTCATGACTTCTGCCTGTTGATCAAAGTTCTCCTGTATTTCTTTTAGTGATTTTTGCGTTTCTTCCTTATTGGCTTTTGTATTCTCCTGAATTTCTTTCAATGATTTTTGTGTTTCTCTTGTAAGGACTTCTAATTTTTGATCCATTTTCTCCTGAATTTCGTTAAGTATGTCCTTCATGTGTTCCTGTACCAGCATCATGACCAGTGATTTTAAATCCAAATCTTGTTTTTCTGGTGTGTTGGGGTATCCAGGACTTGCTATTGTTGGAGAATTGGGTTCAGATGCTGCCATAATGCCTTGGTTTCTGTTAGTAGTGTTCCTACGTTTGCCTTTAGCCATCTAGTTCTCCCAGGTGTTAGATGGTCTTATTGTCACTGACTGGTGCTTCAACCTACTGTGGCTCTTTAAGGTTATCTCTGCAACACTGGATGACTGGGTTTCCTCTGGCACAGATTACTGATATGCTGCCTTCCTCTTTTGTGCCTTTGGAGCCCTGATCAGTCTTGCCTCAAGCAATGTTATGCTTTAGTTGTCAAGGTCAACCAGGTGTTCTCTGTCTGCTCTATTACGGAGCGAAGATGGTGTGGTGGGGGTCACTCCCTCTGTTGACTTTCACATAGTACACAGGTCCTGCGATGGACTGGCTTGCAGATGAACCGCCTATGTGCTCAGTTCCTGAGTGCAGGCAAACCCCTGGCAGTTTGCACCAACAGAAATCTAAAGCTCAGGGTGATACAGTACCTAGTGATCCTTTTCTGTCCGGGCAGGCTGCAAATATGGCCGCCTTGCATAAATTTCTAAAGTAAACATATCTTCTGATACATTGTATCTTTGTTAGTGTTTCTATTTCTGTGATAAAACATCACAGGCAAAAACAATTTGGGGAAGAAAGGGTTAATTTTTCTTATAGCTCATATTGCTTTATTTAGAAAAGTTAGGGCAGGAACATGGATGGAGAAGCTGGTACAGACACCACAGAAGAGAGTAGTTCATTTGTTTGTTCAGCCTGCTTTCTTGTAGAACTCAGGACCACCAGTCCCTGGGTGGCATTGCCAACAGTAACTTGGCATATGTCAGTCATCTCTCTAGTTCCACCCTACCCCCCAACACTGTGCCCCCCCCAAAAAAAATCCAGCACAGATATTCCCAAGAGCAATTTTGGTAAGGACATTGTCCCAAGTTCCATCTTCCAAAACAATTCTATGTGTGTCAAATTGACAAAGATAAGTAACACCCCTCCTGGTTTCTTTCATTGACTTAAAATTCTGTTTGCCTTAAAATGACATCAAACATTTTTTTCTTTGTTTAAATTGGTTCATGACTTAGTAGGGAAAAGTAATCTCATGTTAAAATCATTATGAAACTAGAATCAAATGCACATATGCAAATGAGTACAATTAGTACAAACCCTATGATTAGATAACATCCATTTGCTAAGATGTGTATATTTTCCCACATATACCACATCTTTATAGTGTGCTTAAATTGGGACTACAGCAAGGGGTGGAGGGTTAAGATTACTTGCTGCTCTTGCAGAGGATGAGGGCCAGTTCCCAGCACCTAGGTTGTGGCTTCCAACCATCTGTGGCTATGGTTCTAGGGGATCCAGTGCTAAGTTTTGGTTTACATGGGAACCAGCATGCATATCTTTTTAGTTAACCTTATATAACTGGGAAAACATGCATTTGTTCTTTATTGAGTACATTATTTTCTATGCTTTCATATAATAAAGATTATTTTATATATAAACAGTATTATTTAAGTAATTGTCCAAAATTCATAATCTCATATCCAGCCCAGATCTATTAAACATGAATGTATACTTTGAACAGCTTTCCCCACCCCTTTTTAAATTTCAACAGAAATATTTATTTATTATAAGTTTATAATAGAAATATCTAAAATCAGTTTTTATAATGTGTAAAATTCAAGACCAAAGCAATTTCTCCTTTTTTTTTTACTTAGATAGATGATGAGATTGTTTTTTTTTATTAGATATATGCTTTATTTACATTTCAAATGATTTCCCCTTTCCTGGTTCCCCCCTCCCCGAAAGCCCCATAAGCACACTTCCCTCCCCTGTTCCCTAATCAGCCCCCTCCCACTTCCCTGTCCTGGTCTCCTTAGCTTCAGGTGTAGTAATTATGCTGTAGATATTTCTTTACATTCCAGTCATTGCCCCCCCCCACCTCATTCCACCCCCCTCACAGTTCCTCATCACATCTCTCCTCCCCCTTGCCTTCAAGAGGGTGCTCCTCCACACCCCACCAGGCCTCCCCCTTCTCTGAGGTGTCAAGTCTCTCAAGGATTAAGCACATCTTTTCCAGAGGCCCAACCAGGTAGACCTCTGCTGCATATGTGCCAGGAGCCTTGAATCAACATATGTCCTCTGCTGCTTGGTGGCTCAGTCTCTGGGAACTCCCTGGGGTCTGGATCTGTGGAGACTGTTGGCTCTCCCTTTCAGCTTCTTCAATCTTTCCCCTTACTCAAACATAGGGGACCCCAACTTCAGGACAATGGTTGGGTGTGAGGATCTGCCTCTGTCTCAGTCAGCTGCTGGTAGGGGCTCTCTGAGAGCAGCCATGCCAGGCTCCCATCGTAAACACATCATAGCATAGTAGCGTCAGGCCTTGGTGCCCACTCCTACCTACATGAGATGGAACCCAGTTAGGCCAGTCATTTGACCTCCTTTCCTTCAGTCTCTTCTCCATTTTTATCCCTGCAGTTCTTTTATACGGGAACAATTCTGGGTCAGGAATTTTAACTGTAGTTTAGTAGCCCTGTCCGTCCACTTGAGGGACTGTCTACTGGAGGCGGACTCTTCAAGTTTCTTCTCCACCATGTTGGGCATTTTGAATAAGGTCACCCCCAATGAGTTCTGAGAGTGTGACTCCTCCTGGGCCTCTGGTATTTTCTAGATGGTTCCCCCACCTCCCTCTCCTTGAGGCTTCTTATTTCCAAGACACTGTTAGAGAAAATATTATTTTTTTTTCTGCTTCTTGCTACCTTTCAGTTAAATATTGATAAAAGATTATAAAATTCTGTCATATGGAACCAGAGCTAGGGATATGGCTCAGTGGGTAACAGTAGTTATTCTGCAAGCATTTGAATCACTAAAATCTAAGTATGAAGTTAGATGGCTGTTTATGTCTATAACCCGAGCAGTACAAATCCAAGAGAACTTCATGTTCAGTGAGATTCTATCTCAAGGCAATAAGGCTGAGAGTAACAGAGAAAGACACTGGATGTTCTCTTTTATCTTTCACATGGGTGTATACATTTACACACACACACACACACACACCCTACACATTCTATCCACAAAATCCTTTACACTATAATGTCATGTGAGTCATCATATTTGGTACCCCATTATGTATTTGGTTTGCATATTTGATTGTATATACTCAGATGCATACAAGTTTAAAGTGATTATGATATCCTGAGATATTGATTGGTTTCTTGTCATCTCAAATTCACTCTTTCTGGTTTCTAGAATTCTTTTTTCCTTAAGCTTATTTATAGAGGTAATTTTACTAGATTTTATTTTATTAATGTTTGGAAATATTTTTAAATTCCAATGTGTTGGATTATTTATGTTTTAGACTCACTAATAAACATGACACTGATGGAAATATTTATTCTGTTATAGACAGCATGATTTAAAAGTTGGGCTACTGAATACACTTACAGATTATTAGTACACTCCTTGAACATAAACTCTATATCCATATTGTTACTTGTTTTCATTCCATTCTCTCTTCTTCTCTTAGGGTGATGATAATCCTATTTTATTATTTTGTAGGATGCTTACATCAGCAGATTCAAAACACATTGGATGCAGTTGATATATTGGGTATTACAAAAATAATTAAAAGTTTACTCTATCCACTTCCATTCATTAATCACTTGATGATTGTCGAATGTTTTATTTCTATGACATATGAGAACACTTTCAATATTTTATTTTCCAGAAGGATTTTTAAACTAGACTTACAGTCATGACAACCATTTCTTCCTCTTTCTGTCTTGAGTTCTCCTTGGATGAAAAAAATCTCTTAGAATAGCAGCTTTAATGAGGCTATCTTGACAAGCTAAGGTTGTTTGTGGAAGAAAAGTATTTTAGTATACATAGGATATCAGGGCTGGAGAGATGCTCAGAGAGTAAGACCACTCTTTCTTCCTGAGGGGACCTGAGCTCAATTCCCAGCACCCACATGGTGGTTCAGAACTTTTTGTAATTTTCATTCAGGGAAATCTGATGCCTTCTTTCCTGGCTCTTTTGGGCAACAGGCATGCAAGTGTTACAGAGACATGAATGTAGAAGCCCATGTACATAAAATAAGGCTTATAAAATAACCTAAATAAGCAAAATACCATACAATCTCTGAATTTTAATTTTCCGTCAGGAAGAGAGTTCATCCTGTGACTTATACAGATCACCTTTATAAAGATCACCTATGTTCTTGAGACCTTAAAGATTTATTTATGTACACCTCTATGTGTGAGTGTGTGCCACAGATATTCAAGGGCCCAAGAAGGCCAAAGGGAACAATGGATCTTGGAGCGGTAGTTACAGGCAGCTGTGGACCACCCAGGAGCTGCATCCATGTCCTCTTCAAAAGCAGCATACCATCCTAACCACTAAGCCATTTCTACAGGCCTCTTTGTTTTTGAGGTTTCATTTATTTTATTTTTATTTCACTCTAGGTATGAACTACCTGCCCAACTAACTAAATAGATAAAATGAAAATAATGTCATCTAGTCAGGTTTTGTCACCTGTTGCTTTCATGGTTATTCATTATTTATTAATTGCTGGGACTATTTGCTGATATAATTTATATAAATAAACTTCACACTAAATTTCTTGTCTTTCAAATTTTCCATTAGAAATGCCTTCTGTGTGTGTGTGTGTGTGTGTGTGTGTGTGTGTGTATTTGGATCAGAATGCTGTTCAATGACAGACCAATAATAATATTCCTTAATAATTGATATTTTCTATTTTAGCAATGCTAAGTTCTACAATGTTTTTCCCCACATTTGTTTAGTTTATTTTTCTTTATGAGTAATTACAGACCCATAGAAGTCTGTGGTTCTCAAGTCCCTTCCCCAGGCTTCTTCTAGCAGGGGATATATTAGAGATCGGAACTTTGATAGATTAGGAAACAGGCCCTGCCCAGGTTTTTCCATGCACCACACTTTTACATGTACTAATTCACATGGATGAATGTGATTACATGTGTAGTTATATATAACTTTCTCTTGCATGTAAACTCAGTAACTACTGACTTGATTCCAGTATGGAATGGTGTCATCTACTGTGCTGCCTATCTCTGTACCCCTATTCCTTCTCTGCCCGCCATCCTCAGATCTTTATCATCTGGGCACAGTACATAAAAGCATCATGGAACAAGCAACCTTTGAATTGTTGTTTTTGCTTTTGCTTTTTTTTTTCCATTAAGATTAATCCACCTTAGCAGATAAATTCCAAGAATGCCTAGGAATTTATTACTAAATTTTATTACTAAATTTTATTACTAAATTTATTACTAAATTTTATTACTATTTCATAATATGAGTGTGTTGAGTTTGCCTATCCAATCACAATTTGGGGGGTGTATTGGCTGGTTTTGTGTGTCAACTTGGCACAGGCTGGAGTTATCACAGAGAAAGGATCTTCAATTGGTGAACTGCCTCCATGAGATCCAGCTGTGGGGCATTTTCTCAATTAGTGATCAAGGGGGAGGGCCCCTTGTGGGTGGTGCCATACCTGGGCTGGTAGTCTTGGTTTCTATAAGAGAGCAGGCTGAGCAAGCCAGGGGAAGCAAGCCAGTAAGTAACATCCCTCCATGGCCTCTGCATCAGCTTCTGATTCCTGACCTGCTTGAGTTCCAGTCCTGAATTCCTTTAGTGATCAACAGCAATGTGGAAGTATAAGCAGAATAAACCCTTTCTTCCCCAATTTGCTTCTTGGTCATGTTTGTGCAGAAATAGAAACCCTGACTAAAACAAATTGGTAACAGCATAGTGGGTATTCCTGTGAGAACCAGACCATGTTTGGGGGAGGTCTGTGGAAGGACTTTGGAACTTTGGGCTAGACGATCTATTTACTGTTAAGTGCTCTGTGTAAGGAGCTTGGAAGATATTGTTGAGAACAGAGTAGAAGATGGAGGCCTGGCTTGTGAGATTTCAGAGGGAAGATTAAAGACTCTTATCAGGGCCATGTTTTGATTGTGAAGATTCTGTGGTTTTGGTTAGCTGGAGCTGAAGAATCAGTTGTGATTAACAAGAATCCAGAACCACTAAAACAAACCTTTGTGTTACTGGGACTATTGAGGCTGGTTAGCTGGAGCTAAGAAATTAGCGATGATTAAGAAGAGACCATCCACTCTTCTGTTGAGGGATACCTGGGTTCTTTCCAGCATCTGGCAATTATAAATAGGGCTGCTATGAACATAGTAGAGCATGTATCCTTATTACATGGTGGGGCATCCTCTGGGTATATGCCCAGGAGTGGTATAGCAGGATCTTCTGGAAGTGCGGTGCCCAGAGAAGAGTGGATGCAAAAAATGTGGTATATCTACACAATGGAGTACTATTCAGCCATTAGAAACAATGAATTCATGAAATTCGTAGGCAAATGGATGGAGCTAGAGAACATCATACTAAGTGAGGTAACCCAGACTCAAAAGGTGAATCATGGTATGCACTCACTAATAAGTGGTTATTAACCTAGAAAACTGGAATACCCAAAATATAATCCACACATCAAATGTACAAGAAGAAAGGAGGAGTGGCCTCTGGTTCTGGAAAGACTCAGTGAAACAGTATTCGGCAAAACCAGAACAGGGAAGTGGGAAGGGGTGGGTGGGAGGACAGGGGAAGAGAAGGGGACTTACAGGACTTTCGGGGAGTGGGGGGCTAGAAAAGGGGAAATCATTTGAAATGTAAATAAATTATATCGAATAAAAAAAATAAAAAAAAAATAAAGAAGAGACCAGCAGCTCTGAGGTGAAATCTTCTGTGAAGTGTTTTCTGAAAGCACAGAGGCTGTGTTCCAGAGATAGCCAAGGTTGTACCTTGCGCTGTGGTGGAGCTTGGTAATGTGTAAGTGTCACACAGGTGGTGTTGGTTTTGAAGGCATGAAGGGGTCAGGAAGTGTACCTGAGGCCTGGCACTGTGAGAAGCTGAGGAAGGCCATTGGTAAAGGTATAGCCTCAGTTGCAGTTGATGGCCCAGGACTGAAGAGGTTTGGCACCATGAAGAGAGCCTAAGAGAGGCTATTGGTGAAGCCTAATTACAGTGGAAGATAGCAGTGTTTTGAAGATGCCAGTTCCATGAGATGACCACCAAGAACAGCAGGAGCAGTGGAGTTCCGGCACCTGGAGCCTAGAAGACAAGCTGTGTGCTACAAAGGGCAGAGATGGAAAAGTGACTCAAGCCCTTGGAGGAGCCCAGAAGATCGTGAGTTGGATCCCAGACATTGAATCATTGGAGTTTGAATTTTGTGTTTGATTGTGACTGTGCCCTGATATTTTTCCCTCTTGAAGCAAGAAAGTATTTTAGTGGAGCCCACAGTTAAGAGACTTTGAATTTTTAAAAGACTTTGAATTTTAAAAGATATTGTACATTTTAAAGGGATTGAACTTTTAATATGTAAAGACTATGGGACTTTTAAAGTTATTTAGATCTTGGGGAGGAATAAGAAAGTAAGGGTTGAGGCTTAATAGTGATGTGTTTGTGTGTCAAGTTGACAAGGGGTCTATTGTACTGGCGGGTTTCGTGTGTCAACTTGACACAGGCTGGAGTTACCACAGAGAAAGGAGCTTCAGTTGGGGAAGTGCCTCCATGAGATCCAGCTGTGGGGCATTTTCTCAATTAGTGATCAAGAGGGAGGGCCCCTTGTGGGTGGTACCATCCCTGGGCTGGTGCTCTTGGGTTCTATAAGAGAGCAGGCTGAGCAAGCCAGGGGAAGCAAGCCAGTAAGGAACATCCCTCCATGGCCTCTGCATCAGCTCCTGCTTCCTGACCTGCTTGAGTTCCAGTCCTGACTTCCTTTGGTGATCAACAGCAATGTGGAAGTGTAAGCTGAGTAACCCCTTTCCTCCCCAACTTGCTTCTTGGTCATGATGTTTGTGCAGGAATAGAAACCCTGAGTAGGGGCATTTGGTTAGTTTCTATTTTCTTGTTAGTCTGATCAAAACTACTTTAGAAATTTATGTGCTAGGTCTGTGTGAGCATTAAGTTTTCTTTTCTATAGAATGCCCATCTTTGAACATGATTGCCAGACTGTGTGCTAAGTATGTATTAGTTAAAGAAGAAAAAACCTGCAACCATCTGCACAGTGTAGAGAAACCATTAAACATTCACACCAGCAAGAAGAGATCACTTTTTAAAGAGAAAACTGTTCACCCATTCTAGCATTTTTTTGTAGCATTGAAGTTTTATTCCAAATTTCTTTTGCACATTTTGTGCTGACATGATAGTGAATTCTTTTACGAAATATCTGTTCAGGTGATTTTTTTTCCGGCTGGTATAGATTTTTTTAATAGAGAATTTAAGTTTAGTTTTAAAAGTTAGATATGTAAGTTGCAACTATCTTATGATTTTTAGAGGTTTATCTTCTTATCCCTTTATTGGGGTTTTGTCATGTAAAAGTTTTAAATTTTGTTACAATTCAGTTTGCCGGTTCTTTTGTATAGGCCTGGTGCCATGGGAAACATCTTGTTCTAATGCTCCAATAGCAAAGTGTTTTCTTCTAACATATTGTATCTAGCTTTACATGTTATACTTGGGAGAGTTAGATGGATGATGCTTGAGATTTAGTCAGATTTAACCTTTCTTCTCTCTACCAGAACATCCATGTATCTGGCACCCTGTGTCACACTGCTTTGGTAAAAGACTGAGAGAGTTTTTGGCTTCAGACACCATTTTAGAGAACCTGACCTAAGATTAAACTCAAGTTAACTAACAGGCCTAGCATCAGCTTTCAGGCTAACCCCCAGCAATACCCGTGTCAAGCACCAGTTTCCAGGTTATTCCACAACAAATTTGCACCCCCAGGTTACAAGGCTGCCCCTGATACTTCACTTCCTAACAACCATCATTCAGGAAAAATATAAAACTTAAGTTTATGGTTTGGCCTCCAGCAGCAGCCCACTATGTTAAAGGCCGTGGTGGACCCCAATCAGATGTGTACCAGGCTAGGTACCCCCTTCTTGCCTCTATAAATGCTTGCCTGAGTCTGGCTTGAGGCTCCCTCCCATTCTCCTATGTCAGAGATGGTGGTATGGCCCAAGTTGCAGCTTTTTAGAGACCTTAGTGTGAGTACATCAGAATGTGGCTCCTTGGTCTTTTGGGGGTTCATGAACACATCCTGGCACAACAGGGCTTGTGAAACATGGTCAATACTCATCAAGTCCTATTTCCACAGCTCTGTTTGTATCTTCTGGGCTCTGCTTCATTGCTCTATATGCCCAATATTCTGCCAATACCATCCTTTTTAAAGTTAATATACTTGTATACTAGTTCTTAACAACAGAGTGAGAGAACATGACTTGCCCTCCCTATTGTGTTTTCCTGATTAGTGGACATGAAAGTGGTGATTTTTAAATGCCCAATAGCTTTCTATCATTTTATTACCTAACTTCTCCTACAGGACAATCCAAAACAAACTCCCCAAGGGGTCAAGTTATATATATGTGTGTGTGTGTGTGTATGTATATACATATATATTATATAGTAATATATATAGAGAGAGTTAAACATATATATAGTAATATAGAGAGGGTATATATGTGTGTGTGTATATATATATATATATAGATAGAGAGAGAGAGAGAGAGAGAGAGAGAGAGAGAGAGAGAGTAATATATATACAAGTGGTTGTACCATCTTTTTTTTTCCTCTCCATTCTTTTCCTTGGGAAACAACAGTACTAGTCTGCTTTTGTACTCACTCTTTACTTAATATCTGAGCATTTTAGGAATTTAGAACTGCTCTGGGATGGGAGAATTTTTAGGATAAATGTCATTGATTCCTAATAAGTTAGAGAGTGGTTTAAACATAACTGTCAAAAAAAAAAAAAAAACAGAAAGAGGGAAAAAAAACAAAACCATAACTGTCTTTTCAACGTGGATAAGAGTCGGAGTTGCTTTTATCCTAGGAAAGAACTGGACAAGCTCTGCACTCTGGATGCTCACTACACAACCTCCATCGAGTCTGTGAACCTGGACATCGAAGGCGATGAAGAAGCAATGAGCGAGGTGCTGAGAGAGACACAGAGCACCACAAATGAACTAGCGAATTTAAAGAGAACAGTGAGTTTTTCACACTTTAAAATATTTATAAAAATGGTTTGGTGTTAGAGCGTATTTTTCCTGCCAATTATTGTATAGCAGCCAATTTCCTACCTATACTAGTTTCCTATTGTTGGATAACAGCAGATTTGACAACTTAATGAATGCTTATTTCATTAGTAATTTGTTTTTATTGGGTATTTTCTTTATTTACATTTCAAATGTTATTCCCTTTCCCAGTTCCTATCCAATGCCCCCCTCTCCCTGCTTCAAGAGGGTGTTCCCAGACCCATCCATCTACTCTTGCCTCCCCTCCCTCGAATTCCCCTACACTGGGGCCTCAAGCTTTCACAGGACCAAGGCCCTCTCCTCCCACTGATGCCCAACAAGGCCATCCTTTGTTACATATGTGACTGGAGCCGTGGGTCCCTCCATGTGTTCTCCTTGGTTAGTAGTTTAGTCTCTAGTCCCTTTGGGGGCCTGGTTTGCTGATATTGTTGTTCTTCTTCCTATGTGGTTGCAAACCCCTTCAGCTCCTCTGGTCCTTTCTCTAAGTCGTGCATTGTGGACACCATGCTCAGTGTGATGGTTGGCTGCGAGCATCCACCTCTGGGTTTGTCAGGCTCTTGCAGAGCCTCTTAGGAGACAGCTATGTCAGGCTCCTGTCAGCAAGCACTTCTTGGCATCCTCTGGTGTCTGTATGGATCCTCAGGTGGGGCAGTCTCTGGATGGCCTTTCATTCAATCTCTGTTCCACATTTTGTCTCTGTATTTGCTCCCATGAGTATTTTTGTTCCCCTTTCTAAGAAGGACTGAAGCACCCACACTTTGTTCTTCATTCTTCCTGAACTTCATGAGGTCTGTGAATTGTATCTTGGGTATTCCAAGCTTTTGGGCTAATATCAGAGCATGCATACTATGTGTGCTTTTTTGTGATTGGGTTATCTCACTCAGGGTTGTATTTTCTTGTTCCATCCATTTGCCTAAGAATTTCATGAATTCATTGTTTTTAATAACTGAGTAGTACTCCATTGTGTAAATGTACCATATTTTCTGTATCCATTCCTTTGTTGAAGGTCATCTGGGTTTTTTCTAGCTTCTGGCTATTATAAATAAGGCTGCTATGAACATGGTAGAACATGTATCCTTGTTATATGTTGGAGCATCTTTTGGTTATATGCCAAGGAGTATAGCTGGGTCCTTAGGTAGTACTATGTCCAATTTTCTGAGGAACCACCATACTGATTTCCAGAGTGGTTGTACTATCTTGCAATCCCACTAACAATGGAGGGGAGTGTTCATACATCATCGGCAGCATATGCTGTCATGTGAGTTTTTTATCTTAACCATTCTGACTGGTGTGAGGTAGAATATCAGGGTTGTTTTGATTTGCACTTCCCTGATGACTAAAGATGTTGGACATTTCTTTAGGTGCTTTTTGGCCATTCTATATTCCTCAGTTGAGAATTCTTTGTTTATCTCTGTACCACATTTTTATAGGGTTACTTGATTCTCTGGAGTCTCATTTCTTGAGTTCTTTGTATATATCAGCTATTAGCTCTCTTTTGGATGTAGGATTGGTAAAGATCTTTTCCCAATCTGTTGATTGCCATTTTGTCCTATTGACAGTGTCCTTTGCCTTATTAGTTGATGCTTGTTATGTAAAGTTATGTGTTTCTTTTTTTTTTAAACAGAGCTGAGGACCGAACCCAGGGCCTTGTGCTTGCTAGGCAAACACTCTACCACTGAGCTAAATCCCCAACTCCAAGTTATGTGTTTCTTAAGGACATTTTCATAAAAGTGTATTACTTACATTGGCTACAATCACTTTCAATTATCCTCTTTTCTCTCTCTTATGAGTTCTTTACCTGAATAGTACCTGTAGGTATATATAAATATATATGGGTTTATGTATATCTATGTATATGCATATAGGACTTGAATATATACATATGACATCTTGATTTCACATGTGATTGGGAACATGATATTCATGTATTTCTGAGTTGATCTACTTTACTTACCATAATCATCATAACTTTACGTTCCATCAAGTTTCCAGCAAATGATATGATTTTTGGTTCTTAGTTATGCCCAAGTAAAACTCATTTCTTTCATTGTTCTTAGTTATGCCCAAGTAAATCAATCTCTCTCTCTCTCTCTCTCTCTCTCTCTCTCTCTCTCTCTCTCTCTCCCTTTCGCTCCCTTCCCCCCTCTCTCCCTCTTTCTCTCCCTCCCCTCTCTCCATTCTTCTTTCTCCCCCCGCTGTGTCTATCTGTCTGTCTGCCTGTTTGTCTGTCTCTCTTTCTTCATATCTGTATTACCAAGTTGCTCAATGCACTCACCTATTGATGAGCATTTAGCCTGATTTCCAATTTGGCTATTGTAAATTGTTCCAAAATAAACATGAACACACATGTATATTGTGTTAGATTCCTTCATGTATATTGACTTAGATTCCTTTGTGTTTAGACTTCTTTCAGTAGTATAGTTGGATCATAGAGCA